>NC_134645.1:101436028-101756845 GCF_030463565.1 Pelecanus crispus
CAGCTTTGAACTAAGATGTTTCTCTCTAGCAGTAAAAAACAAGAAGGGCCGGAAGGAGGACCCGGGAAACTACAGGCCTGTCAGCTTGACCTCGGTGACAGGAAAGATTATGGAGAGATTCGTATTGAGTGAACTCAACAGGCAAGTGCAGGTCAGCCAGGGGATCAGGCCCAGTCAGCATGGGTTCATGAAAGGCAGGTCCTGCTTGACCAACCTGATCTCCTTTTATAACCTGGCGATCCACCTGGTGGATAAAGGAAAGGCTGTGGACATCACCTACCTGGACTTCAGCAAAGCCTTTGACACAGTCTCCCATAGCATTGTCCTTGGGAAGCTGGCAACTCATGGCTTGGATGGGCGTAGTCTTTGTTGGGTAAAAAACTAGTTGGGTAGCCAAGCCCAGAGAGTAGTGGTGAATGGAGTTAAATCCAGTTGGTGACCGGTCACGAGCGGTGTTCCCCAGGGCTCTGTTTTGGGGCCAGCCTTGTTGAATACCTTTATCGATGATCTGGATGAGGGGATTGAGTGCACCCTCAGTAAGTCTGCAGATGACACCAAACTGGGTGGGAGTGTCGATCTGCTGGAGGGTAGGATGGCCCTACAGAGGGACCTGGACAGGCTGGACCGATGGGCCGAGGCCAACTGTATGAGGTTCAACAAGGCCAAGTGCCGGGTCCTGCACTTTGGTCACAACAACCCCATGCAACGCTACAGGCTTGGGGAAGAGTGGCTGGAAGGCTGCCTGGCTGAAAAGGACCTGGGGGTGTTGGTAGACAGCCGGCTGAACATGAGCCAGCAGTGTGCCCAGGTGGCCAAGAAGGCCAACAGCATCCTGGCTTGTATCAGGAATAGTGTGGCCAGCAGGAGCAGGGAGGTGATTGTTCCCCTGTACTCGGCGCTGGTGAGGCCGCACCTGGAATACTGTGTCCAGTTTTGGGCCCCTCAATACAAGAAAGACATTGAGGTGCTGGAGCGTGTTCAGAGAAGGGCAACAAGGCTGGTGAAGGGTCTGGAGCACAGGCCTTATGAGGAGCAGCTGAGAGAGCTGGGGTTGTTTAGTGTGGAGAAGAGGAGGCTGAGGGGAGACCTTATCGCTCTCTACAACTACCTGAAAGGAGGTTGTAGTGAGGTGGGTGTTGGTCTCTTCTCCCAAGTAGCTAGCGATAGGACAAGAGGAAATGGGCTCAAGCTGCGCCAGGGGAGGTTTAGATTGGATACTGGGAAAAATTTCTTCACGGAAAGAGTAGTCAAGCATTGGAAGAGGCTGCCCAGAGAGGTGGTGGAGTCCCCATCCCTGGAAGTGTTCAAAAAACGGGTAGATGTGGCACTTGGGGACATGGTTTAGTCTAGTCTACCCTTGATTGGTTTAGTGTGCACTTGGTAGTGTAGATTAATGGTTGGACTGGATGATCTTCAAGGTCTTTTCCAACCTAAACGATTCTATGATTCTATGATTCTATATACCTGCAGCATAGTGCAAAACACTGAAGAATCTTTAAATGCAGACAGTGAAAATATTTAATAGCTTTAGGCCTGGTTTGTTGCCTTTTCACCTACATCTGTACAGCATTTAGCTGTAAAAGGTTGTTTTGCACAATTCAGAGAGTAAAAAAGATTATCAAGAGCAAATCACTTTCACTATCTAAAATGTATCTCTTGAGGTCTGACTCTTAGCCATTATTCTCTCATTTCATTACAGCTTAGTGCTTATGAGGTTATGTTCCTTTTCTTTTTCAAAATCCACTGGATACTTTCTGCTTTGCCAAAAAGTTGTTATCTCCTAAGTAATTCTTGTATATCATCAGAAAAGTTTGAATTTCACTGCCTCAAATGTATCCCCAACTACCAGTATTTCAGCAGTCGGTAACTATTCTCCTGCTGACACAGACTCAAACATTAAGGTCATAATTATTTTTGTTTTAAGAAACTGTGTTTTATAACATGCACACAGAATACTAATAAGTCATGTTCCATAGAATATAGTATCAGGAAAACCTGGAAAGTGGTGTAGTAAATTTTTTTAATGGACTTTGATTGCTTTGAAATATCATCTCAGTAGTGTTGAGTTTAAATTACAGTAGGAAAAAAACTCAAAAAACCTGAAAATTGTGGGAAAATTTATTTCAGGAATGTTAGCTCACTCTTTCACCTAAAGGAGATCACCAGCAAAAAAAAAAAAAAAAAAAATCCTAACAGGATTGGATGTTCTGGGATGCAGCTCCCAAAAGCACTTCAGCAAGTAAAACAGTAAATCTGTCTGGGCCACACTCTGTTGTGCCCCTTGGAAGTCCTACCTTCAAGAGACCAAAAAGTTATTAAATACAACATGTTTCCAACTTAAAGTTTCAGAATCAGGAAATTAGCATTTTCTAACAGCACACCATTTTTCAGAAAGCTTCTGATCAGCTCTGCACATAGGTGGAGCTGGGTTTAAATATAATTTTTTACATATGTAACATGCATGACATATCATGGTTATGATAGTTTTTAAAGTACAAGACAATGAGTGCTGTTGAGTACTTGTAGTTTAGGTAATGTACAGGAAACATAAAACATTAGTTGTCCAGAACTAATTTGAAATGAATGATGAAAAGGCTTTGTCTATATTTTATTCTTCATTTGAATTAATATTTCAGCTATTTGTTTAGATAGCAGCATAGTAGAGTTTTTCATTTTACAGATATTTTAGGCCTATTTGTTTCTTGTGTGATTTTTCCTATATAGTCAAATTGGTTTTCATGTATTGAGAATCACATAATTCTAAAGTTGTTTTGTTCACTTTTGCATGTGAGCGAGTTCCTATTTTGCCTGTTCATACATTTAAATTAATCATTTTATCCTTTCATTGATTATTATAGTAAGAAACTGATCAAGAAACTTGCAGATTTGGTCAACACTAAAATTACAGAAAGTAAATGGCTTATGTTAATGTATTTACACACTGCTTTGCTTTGAGTAGATTTTTGAAGTTACATTTTAGTAATATTTGAATTATTCATGTAATAGTATTTTAATGTGGAGAATAACATAAATCTAATATGCTTGAAAGCCTTTCTGTTTTTCCAGTCATTTGGTAGCATCTGTTAAAGGGAGTACCCTTAACCCTCTTTCCACAAAGCTTGTCTGTCTTTAGTGATATTGTGTGGTTTTGCTAACAAATATATAACAACAGCTAAGCAAAATAGGGCTGATCAGGTAAACAATGACTATCCTAATGATGTCTATTCTGGTGGATATGAGCTAAGGTTGCATGAGAAACTTCTGGTTTCTAACTTTCTAATGATTGATATTAGAGCATTGTCAGTTTCTAATGTAGATAGGTTTGGGTTTTGGGTTGAGGTTTGGGGGGAGGGGGGAGTGTCCATACAAAGCAAACTGAAACCGAAACCATGCAAACATCACAACTTTTCTTAACTCTAAGAGGATTGTTGATATGAAACTAGTCATATAAGATGAATCAGGTACAAGTTGTAGTATGGGGGAGATTAGAGATGGTCAAAATTATCTGTGCTGTATTTTTGTGAGACTTTGAATTTTGCAAAATTCAAATACTGAAAAAATAACTGTTTCATGGGCAACAGATGAAGCTCAATAGTTTTTTTTTTCCTCTTGTGCAGCTATCTCAGATCTGTGCCTTCTGTAAAATGCCTAAGCATAAAGATCACTTTCTTTCTTACTTGTAACTACAAGGCTGAAGTTATAATTAAATAATAATTTCTTAACAGTTACTTGGTATGAATCACAATACTTGATAATTAAGAAATTACAATATATTACGCTCAATTGATTGCAAAAGAAAACCTCTCTTGCTGCACTGCCTTATCAAACAGTTTATGCACTAAGAATGTTGTCTGTTAGAGCAGCTGGAGATGTGTTGCACAGCTCTCGTTAATAGGACTATTTTTTTCTTTTATTGTCAACAATTACTATTCTCATTTTTTGTCTCCAAAAGTGTAAAAGAGTGCTACTAAGATGATTCAGAAATCATTTGCATCATGCAAAGTCTAAGAATAGCATTTCTAATATAATAAGAAATTTTTTTTTTCAAGCCAGTAGAGGCCCTGACACAGCAAGATAGTGTTTTCAGCAAGTATTTAGAAACATAGCTCTGAAAGGGAGCTCCTCAGTGTTGGAACTAAAGCCTGTGTGATTGCAATGATAATAGCTCAAAACCTCTCCATTTTAAAGCAGTTGGATTTTCCTTTACATTGATTTTATTTTTGAGCTTCTTTCTTGTGATTCCCAACCCTATTTCTATTAGAGCACTGCTTAGGACACATTTAGTGACTATTAGACATTTTTCTAATTTCTCATTCAAATGTTTCCACAGCCAATGTATACTTATCCACCACTGTGCCAGTATTGACTTTTGGCGTAAACAGTAATGTTTTCTTTGCTGATGTTTATACCCTTGATGTGTTTGTAAAGAGGTATCATACTCCTTCTCTGTCTTTCTTTTGCTAGATTGTATCTGATACAGACAGACAATTTCACTGCCTAGCTTCTAGCAAAATAATAGTTCCTTGGCTAATGTAAATATTTATGGCAAGACCATACATTTCACATCTACAGTAAGCTGCTTCTAACACTGCAGTTCTAACTCATGGCAGTATATTAGAAATACTATGCTAGACTGAACAAGCCATGTTTTTTCCATTTCCTCTCCTAAGATCAGCTCCCTACTCACTTTATCATTGTCATTGCTCTTGTCAGCATCTTTTGTAGTTTGATGCTATCAGTCTTGAACATGAGGAAAAAGAATCGTATTCAGCATTTCAGAATATAATGAAAGCTGATTCCCTGTTTTTTATGGAGAAAGTTTTAGCTGAAGTTCCTTGGAATTTATTTTGCTTCCACTGATCCACACTGATAGCTCATTATCATTTCATGATCAGTTTGTATACTCAGGCTTGTCTCCTCCTCAGCTGCTTTCAGTCAATAAACTTGTGGAAAAGTTGTCTAGCTAGGAGGCATCTTTAGAGAGCAATTCATTCTAACATGAATGTCCAAGACAAGTTAGGTGTCTTCTTGTGGTATATCTTTCTCTCTCTCTCTCCCTCTTTTTATCTTTTTAATCAATCTTTCTTTCTTTCTTTCTTTCTTTCTTTCTTTCTTTCTTTCTTTCTTTCTTTCTTTCTTTCTTTCTTTCTTTTCTTTCTTTCTTTCTTTCTTTCTTTCTTTCTTTCTTTCTTTCTTTCTTTCTTTTCTTTCTTTCTTTCTTTTCTTTCTTTCTTTTCTTTCTTTCTTTCTTTTCTTTCTTTCCATTAATGATGGACATCATTACCTGGAGAGCTGATTTTCAGATGGCTTAAGTGAAATGTAGTGCAGGACCTTGGTCTTGTATTTTCCTTAATTTAAACATGTAAATAATAAATAATTGTAAAGTAAATTATTTTTATGCTACACTTGGAGACATGTTTTTAGACCAGCAACAGTAATGCTTAACAGGACATTATGTTCATTTGGCACTCTGATAATTTTGTAAATAAAATTTGTATGTTCCAATTTAAAAAACAAAGTCTAGTTTCACAATATATGTATATACCTGTATCTGGGTATATTAGAAAATATTAATTTTTTTTTCCTCAGACGTCCAATCATTATTTGAAACTCTCTTGCATTCTGTTAAACTTCCAAGAACATCTTGGAATACAAACATTGAAAAATTAGTATTTACTTACATTTGTGCTTTCAAGAATTAATACTAATAAAAGTGGTAAAGCTAACTGACATCTTGAAATCACTACCTTATGTGTAAAATGCTTAGTTTTTGTTTTAGTTATTGACCAGAATAAATTTAAGTTTCTCACAAATCTGTAGAATAATATGAACACTACATAAAACTTCCTTTAAATAGCTCATCAGTATTTTAAAATAGGTTATATCACTATTCAAGCATTTTACTGATAAAGCTTCATTGACACTCAATGTGGAAAGGAAGTGTTGAGGTCCGGTGTGAGAGCATTTATTTTGAGCATGGTAGACAGTTTGCTGATTATTAGCACATTATTGAGAAATAGCTGGAACCCTTAGGCCTTTGATAATCCCTTCAGATGTTCCTAAAATTTTTAAGCAAGAACTCTGACACGGGATAATCTAATGATGAGAACTTGTTCAATCATGTTTCAGAGAAACCATGTTAATATTTTATATCTGAGACAGGTTTTCTGTAAGATTTCCACAAATTACTTGGGTTCATATTGCTTGCTTCTCTTTGCGTAAAACAGAGACAACAGTATTCCATATTCAGGATCTGTGTGAAAGTCGACACAAAGGATAAGAGTGTTCTTGTAATAAAAATAAGAGGACAAAAATTATCATTTCTTAATCAAGAGTTTGACTTTCAAATTCATGACATTCCCAGACCCAGTGTTTTCTTTCAGGCTCTTCAGAACTCAGCCATTAATGCTTTGCCCATAGAATGCCATCTATTTCTCTTACTCTTGCAATTTTGGTATCCACCAGTTTCAGTTCTCTGCCAGTATGTAACTTAGAATAGAATCATAGAATCATAGAATCATCTAGGTTGGAAAAGACCTTTAAGATCATCCAGTCCAACCATTAACCTCACTACCAAGCCCACTCTAGACTAATCAAGGGTAGACCAGACTAAACCATATCCCGAAGTGCCACATCTACCCGTTTTTTAAATGCCTCCAGGGATGGGGACTCCACCACCTCTCTGGGCAGCCTGTTCCAATGCCTGACCACCCTTTCCGTAAAGAAATTTTTCCTAATTTCCAGTCTAAACCTCCCCTGGCGCAGCTTAAGCCCATTTCCTCTTGTCCTATCGCTAGCTACTTGGGAGAAGAGACCAACACCCACCTCACTACAACCTCCTTTCAGGTAGTTGTAGAGAGCGATAAGGTCTCCCCTCAGCCTCCTCTTTTCCAGGCTAAACAGCCCCAGTTCCCTCAGCCGCTCCTCATAAGGCCTGTGCTCCAGACCCTTCACCAGCTTCGTTGCCCGCCTCTGAACACGCTCCAGCACCTCAATGTCTTTCTTGTAGTGAGGGGCCCAAAACTGGACACAGTATTCCAGGTGCGGCCTCACCAGCGCCGAGTACAGGGGCACAATCACCTCCCTGCTCCTGCTGGCCACAGCATTCCTGATACAAGCCAGGATGCTGTTGGCCTTCTTGGCCACCTGGGCACACTGCTGGCTCATGTTCAGCCGGCTATCTACTAACACCCCCAGGTCCTTTTCGGCCAGGCAGCTTTCCAGCCACTCCTCCCCAAGCCTGTAGCGTTGCATGGGGTTGTTGTGACCGAAGTGCAGGACCCGGCACTTGGCCTTGTTGAACCTCATACAGTTGGCCACGGCCCATCGATCCAGTCTGTCCAGGTCCCTCTGCAGGGCCATCCTACCCTCGAGCAGATCGACACTCCCACCCAATTTGGTGTCGTCTGCAAACTTACTGAGGGTGCACTCGATCCCCTCATCCAGATCATTGATAAAGATATTGAACAAGACTGGCCCTAAAACAGAGCCCTGGGGAACACCGCTCGTGACCGGCCGCCAGCTGGACTTAATACCATTTATCACTACTCTCTGGGCTCGGCCACCCAACCAGTTCTTTACCCAGCGAAGAGTATGCCTGTCTAAGCCGTGAGCTGCCAGCTTCCCGAGGAGGATATTATGCGAGACGGTGTCAAAAGCTTTGCTAAAGTCGAGGTAGATGACATCCACAGCCCTTCCATCATCTACCAGGTGGGTCACCAGGTCATAGAAGGAGATCAGGTTGGTCAAGCAGGACCTGCCTTTTGTGAACCCATGCTGGCTGGGCCTGATCCCCTGGTTGACCTGTATTTGCCTGTGGAGTTCGCTCAAGATGAACCTCTCCATAATCTTCCCCGGCACCGAGGTCAGGCTGACAGGCCTGTAGTTCCCCGGGTCCTCCTTCCGGCCCTTCTTGTAGATGGGCGTCACATTGGCAAGCCTCCAGTCATCAGGGACCTCCCCTGTTAACCAGGACTGTTGATAGATGATGGAAAGTGGCTTGGCAAGCTTCTCTGCCAGCTCCCTCAGTACTCTTGGGTGGATCCCATCCGGCCCCATAGACTTGTGAGCGTCCAGGTGGCATAGTAGGTCATTAACTGCTTCCTCCTGGACTATGAGGGCTCCATTCTGCTCCCTATCCCTATCCTCTTGCTCAAGGGCCTGAGTACCCTGGGGATGACCGGTCTGGCTGTTGAACACAGAGGCAAAGAAGGCGTTAAGTACTTCAGCCTTTTCCTTGTCCTCGGTGACAATGTTCCCCCCCACATCCAGCAAAGAATGGAGATCCTCCTTGGCTCTCCTTTTATTGCTGATGTACTTATAAAAGCATTTTTTATTGTCTTTTACCGCACTGGCCAGATTGAGTTCTAGCTGGGCTTTTGCCTTTCTAATTTCCTCCCTGCAGGACCTAACAAGATCCCTGTACTCCTCCTGAGCTGCCCGCCCCTTCTGCCAAAGGCGGTAGACTCTCCTTTTTTCCCTGAGTCCCCGCAAAAGCTCCCTATTCAGCCAGGCCGGTCGATTTCCCCTCCGGTTGGTCTTACGACACACGGGGACAGCCCGCTCCTGCGCCCTTAAGACTTCCTTCTTGAAGAGGGCCCAGCCTTCCTGGACCCCTTTGCCCTTCAGGACCGCCTCCCAAGGGACTTTCCCAACCAGGGTCCTGAAGAGGGCAAAGTCTGCCCTCCGGAAGTCCATGGTAATAGTTTTGGTGCCCCTCCGCTTAGCATCACCCAAAATTGAGAACTTTATCATGTCGTGGTCGCTAAGCCCGAGACGGCCTCCGACCTCGACATTTCCCACAAGCCCTTCTCTGTTGGTAAACAGCAGGTCAAGCGGGGCACCTCCCCTGGTAGGCTCGCTTACCAGCTGCATTAGAAAGTTATCCCCCACATGCTCCAGGAACTTCCAAGACTGCTGCCTCTCTGCTGTGTGGTATTTCCAGCAGATGTCTGGCAAGTTGAAGTCCCCCATGAGAACAAGGGCTAGCGATTGCGACACTTCTGCCAGCCGCTTATAGAATGCCTCATCTACCTCTACCTCCTGGTTGGGTGGTCTATAGCAGACTCCCAACAGGACATCCGCCTTTCCAGCCTTCCCCCTCATCCTTACCCATAAGCATTCCACCTTGTCATCACCACTGTCAAGCTCTATGCAGTCGAAACACTCCCTAACATACAGAGCCACCCCACCGCCTCTCCTACCCTGCCTATCCCTTCTGAAGAGCTTATAGCCCTCCAGTGCAGCACTCCAGTCATGAGAGTCGTCCCACCACGTTTCCGTGATGGCGACTATGTCATAGCCATCCTGCTGCACAAGGGCCTCCAGCTCCTCCTGTTTGTTGCCCATGCTACGTGCATTGCTGTACATGCACTTAAGCTGGGCTGTCGATTTTGCCCCCAATGTTGCCATGCCGCCCCTGGGCTCCTTACTAGCGGGCCTGTTTATATCCCCTTCCCCCTTCAAACATAGTTTAAAGCCCTCTCAATGAGTCCCGCCAACTCTTGGGCGAGAATCCTTTTCCCCCTTGGAGACAGCCGATCTCCATCAGCCGCCAGCAGGCCCGGTGCCGTGTAGACCTCCCTGTGATCGAAGAACCCAAAATTCCAGCGATGGCACCAGCCTCTGAGCCACCTGTTAATCAGGTGAGTTTCCCCATTCCTTTCAGTCTGCACAAACTTGCAGTCTGTGACTTGGCTTTGCAGCTTTTCTCCCAAAATATCCTGATGATATTATCTTTTAATGGATCTCACAAATGCTCAGAGATTTATCCACTATTTTAATATATCTTGTCCAATTCGTTTAATTTATACATTATCAGCAGATTCTCACAACGAGGATTCTAACTCGTATTGCTAGTCTCCATTCCTATTTTCTAGTCTATACTAAACTACTGCTTTTCAAACACCTGTCACACTAAGCTTAATTATGTGTTCTGTGACAGGTGGATACTTCCTACAGCAGGAATTGGCATGATCCTTTTAGGCAAAAATGTGAATTGACTTTGTCATATAACGCTGTTAAAAAAGAAACATACAGATACAAAAGAAAGAAAAGCAAGCCTTTTGTTACAACTTTTTAAGAGAAATGCCAAAGCAATGATGTAATAATAGAATGGCTGGATGTACAGGACAGTGTAGTTCAAGGTTCACATCTCTCTTTCTATGCAAAATATTACCTGAAACATTTCTGGTTTGTTCTGTTCTATTCTATTTTACCCTATTCGATAGAGAATAGATAGCTTGACATGTACACACTGTCACTTTCATTATTTCAAATTCCATTCTCCAAAACCAATTATTCAGGCAGACATATTGTTTAAATGATATGGACACACAGGGACTAAGACAAGCTCAAGAAATAAATTTTAATTGTTGAACTAATGAGGATTTGAATTTAAGCCTCCAGTGACAAAAGGGAGTATCTCTGGCATGCCATATTAATCTCTATGTTGGATAGCAGTATCCCATAAGTAACATGTTGTTATGTGGTGTTGTGATTCATGCGGTATTTGCAGTGTTGACTGTAATATATATCTAAAAACTGAAAAGGTGAGAGTTCACGTTTCAAGTTGCCAGATAATTATTAATGTGCCAAAATAGACTTGGCAATCACAATTAAAATAGAAATGCTATTACAGATCAATGATATATTTTTGAGGTTGTCACTATCATTAATTACACCATCCTCTTCACCTACTAGATTCATCATTCCATTTTTTTTTTTTCTGCAACTTCTCTTGACAATGACATCAACAGCATAGTAGGATAACACTGTCATTCATAGGTGTAAATGATTCAGGGCAGGAGGTCATAGTGATGAATAACACCAAACAGTTAAGGCATCATATTTATAAATAACAAACTGAGTTAATAGGTCTCCTTATATAATGTTTATACTTACTGAAAAGTTTTTTAAATGACCTTCCAGTATCTGGAAAGAAAATCTGAATTTTCAAGCACTAAAAGTCATACTATATATTTCTTCAGATTTTTTTTTTTTCCCCTTGGGTATGCACCCATTTTTATTTAATGCTGTAAAGGTCTCAATCACATAGCACCTGAAAAAACAGAAATGTGTCACAAGAAACAAGAGACACTAGATTACAGGTCTGTTTCCTATTCATAGATGTTTCACATTTTGTCCTTTCTATAATCCAGTGTCATTTATTCTGACTTTATTGCTTTCTGACAATATATTACATTCAAATATAGCAGGAAATCTGCAAAGTGATTGTATGTTGTTTCTATGTCAATAGCACATTTTGATGGTAGAATGAATGACTGCAAATTAAGATTATTCCCCATTAAAAGCTGACTTTTTTGATATCTGTGGTTTCAACCAAATACAAAATTCTTTATTTCTTGCCTCTGACCATTGTCTAAAGTTATCAGAGCACTGCAAAATCTCACAAGTGACTCAAATTATTTGTTCAAATTCAAGACAAGACTGGGCCATTTATTGGAGCTTTTTCAAGAACACATATATAAAATGTAGGATCGTTGGTTATTGGTGAGGTTCTTTTCACATTTATCTCTTATACATCATGTTTACACATTGTCAATGAAACTTATCTTCTGATACTTTGAGATAACATTGTCTAAAAGCTTCCATTTCTATTACACATATTCTGATATTATACATTCAAATCTGGCAACAATATATCATCTGCTTTCTCTCATCATCCATATTTTACTGTAAAACTCAAAATGATATAAGCATATGGAATGATAGAAAATTAAATTGCAACAATATACTTGTGATTTTGACAAGGTCTTAATGGTCTTTGCTTCTGTTACACATTACAAAGTGAGTGTAAGAAGTGATTTTCTTCTGAATTTATGCAAAATTTAGAATAGTTGGAAAAAACCTTATCTGTCAACATCATACGCTTGACTGATAGATTTAACTTGGCAAATAATGTTATGAAGAAATTTAAACTCATTGATAGATGCAGACCAGAAGCAATTAGAGAATAATTTCAGGAGTACTTTTTAAAAATGAATTATATCCTTGAAAGACAGTTTACTGCTTTAGTTTTTACATATTTCTTTACCATATCAGTACAGTTATCATAACATAGATTCTTATATTAGAAAAATAATTAGAAGGTGTAGCCTGATGATTTTATCTCAAAAGCTGTTTAACTATGTAATATTACATTCAAATAAGACCCACTACCTTTTTTTACTGGGGCAAACATATTTCCAGTAATGTTTCTCATTTTGATTAAGACAAAAAGTGTACAGAATTCATCTCCTTCTCACTAAAGGATGCTACCCATTAGGCATATGTTTTCCTCAATAAATTTGTTTAAATTTAGTTCTAGTCATTGATTCTCATTGTGCCTTTCTCTACACTAGAAAATCCTTTAGAATTTGTTTGGTTTTGTTTTAAGTCTTTGGATATATGTTTTTTCAGTGCTTTTATATCAGTTTTGTGCTGTTATTTGCACTCTTTCCTGTATTTTGTTATCTAAAAAATGTAGTCATAAAAATTCAATGAAAAGATTTACAAAAGGAAAATCACTTCTCTCTGTGTCTACACTATTTTGTATAAAATCATTCTGAATTGTTTCTTCATACTGACTTAAATCTTTTCTAGAGTAATTACATTTTATGAATGCAATATTTGCAGATATGGCCTTCATTTCTTGCTCCAAAGCCTATTTATTTGCTTTGGCTTTCTGCTTGGCCCCAGCTAATCAAATGTTGTGGACACTTCGTGACTGATCTATCGTTCTAATTCTTTAATATCCCAATAGCCTTTGTATGATCTATAAATTTTATCCACAGTGATTAATTAAATGCACTTAATTTGTACAATATAGGTTCCCTGTCTATAGTGTTATTTATCTGTTATAGAAGCTTACTAAATGACCTTCTTAAATTATATAAGAATTGCATTTTGTGAGGAAATATAACACATTTCCTTGCTCCAAATGCAACGGAAATCCATCTCGGAGAAAAACAAAGGGAAGAAGTAGAAAAACCTTCGGTCTCCATAGGCAGAAATTTGTTGTTGCATGTATTTATTCAGGTTCTTTTGAGCAGTGGAGAATACAGTGGAATAAACTTGTATAAAGCACAGTAATATGCTATTAAAAACTTTCTAAAATCAATGTCTTAATTGCTGTGTGCTGTTATCTAGTTTAGCAGAAGCTTCATCTTCCACACTGTTCATGTTACCGTTTAATGTATATTAGCAAAATTCTCCATTGCATTTGAAATCAATTTATGAAACGTTACCGTTTAAAATATTTGTAATGTTACCGTTTAAAATATTTGTAATGTTACCGTTTAAAATATTTGTATGGATACAACTTTTTAGTTAATGGACTGTACAAAGAGTATACTAAATTTATTCTGTAGAGACTAAAACCTTGCTTTATCATGAAACATGCACATATCAGCAGAAGTGGAAGCTTCTCCATGGTGCTGTAAAAACATAGGCTGAATCTCATCTGGAAGGCAGAGAAATTGGATTTAATTCAATAACTCATCAATAAAGCTGAGCAGGTAGAGAGAAGCAGATAACACTTTTTCCCTTTTAATGAGCAAATAACACATTGTCATGGTGGAAAGTTGTTTTTAGTCTGGGCAGAAAATAATGTATACTGTTGCACTGATAGGTGTGTTGGTTTAAATGATTGTTGTATCCCACTCTAATGGGTTTCAGAAAAGTTGGAAAAAAGCTATTTTGTTTTGGAAATAGAGTCCAGAAGCTAGGATTTTCTCTTCATGGCCCAGGTATATCAGTCCTGATGGTGTGACAGTGGGTCAGGATAAGGAACTAATAGTGTATTGATTTTGCATTGTACAAATTCTATCTATTTTCTCAAATGTTTAAGGAGACGTATAGGTCACTGATGTGAGCAGAGGCTGATGTTGTTATTCTTGTATAGGGCTGCCTGGCTGAGGTTTGTGTTTATGTGAGTTTATTAGTATTTTTTTTAAACTGTTGTGTTCTCATTGTAAATATGAAAGGTATGTTGTGGCGCCTCAAACATTGGCATTGTCATTTTGTAATGGGAAATAAAGGGAAATAAAATTAAGATGACAAATTCCCAAGGAACTATCTGAGGCTTTAAGATCAATTAAAAACGATCTGATCTGTAACATATGGTTTGTTCAGAAACTCAGTTGATATGGTTGTGGACAATTAAGGATATCGTGTCTTATTTTATTGCATTGCAAGCAGTTTCTGTGAGTAATAAATATTTTTTTCTATCAATATATTATAGAAGATTTTTACATTCTTAGTTAATTGTACACATAGACTAATCAATGTTAAAATACAAAAAAAATACTAGTGACCTAAACAAATGTATAGAGGTAATACCATCCTGTCAATCCAGTACAAAAAAATATTAATGTCTGTATCACTTCCAGCAACACGAAGGTGTTGCAAAAAGTTAAAATTATTATAAAGTATTTTACATAAATACATAGTTATGGTTATATAGTCTATACTTACAGTTAAGTATGCATATGTGTAACTACAGAATATAGCTGTTTATGACAAAGAATTCTTTAACATATTTAAGACACTAAAATAACATGACAATGTGGGCCTGAAAAGTATGGCAGAGAGCCATACACTTTTAAAATAACTTTGACACAAAAATATCAAGCATTTTCTTATTTCTCATATCCTGTTCTATGTACATAGTCTTTAATTACTTCATTCCCTGAGATTCCGTTTTAAAATAATTTAACAACCTTCCTTTGAAAGTATTGTAGCAATACGAAGCTATAATTCACAGAGAACTTGATACGATTCTGTTGTGTCATATTATCTTACTGTCACAAGCCCCATGAAAAGGTATTTTAATGCACATTTATTGAAATATTAATTCCTTGCTATATAGCCTATAGTTCAAAGTAACTTGTCTGACAAGTAGGGTCTAATATTTCCATGAGAGGAATGAAAAAAAAAAAAATTCTTTTCCAATAAGCATATTTTATACAGCACAATCCCTCTTTTATACAATACTACCTTTTTCTCCTTTTGAAATATAAACTGGATACAGTGAAACAAATTTATCCTTTGCATCTTTGAAGTGGTGTTTTACTGTGATCAAATACAAAGAACTTTTACCATTTCTTGTCTAGGTATCCTGTTCAGTTACCTCTCTAAGAAGCATTTTTATTTGATAAAAGTAATAGGATATCAAAACTACTGAGGTTATGAGACTTCTGATTGCTTGTAATTCATGCATTCTCCTGGCACCATATAACTGGTTTTTGAAGCACCTTCACCCTGACTTGAAGAGGTCAATCCAAACATATATCAGTCTCTCAATTATGTCATTTTAAAATACTTTATTCACTCCTATCTTCTCCCTATACCTAACTGTATTTTTTAAATTCATTATAATTTAGATTGATTAATTATTTCAAAAGGAAAGTGCCAGGTATACAGCTCCATCTCCAGTCTGGTGTTCACATTAGCTCTTTTACCTCAAGACAACAAGTGCAAATTTCTGAAAGAATAGAAATGGCATTAAGATAAACAGAATAGATTACCACCTTGAGGCACTATGTGAGAATCCTTTGTGCTAGGAAAAAGTCTTGTTTCAGGAAAAGGGCCTGCCTGAAGCAAAAGGCTGTACTGCACCTGTAACAGGATTTTTTAGTTCAAGGATGGCCAAAACTTACTTTGCTTCTCTGAAACATCATTATAGCTCAGGGTTGTTGCATCCTTATGCACCTTCTTTCTGGTTACAAAAACTCTCCTGCCAGCAGCTGGAATCATTTTCCTGAGTATTTAAATGATACGTTATTGACTGGCTTAGGATGGAGACAATTTAGCATATTACAATTGCTGTTAAATAAGACCTTTTTTTAGTGTCGTCTGCAATGCTGTACTCTATAGACATGTCTTTCCCCTTTTCAGACTTTCCCTATTCACCCTTGGATTAATTTTAATTAAAAAAGTCATTTTTGTTTCATCATGCTTTTGGTAGTGTGCATAGGTTCAAAGTTGATGGACAATATTAAACTCAGAAAAGACTCTCCTTGATAATAGATTTTGAAATAGAT
The DNA here is from genome assembly GCF_030463565.1 of Pelecanus crispus. Taxonomy (NCBI): domain Eukaryota; kingdom Metazoa; phylum Chordata; class Aves; order Pelecaniformes; family Pelecanidae; genus Pelecanus; species Pelecanus crispus. Next base: position 101,452,072 of record NC_134645.1, read on the forward strand.
TTTTGGATAAATGTATAGACATATTTTTAGAAATAAAACAATGGGAACAATTAGCGCACACAGAAAACTGCCAAAATTTCCACTTGTTTTTAGAATTTAATCTAAATCTTTAATGTTGTTGAAATGATCAGAAATCTTTCCCTTTGTCTGTGATGAAGTGCCATCTTTCCTAATGAATGCTAAGCAAATTCTATAGGATCTTAAATTTACAGGAAATGTCAATTCAAACTGTCAGATACAAGATTCCTTCAAAGGTTTTAATAAAGACGATGTATTATCGATTCATTCCGAATATGATAAAGTTTTTATTTAAAAAAAAACAAAAACAAAACCAAAGACAAACAAACCAAACAAACCCAATTGTACACAAAATGACCTGAAAGACTATGATGGGAGCACTCCTTACATATCAGAAACTGAGGACCAAAGATAAATGGTCATCACATTTCCTCTTATACCTCTGATACAGCTCCAGCATTAATGAGGAGTTGTATAAGACATGTAATGCAGGAATCCTAATGCACCTGGAAAATGGGATAACAATACTGAGAAATATAAAACTAAGAGAAACCTGGTTCAGCTTCATGCTGTTGTATGCATATTTTCCTCCAATTAAGATATTGGTTCCATTATAAAACTATTGAGCTTTCTCCTAATGTGCTGCTAAGGCTGTCCCCTATTATGGGTTATAAATCTTTTTTAAAAACTTCGCTCTAATATTTTCATGGTGCATGTGTACCCTTTTCTGACATTAGCTTTTTCCTACCTAATATTTATCTTCATGTATTATAAACATCAATCATATCACCTTCAGCCTTTATTTTCCTAAGTTAAACAAGCTAACTTCTATTTTCCAGCCATAGTTCAATTTTCTGTTTCCTTGATCACAGCTGTGAATTCTATGTTAACTTTTCCTGTCTTATTTCTTCATTATTGAGGATATATGCCAGCTGAGGTCTTGCACAATGGCATTGTTACTTGCCCATTGCTTCTGGAGATACTACTCTCCACATCCAAAAATTAGATTTTTTTTTTTTTTCCAGTCACATTATGTAGTCGGCTCTTATACATCCTATGGGACACTAATCTGCCTATGTCATCTTTCTCTTCTGACATTCCATATGTAAGAACCCCTTGTTCATAATAAAAATTCATAGTAATAAATTCTTAGTTAAGTTGTAAGTTAATTCTGCTAAACATCCCATCCGAATTAGAAGTTCAGTCATCAGAGGCAGAAAAGAAGGACAGAAAGGGTGATTCTGCTCATTCAAGACCCCAGTAATCTTTTAGAAGTTCTTCTTTCTTTCTGTTACCTCTAGAAAGAATCTAGGTGGACTGAGGTCCCATCTATCTTCACATAAGTAGCTGAAGTGCCTGCTGATTCTGGACTACTTCTGCACACACTGTACATGGAGAAGGCAATTGAATTTGTTGTCCCAGAAATAAACTGTTGGTGGGCAGGTCAATAAAAACATTAAAAAAAAGATGAGGCAGATGTTTCATATATGCTAGTGTATTGTCTAAGTTGTATATTTAGAAGCAATAACTTCATGAGATAGCTGTAGAATAGAGAAGCTGTCTACTGAACAGTGATTGCTGTGAAAAAAAAACATTACAGAAGATTACCCCACTGAAAATTGCTGCTGCACAGGATAAATGCAAAATTGATATGGCTTCTGATTTTGGCAACCATGAAACAAATCCCACAATACTTCTTATCATTTTCATATCTGCTACTTAAAAAAAGAATGATAAAAAGCTGAGAAAGTGAAAAGCTACAGAAAATATTTGAGAGGTGAAACAAATTTATCATGAAAGCCTTAAGTAGCTGTTATTTCAGGAAAAGAGGTTTGAAAGAAGGTAGTATATAGTACAAGCTCAGCAAAGATACTTTATAATCCAGAGGTCAGTGTACTGGTTTTGGCTGGGATAGAGTTAATTTTCTCAATAGTAGTTTGTATGGGGCTATGTTTTTTATTTGTGACCAAAACAGTGCTGATAGCATAGGGATGTTTTTGTTATTGGTGAGCAATGCTTGCACAAAGTCAAGACATTTTCTGCTTCTTATGCTGCCCCATCAGCAAGTAGGCTGGGGGTGCACAAGAAGTTGGGAAGGGCCACAGTTGGGACAGCTGACCCCAGCTGACCAAAGGGATATTCCATACCATATGATGTTATGCTCAGCATATAAAGCTGGCGGAAGAAGAAGGAAGGCAGGAACGTTCAGAGTTACGGCATTTTGTCTTCCCCAGTAACCATTATGCGTGATGGAGCCCTGCTTTCCTGGAGATGGCTGAACACCTGCCTGCCAATGGGAAGCAGCAAATTAATTCCTAGTTTTGCTTTGCTTGCGCACACAGTTTTAGCTTTACCTATTAAACTGCCAACCCACAGGTTTTTGCACTTTTACCCTTTCGAGTCTTTCCCCCATCCCACAGTGTGGGAGTGAGTGAGTGGCTGCGTGAGGCTTAGCTGCCCACCGGGGTTGAACTGTGACACAACTTTGAAGTTTTTGTGTTTCAGTTTGGTGATCAGCGACATTAATTGCCATATTAATGGAACGGTCACAGAACAATTCTAACATTTTTATCACCTGATAGTCACATACTTATTTTATAATACTTCCTATTTTTCGGGCAACCTTTGAGTTTTCATAGTGCATCTGAAAATCTGTTGCAAAACATTGAAAATAAAGTCTCCAAGATGGCTATAATTTGTTTACCCTTGTTAAGTGACAGCAATACTGCCAACTACAGTTGGGTGCTAGTACAACCTGAGGTAGAATACTAGTGCTTAGTGCAAAATGATTTATCAAACATAAGATACATATGCTAGAACTGAGAACAAAACATCTGTAATTAACTTACAGGACAAAATAAAATTTTTAGATATTGTTTTCTGATAATTTTTCTATCTTTTGGGGTTTGTTTTTTGTTGTTGTTATTGTTTTTTTTAATATATGTAATTTTTCTCTATTTTCCTTTCATCATTCCAAGCTTTTGAAATACTTTGATATTAAAGAAAATTGGTTACCTCTATAGTTTAGCTACTGAGACCACTAGTGGCAAAGGGTGAATCATCATCACAGGGTTTGTAAAAAAAAATCTTAATTGCATCATTAGTTGGAATACAGAAGCTGCTTCAGGCATAATGAGGATGGGAAGAAGAGAATCTGGGAATGCCTTGGTTCCAACCCGTTTTCTAGTCTTGATAAAAATTTTGGAAGTGGAATAACAGTTCACAGAAATCAAACTTAATCCTTTTACATATAGAAAGTAAGGCTTAAAACTGTGAAGATACAGGCTGCAAAACTGAAAATTGAGGTTGCTAAGCCACAAACCTAAGCAAAATTGAACAATACATAGTTCATCAGCACAGAAGCCTGAATAAAACCTCCACAATTAGAAGGTACTAACAGCCTTCAGGATTATGACTTTTCCAACAAATATTTCAGATAGTGGATTATCCTGTTTGCCCATATTTTAACTAGCTTTTTCTCAGATATTGATCCTTTTTTGTCTCTATTCCTACAGTTTGTAATAGTGGCTAAATGTAATCTTTAGCAAGTTTTTCACCCTTGGGTCAATAATGAATGTATTGACCTGGCTACATTAAGGAATAATGATAAGTATTGGGTCAGGCAATCTTTTTGCACTTCAGATGAGCTAGAAATATGGTTAGCACTGCTATTGGAGGCCTGATATACTGCAATTTAGTATGTGTAAATATAGGGAAAAATTAACTTGACTTCGAGACTTGACTTACTCTGGCATAAGAAAGCTTAATCTTGTTCCTGGTGGGTTTTATTTTAACTTTTTATTCAGGAGTCTCACTAACTGATCTGAATGACATTGTTTCTTAACCTTGTTGCTATTTTATTTGCGTCAACATTAGCATTAGAATCACTGACAGTGATGACTTGTGTAACTCATTTGTTCTGTCAGTTTCTTCTCTTGGACTCTACAAGCTGCCACCTTTTCTTATTTGCAATTCTGTCCATGTTTTAAGTAGAGGTTAGTAAAAAGCTTGTTATATGAGCCTAAATAAAAAAATGTAGAATCAGAATACTTAGGACAGGGTTGTTTTTTTTTTTTCACTCCCTACTGGCTGACCTACAAGGAAAGGAGAAATTTTACGAATCTCAGAGGACAAAGCCGTGAGGTTTTTGAAGATGAAAAGATGAAGTTTTGGATTTCCACTTCAAGAACTGTTATTGTTGTCTACAGCCTATACATTTAATACAGTATCTTTTGGGAAGTAAGAATTTTAGGCTTTGCTGATATCAGACACTTGAGTTGCTATACATCCTTTGCAATTCAGTATTATCTGTGCTGAAGTAACAAATCTTATTTCCCTCATTAAAATCATACAGTATGGAACCACCTTAAAAGATTTGAGCAGGAGTTGAAAAGAGGAGTGCTAAAAGGCTCGACAGGTATCCCCTTTATATCTATCCAACCACTTCTGCTTAGCTGAAGGCTCCCATTGTCTTCTACCCTTATGCCCCTCCTTTTCTCCTGCCTCTAATTCCCTCTGGTTTTTCCATCCAGGAAATACAATGGTTTAGCAGTAGCTTGTCAAGACTATGTAAGCTGTTATAACGAAAGGTGAGGAATCTGTTACCGCATGCTCAGGTACTCTCCTAATTTCACCTCCAGGACAGTAAAGGAAGTAGGGTGGGTGATTGTTAAAAATAATGCCCATTATTCTAAAATATGGCACCTGTCAAGCTAACAGTGCATAACTGTGGCTGATTGCCATGGTGCAATGCAATGTTTTAAAAACATGTAAAAAATATTTTACATCTAAACAATATATAAATGCACATAGCATTCTACAGAGTGGGAGATGGTGAGCCTTTCAAGTAGATGCAGGCAAAGAAAGAAGGAAAATGGAGAGGAGGAGTTCTTTTCCTGTTATGAAGATTTTATCTGTCATTTTCCTTAGTCTTCCCATAGTTTAAGTGTAAAGAATTAATATGCCATAAATATAAGGGGGAACGGGTTTCAGAAGAAGCCTCATATTTTCAGACCCTTTTTGCTCAGTTCTTCTCTGTTGCTTTTACATTCTTAGCCCCCTCTTTTTTCCTGAGCCAGAGAACATTTCATAGAAACATTTAATAGAAGCTGGAAGCATGTCAGAAGCTGGAAGTATGTGAGAATGCAAAGATATCTGTGTCAATGCAGATTTCCTTCCTGTTGAAGCTACAACCTTCCACCATCACTCAAAAGCCTGATTTGCTTTTACTCATCAATCTCATAATCTGAATGGATAAAAAAAAATAGAAAATAATCACATGATATCTTGTACCAGCAATGATGGTGGAATGGTTAATAACGTTTGGTGGGTAACAAGAAGACACTTAAGTGTTCCAGCTAAATGCAGAAGAAATTTGTCAGTGTTCTGAGTTTCCAAGATTTTACTTAACTTTTGTCATTTTGTGTCTCTGAACAACAGCACTGCCTCTACCACTTACCTATTTTTTGCATTGTACATTCAAATGCACAGTGCACATTTCATAGGAAATACTTTTGAAGTTTCATAAATAATTCTCTTTGCAGTAATATTCTGCATTTTTCACACCAAGAACTAGATAAGCTCAGCCTGTTGTAAAACAGCTTAAGATAAGATAAGATAAGGTAAGATAAGATAAGATAAGATAAGATAAAGGTTGTAAAGCTGAAAGTCTGAGTTTTGGTAAGGTTGCAATCATAATATAAGCTTATAACACTGTAATTAAAAAAAGTCTTTAAAAAAGAACAAATCTCATCCACTCCACATTTCCTGTCCAAGAGAGAAAATAAACAATCTTATTTAAATCAAATATTCTTAGACAGCAAAACTTAAATTGTACATGTTTAAATACTGATTGAGATGGTGGTTACATTACACCTCTTTTAAACTGCTGCACAGGTAAAGCTGAGCCTCAAAATGATACTCCCTCTAAAGGTATGAATCACTGTGTACATAGAAGCCATCTGGGAGGTTCATGTCAGCCTTCTTGCTGAAGAAGGTGTTGGTGTCAGGCTCAGGATAAAAGATTCACAGGAGTCTAATTATCAGTTCCCAAACCGTGGTCAGCAATAAGCGACCATGTTATTTCCCACCTTCCCCATAAAACCATACAAAATCTAAAATGTAGCAACTAATTGGTGTTAAAAGATTAGCTAGGAACTATAAAAATTTGGAGTGCTGACAGCGATTTATTGATTCAAAACATTAAACCGCAGCCAAAGACATTATAAAGCATCTCCTTTGGTGTAACTGAAGCTTATTCTAATTTGCATGTCTCCAATGGGATGAATCAATTAGAAATAAATGTTAAGATACATATGACTATATTCTGGAATTTAACCTTTCTCATAATTACCTACATAAAGTGTATGGACTGAAATAATATAGTAAAATTTAAGGCATAATAATAAAATCATGGTAACTAATAAACTGCCATATCTTCTACCATGGTAAAAAAATTTAAAATATATAAAAAGGCAAGCAGGGAAGACAGCTATTATATAAGATTCAAATAAAAAAGAAGAAAAGACTAAAAGACACCATAGGATAATAAAAGGAAGATGTAGAAATGTTTCCTTTTGATCTAGGAATAATTTTTGCAGAAACAGTAAGTCACAGCACTAGTCTGAAGGAGACATTGTGAAAATTTTTTAAAGGAAAGGTAACAGCGATTTTTAGCACAGTAGGTGGTGAAATTATTCATCAGATTCAGTTCCATTATGGACACAAATCAAGGGATTGCTGTGTATGCATCTTTTCTAAAAATACAATGAGGGGAGTGATATGACCTAAGAATGTGAGTGAAAATTAGATGCTGTCACTTCTTTCCCTTCATCTTTCTAATAGTGAGCCTTTTCTTGTGTAGACAGTCTGTGACTAATAAGAATTAAACTTCCTTTGGAGAACTGTTGGATGGCCACAGGTCTCTAAACTGCGGTGTTATACAAAGTGAAAATCCCCAAACTAACCTAAATGGCTTGTGTCTTTCTTGGATTCCAAAATTTGGCAAATTCAGTTAAAATTATCATAATACAATGAACTATAAATCTTGGAATGAAAGATAGATTCAGGAAATGTAAATATTCTTAAGTGATCATTTTTGTACAACAATTTGAATCCTGCTTTTGGCTCTATAAAAGTGACAAAATTCAAAGCTGAAGTTGGGACAATGGTAATTGTTAAAGGATGTAATGTTCATTTGAAACAAAATCTGTCACCATTCTTTATGTTAGAAAAAGAAGGACCTCTCAGCTTTAATTGGACTATTTGTAAATAGCACTGGGCAGCATCAGTAGTACTACGAAAATTATACACTCCAGTAAAGTGAAGAAAAATTTCTGTGCTTATTTTTGCATCATTTCCTAGCCAATAATATATCTGAAATACTTCTACTTGCTTTCCTGATAGTTGCACTGAGTATGGTTCTTTTACATCATAGCATCAAGTATAGATCAGTGCCTTCATGAATAAGACTTTTTTTATCCTAAAAAGTAGATAAAATATTCTCTATCAAATGCTTCCAGAACCTTGTAAAAGAACAATAATTAAAAATTCACATAAATTCTACACAAGCCTCCTTAATCTGTCAGTCAGTCTACCAGGAGCACCATCTGGAAGGGACAGTTTTGTTCCACTGACTGTAGAGTGTAGTTCAGAAATTAAGGATTGTAATTTAGACACTTCAGGCAAGTGATTTAGATTACCTGGGCTGAAACAAGGCTTTAAAAACTAATTACAAAATTCCTTTGAATGTTGACAATGCAGAAGAATAAAGAAGCAAGCCCACTACAGTGTACTTCTGGTATAACAGAAGCACTGATTTTTTTTTTTTTTTCTTCTGCCATAGAATATTTGAATATGTGAGACACAGTGAAGATCTTGTAATTCAGTATTCAAATAGTGGCATACAGGTCACCTCACTGAAGCAAGCTGGGACCTTTTTGTAGATTATGATTATACCTGTGTTACATATTGTAGGATTGGGCCCTAAGAGTAAAATGAGGATAATTTCTCCAACATTCTTCATCTAGTGGCAGAATTAATAATGATATCCAGTTTCAGAAAAGGTATATGGTGGGTGCAACAAGAAGGCACACAGAACAACTCAATTTTAGTTTGATAAATATCAGCAAATGCAGCACTGAGAAGTGGTCTGGAGAAAGATTCCTCATTTCAATAAAATAAACTTTACTGGATTTGAAAAAAAAAATCCATAACCTTCTGAAATGCTGCAGAACAAGGTGTCATGTGGCCTCTCAGCCATAACAAATACCTACCTCGATAAAGTATAGCTACCCTATGTATTTAGATAGACGCCGTGAAATCCTGATGTAATCCTCCTTTTTCAGTTAACCAGAAGGAATGTTCATCAGTGCAACATACTTACTTGGAAATGAGTTTTTCACTATGATCCTTTGGTTTCACTTTGGTCACTCAAGCTAAACTCTATCAAAATGGATTAACTTTTAGAGCCATGGAAGAATGATACACTTTTTTAAAGAAAAGTTAAAGGAAATTGACTCCTTTGTCAGACTCCAGTTTTTGTACCCACTACACTCCGAGTGTTCAGGCACAAATAAGAAGTTAGGCTAAGCAGCAGAGATTAACAGTAAACACATGAAAATACTACCCACTTCTTTAGCCTTAACTACCACATCTGCTGTAAAAGAAAGAAAATTTATTATGTTAAGTGGGTGGTCAATCACATCCAGAAAGAGATTCAAAGTGGGAATGTGCAAATGATATTTGCATCAAAGGTCTGTAGGGTTTTTTTCATCCATCTAAGGGAAAAAAAAAAAACAACTCTAAAAGATAGAAAAAGTCTCTAGGATCTTAGAAATATACATACTTTTTAACTATTTTAACTGATTAGGTTTCTAATAAAAGGTTTTTTACCTTAAAATATATGTAGCCTTAATGACTTATAATACAATTGATCCCTTTGCCCCAAAAAAATCACATAACATGAAAACAGATACTTCTTTTTGCTCACTTTTTTTTTCTGTCACAAAATACATTTCACAATTAAAGGAGTTCAAATGTGATGCAAAGCCTGGAGATGCAGATGTCAGAAGTCCACTGTCAATAAGAAAGCTGAAAGAGGAAAATTTAAGCTTTCATATATATGTAATTGTTCATGAAAAGTCAAAAGAAACTTCATCTGTCATGACATCAATAAATGTCTGATTTAACTTGATTATTTATACTGCTGAGTTGGTAAAATGATAGGACTTTGTGAGATAGTAATGGTTTTACTTAGCTAATAGTTTCTTCACTGAACTATCCTTTCTAAAATGGTGAATTGATTGGGTTCATCTTAAGTATGCAGCAGGAGTTAAACTGATCGTGTAAGAAGTATGAGAATTTTTAAATGTGCTGATAAAGTGTCTGAAGCTGAAATCAATTAGTTCAAAGCACACATATAAACACAGTTAAAAACTTGCAATATTAATAGCATATTTTGAATAGGCCAACCAAAAAAGAAACTCTGATACCACTGTAAACTCTGAGGAAAGAAACTAATTTACTGAAGACACTCTACAGATACTGTTTTGAGTGAAATAAACATTTAAATAAGCTATACTCACCAAAAAGTAGCCTCAATATGTATGCAATGCTTTGTGTTCTAAGCATTGTATCACCACTTGTGTATTACCAGCAGAACATATGTAATATATCTCAAAATTTGTAAGTACTTCTAAAAATGTATTGTCAGGACCTTTTTTTTCCCAGGTACTTAAATGCCCCTTTCCTTTTTCCCAGTCTCCCAATTCGTAAACATAACATACCCACATATCTTGCATGTGTGTAATATATGCAAACAGACATACATACATACAAGGGACACAGACAATGCTATGCATACAATTTTTCATTTGCTTTAACTACATGAAAAGGTTTGGAGAAAGTTTCCTCCCAAAATTCACATTTTTCTTTCACTTTCCATCAGACATGCGGCATTCCTATGGTCCTAAGGGGACCCCTACACCAAAAAACCCCAAACAACCCAAACTGTGCTTTCCTCTAATATGTGGGAAAAGAAACTTAATGGTTTTCCTAACACAAATCCTGTGACTGTCTGGCAAGAAACTGAGGAAGAATTAAAAGTGAGTGGCAAGGCATCCTTGCCATGACAGTAAGATACAACTAGGCAAACTTGAAACACTTACTATGCAACATTATATGCAATATTATCATGAGAAACAGGCAAGTGTATATTTATGTATAGAGAGCTCAGGTATGACCTCTTTCTAAGTGCATGGGGATAGCTTCTAAGACAACAGGTGCAAAAAAAATTGTTAAACTATAAAATGGAGGAATAACAAGCCAATTGTTGCTAGCTTTTGAGACTGTATCATAGTTTTGGTGGGGTTTGTTTTTTTCTTTTTTTCTTTTTTTTTTTAACCTTAAAGACTTCAGCTATGAGAAACAAGTTATTTCAGAGAATCATATCTTTCTAAGTATGTGGTTCAGTCCATTTCTTCACAGAGAAAAAAACAAAAATTGTTAATATTTGAAAAAAAAATCAAAACCTGTCATGGTATTTATTTATTTCTCTCAATCTTCTTTCTAATGTTTCAGTTTGGCAGGACTTTACAAACAGTGTCTTACTTATGTAATTTTTGTAATAATTAACATTTTATTAATTCACTATTAATTAAGTTTTAATTTTATGTGAATTAATTTAATTCCTGCAAGTGTACTATATAGGCTTCATACTATGATTTTTACAATTTAATATCACTGTTAGTCTGATCAGTCTTGACTGGCCTGCATTTGCTTACTACTCACATTTTATCATATCTGAATTTCAGTCCTTATTATACAACATGACCTGTATGGGTAAACTCAATACACAACAGAAATACAAACTTCTAAGTATTTGCATCTCCATGAAAATCCAGCCCTTCTAATTCACATCACAAAACTGTGGTCTTAGTCAATTTTTCCAGTTGGTGGAAGTTGGACAGTGTTTTGAACAGTAAACTCTCAATCTTAACAGGAATTTCTGAGTTTACCGTGCTGAAAATTATTATAAAACAACCTTTTAAATCATACTGCTACATTGAATCCCCTGATAAATTTTGTAGTTTGGTTGGTTAGTTGCTTTTTTTCTGAAGCCTATTCGTTTTCATATTTCACTTTGTACGTTTCTAACTTGTGCATAAGTTTGGGGGGGGGGGGGTGTCTGCAATTTATGTAGTTTTTTCTATGAGTAAAACAATTGTCACAGAAAGCATTGAGAAGATAGTTACAGACTTTTTTTAGATTTATGTGACTATTTGGTTAGGTTTTGTTTACTTTTTAAAAAGTCAAACATTTTCAGTACAAATCCTGCACTGTCATAGACAAAGTAGAAAATATTCAAGAAAAACCATACATACTGGCACCAAAATATACGTAATAATACTTCAGTCTGTAACTCAAAGTCAAATCTTTAAAGAGGTTAAGAAACCCCTGCTCATACAGGTCAGCTTTTCTGAAATTTTATTTATTACTGCAGGTTAGAGAGTGCTTCAGGATTCCTGCCTCATGAAATAGAGATGTAGCTAAATCGCTTTGACAGCAAAAGGGCAAAATCTTTGGATATGAATACAATAAAAGCTTTACTAATGGCAGACATAACTGAACTCTGCAGCTCTTCTCAAAAATTCCTGGGTCAATGCCATGCACCTTTAAAACTGCTGTGCTTCAGTGAAGTTAATTACAATTTTCACATAGGCAAAAATGTTTGCAAGCTTATTTAGAAGAAAAATCAAGTGTAACTATAAAAGCAGCTATCAAACAGATGTATTTGATAGGAGGGAGCAGTAGACTTCCTCAAAAAGAAAGTGCCTGGGAAGATATCCAGATCAAAGGGTTTTCACTACATCCTCTATAGATACATCTTATAATTGAGCAGCATATATCAGCTTTATCTAATTCCACTATTTCTCCAAGAACAACTATATTTTTTTGCTTGTATTCAGTACCAGATTATTTTTTTATTATAAATATGCTGTTCCATAATTCACAGTCCAAGGATAAGAAAGTGTAGTTATCTACGATTTATGCAAGTATGCAATGTAGTAAAAAAATATATTTCATGTCTGAATTCTATTTTAAAATTTAAAAAAGAAGAGCAAAAATCTGACAGAAAAGGTAAAACTAACAACAAAACAACAAAAGAAATTTCTGGTGTGAGTGGGCTTGTATTAGCTTCAGCATGATAAAGATCCCAGTACAGATTAGCCTTATAGTTCTATTTTCATTCTGTTCAAATAGAAAAGACACAAGTTGCAAAGTTCCAATTTTATTGAGGAAAATTAGGTTTTGTTACTGAATGAACTGAGCCTTAAAGATTATACAGAGAATATATTCAGATAAGAAGAATTTCCCAAGTTCTTTGCAGATAATTAGTTTTATTGTTATATCTGATTTTTCTGAAGAAAATACTGAGGTTTTCATTTTCATGAAACTGTTGTGGTTTAACCCCAGCTGGCAACCAAGCACCACCCAGCTGCCCGCTCACCCTCCCCCCTCCAGTGGGATGGGGAAGAGAATCAGAAGAGTAAAAGTGAGAAAACTCGTGGGTTGAGCTAAGAACAGTTTAATAATTGGGGAGGGCGGAGCGGGGGGGGCGGGGCGGAAGTATTGAAAAGGAAAACAACAAAAAGAGGAACAAAACCCAGGAAAACCAAGTGATGCAACTGCTCACAACCTGCAGACTGATGCCCATCCCATCCCTGAGCTAAGATTCCTGCCTTCCGGCCAACTTGCCCCCTCAGTTTATATACTGAGCAAGGTGTCATATGGTATGGAATAGCCCTTTGGCCACTTTGGATCAATTGCCTTGGCTGTGCCCCCTCCCAGCTTCTTGTGCACCTGGCAGAGCATGGGAAGCTGAAAAGTCCTTGACTAGCATAAGCAGTACATAGCATCAACTAAACCATCAGTGTGTTATCAGCATTCTTCTCCTACTAAATCCAAAACACAACACTATGCCAGCTACTAGGAAGAAAATAAAATCTGAAATTACAAAATTTAATTAAGATTAAAATTTTTCACTTTAAAGGCTAAGTGAAGTCTCAGTCCAAAATATTTTTTACAGCATTACAATACACCATACAGTGGGGACATAAAAAAGAGAGAGCAGATAACTTCCAGCTAATACTCTTCTCAAAATCTTTGACTCAGTAAACCAGTTATTTGAAATCTCTTCTGATTTACAGTAGATAAGAATCTGACCCTCAGAAAGGATGACTAATGGAACAGATTAAGACAAAATATGCCCCAAAAGCCAAGCTTTATATTTTTTTTCTCTCCTTATGATAGAAATTTGTATTCTAAAAGATGATACTAAAGAATAAAAATACAATGTACAAGGCTAGAAACCGATCCTTTATTTTGCAAAATTTTAATGGAATATTTACTTCAGTGTTTGAAGTCATTGCAAAGACATTTTCATTTAAATTATTTAAGCAAACAGTGTGGGAATAAGGAAACTGAAACAGCTGCAACTGTTGGCAAGTTCTCTAAGTAGCTGAGAAAGATTCTGACATCTGCTATAGCTGCTGGTAGAGTGGTTTGATTCAGGAGTGTTAATAACTCTGTTTTGATATCTTTGCACAATTTGAATACATTTTAAAAATTGGTATGTAGAGTTCAAGCTGTGTGTCTTCAGTCAAAGACAATTGAAGTTATATGACTGAAACCTAACCCATAAACCTAAACATAAATGATAAAATCTTGCTTTTCCTTTATTAGTTATCTAGAAGCACCAATATTTAAAATCCAGCAAATATAACCTACTTTTTGGTGGTTTTTTTTTAAACTTTTGGTCATAAAAAATCAACACTTGTTCTTTCTTCCTCATTTCCTTTTTTAAAATTATTTTTTATAGTGAAAGTTTTCAAATTTTCATCATATGTCCAATGCTAGAAGCCAAAAGTGTACAACATTTAACACTCTTGTGACACACTTATCACTGAATTCTTTGAACAGAGGCTTTATGAAATCTCTTTCCTGTGTGGATGGTTCATTCAGGATCCACTCAGGCAAAATATGGCTGTAATTATATTAAGTTTGATGGGGCATCAATGATCTGCATCATCCTCAAACCACCCACTGCTGCTTTAATTGCTTTGGCAGGACTGTTAAGCCAATTAACATCAAGTCTCTACAAAATTAAAGTCTTCTGACTCTACTCCATGCAGTTTACTGTTATATCCAGATCACAATTTACATTTTACTGTTACCAAAGGAAAAAATTGCAAATTCTTTTAAAGATGAAGAATAAAATTTGCGTATTTTCTTCTTCCGATGTTCTCCTGCCTTAGTTCCATTCAGGTAATTAATCATATAATTTTAATGTGAATTATTTATGCAATTTTAACATGCATTCTATTAGTAAGCATGTTTAGAAAGCCAAGATGTCCTGGTTTTGGCTGGGATAGAGTTAATTTTCTTCCTAGTAGCTGGCATAGTGCTGTTTTGGATTTAGTTTGGGAATAATGTTGATAACACGCTGATGGTTTGGTTTTTGCTAAGTACTGCTTATGCTAGTCAAGGACTTTTCAGCTTCCCATACTCTGCCAGGCGCACAAGAAACTGGGAGGGGGCACAGCCAGAATAGTTGATCCAAACTGACCAAAGGGCTATTCCATACCATATGGCGTCATGCTCAGTATATAAGCTGCAGGGAGTTGGCCGGGGGGCTGTGATTGCTGCTCGGGAACTGTCTGGGTATCGGTCGGTGGGTTGTGAGCAATCGCATTGTGCATCACTTATTTTGTATATTTTTTTTTCACCCTTCATTTTCTGTCCTATTAAACTGTCTTTATCTCAACCCACAAATTTTACCTTTTTTTTCCGATTCTCTCCCCCGTCCTCCAACAGCTGTGTGGTGTTTAGCTGCCTGCCAGCTTAAAACACAGTGGTCCTTTTTGGCGCCCAACATGTGGCATGAAGGGTTCGAGATAAGAACAGATCTGACCAAAGTGTGTTAAAACAAATTTGTGATAAGCATTCATTATTTTAGTTTAATAGTCACTGGTCGCAATGTTGATTCATTTGCTCTCAGAGTTGCTCTGCTTGTTCTCAGAGTTGTGCTATGTAACACCTTACTTGCTGTATGCATTCCCTTGTGGTGCTATCGGCTCTGGGAGCTCGATTAAAGTTATCGCTTTGCTGTGCTGTGTAACACTGTTTTACAGTATGATAAAATTATCAGTCATGAGATTGTACTCAGTACTGCTGTCATTCCTGTAGTTCATTCCCATACCTCTTCTCCTCAGAGAACCGATCTATTGGGGAGACAGAGGGGGACACTTTCCCCTGCTTCTTCACCTTCCCTTTCTACTTCAGGGTAGTTACAACATCTTTTAAGAATTTTGAATATCCTTGGGATATTCAAACCAGCATCCTCCTACTTCTATGTCTCCTGAATGCGGTTCAGGTCTTGTTTAGGGTTAAACAACTATTTAAGAATATCATCCAGAGGTCAACCACTGCAGTGGGCACTGTGGCCACTCCAACCCCCGCAACAGGCACCATGGCTACTCAAACCTTGGTGGCAGGCGCTGCAACTACTCCAACTCCGGCAAAAGGCACTGCAGCTATTCAAACCCGCGGGACAGGCAATGTAGTTACTCAAAACCCTGCGACATGCACTGCAGCTACTCAGAACCCGGTGACAGGCACTGCAGCTACTCCAACCACTGTGATACGCAAGGCAGCTACTCAAACCTTGGTGACAGGCACTGCAGTGACTCTAACCCTAGTGACAAACACTGCACCTACTCAAATTCCAGTGACAGACACTGCGGCTGAACTAGAGAACCAACCTGTGCCAGTATCAGTTGTCCCTGTAGGCAAGAAGAAATACACAAGAAGACTGGCTCATAGTAAGGGATGAAGATGAACCAGGGACATAAAGAGAAAAGGAGGAAGAGGCAGAACCCATAAATGAGATTGTAACCACCTGATCCCTATCCCTGGGTGAGCTGCAAGGTATGCAAAAAGATTTCAGTCATCATCCAGGCAAGCACATCATCACCTGGCTGCTCTGATGCTGGGATAACAGGGCCAGTAGCCTGGAATTAGAGGGCAGGGAAGCCAAACAGCTGGGATCCCTTTCTAGGGAAGGGAGTGTTGACCAAGCAATTGGAAAAAGAGCACAAGCACTCAGCATCTACAGACAACTACTGTCAGGCATGAAGGAAAGGCATCCCTTCAAGGAAGATGTTATATGTCACCCAGGCAAATGGACCACCATGGAGAGAGGTATCCAGTACCTGAGAGAATTAGCCATGCTGGAGGTGATTTATAGTGATCTGAGCAATGAGCAGTTACCCAAAGATCCAGACGAAGTCAGATGCACACAATCCATGTGGTGGAAGTTCGTGCAGAGCGCACCATTGTCACATGCAAACTCATTGACAGTAATGATCTGGAAAGACAGAGAGGAACCGATGGTGGATGAATTGGCTGGTCAATGCCAGGAATATGAAGAAAATCTCTCTTCCTCCCTACAGGCCTGTGTCTCTGCTGCGGGAAGACTGTCCAAAAAAATGTCCTGAGAGTTCCAGCAACTCAAAGAGAATAGGTCCTTCCCTCCACCTATACGGACCAATATCTCAGCTATTAGGAATCAGCATTCTTCTGCTCAAGAGAGAGGATATAGAGTGTACACACCACAAGGCACCCTGTGGTTTTACCTGTGTGACCATGGAGATGACATGAGGAAATGGGGTGGAAAATCTACTTCGATGCTAGAGGCACGGGTACATGAGTTGCAAGGAAAAACAGTCACAAAAGGGGATTCTTCCAGGAAAATTGCTGCTCCGCTTTCCAGTGGGCAGTTCCCCAGACAGAGCAGAAGGGCTGATCTTACCCCTGATCTCAATAAAGGCACGTCTGATACGTATTTACAAGTGAGTAACAAATACTACGACCAGGATTAGAGGAGCCCTACCTCCAGCCAGATGGAGGAAAGGGACAATCTGGTTTACTGGACTGTGTGGATTCAATGGCCTGGCACATCAGACCACAGGAGTATAATGCTCTAGTGGACACTGGTGCACAGTGTACCTTAATGCCATCATTGCTGGTTGGTGGGGACATAGCTGTTATTTTGTTGATCACATCCATTGGGATCTGATGATGTCCATCTTGCCATTTTATTCCTATGAACTGGATCTAATGAACTTAGTCCTATGAACTTAGGCTCTAGCCCCTAAGCTATACAGGGGCAGAACCCATCTGTATTTCTGGAGTGACAGGGGGATCCCAACAGCTAACTGTATTGGAGGCTGAAGTGACCCTAACTGGGAATGAGTGGCAGAAGCACTCCATTGTGACTGGCCCAGATGCTCTGTGCATCCTTGGCATAGACTACCTCAGGAGAGGGTATTTCGAGGACCCAAAAGGGTACCGGTGGGCCTTTGGTATAGCTGCCTTGGAGACAGAGGAAATTAAACAGCTGTCTACCTTGCCTGGTCTCTCAGAGGACCCTTCTGTTGTGGGGTTGCTGAGGGTTGAAGAACAACAGGTCCCGATTGCTACCACAACAGTGCACCGGTGGCACTATTGCACTAACAAAGACTCCCCGATTCCCATCCATAAGCTGATTCGTCAACTGGAGAGCCAAGGAGTAATCAGCAAGACTCACTCACCCTTTAACAGTCCCATCTGGCCAGTGCGAAAGTCTAATGGGGAGTGGAGACTAACAGTGGGCTATCGTGGCCTGAATGAAGTTACACTGCCACTGAGTGCTGCCATACCAGACATGCTAGAACTTCAATAAGAACTGGAGTCAAAGGCAGCCGAGTGGTGTGGCACAACTGACATCACTAATGCATTTTTCTCAATCCCTTTGGCAGCAGAGTGCAGGCCCCAGTTTGCTTTCACTTGGAGGGGTGTTCAGTACCCTTGGAACTGACTGCCCCAGGGATGGAAGCACAGCCCCACCATTTGGATGGACTGATCTAGATGTCACTGGAACAGGGTGAAGCTCCAGAACATCTGCAGTACATTGATGACATCATTGTGTGGGGCAACATAGCAGAAGAAGTTTTTGAGAAGGGAAAGAAAATAGTCCAAATCCTTCTGAAGGCCGGTTTTGCCATCAAAGAAAGTATGGTGAAAGGACCTGCACAGGAGATCCCATTCTTAGAAATAAAATTTCAAGATGGACATTGTCAGATCCCAATGGATGTGATCAGCAAAATAACAGCTATGTCCCCACCAACCAGCAAAAAGGAAACACAGCTTTCTTAGGCGATGTGGGGTTTTGGAGAATGCATATTCCAAATTACAGTCAGATCGTAAGCCCTCTCTATCAAGTGACCCAGAAAAAGAACAATTTCAAATGGGGCCCTGAGCAACAACAAGCCTTTGAACAAATTAAACATGAGATAGTTCATGCAGTAGCTCTTGGGCCAGTCCGGGCAGGGCAGGATTTAAAAAATGTGCTCTACACTGCAGCCGGGGAGAATGGCCCTACCTGGAGCCTCTGGCAGAAAGCACCAGGGGAGACTCGAGGTCGACCCCTAGGGTTTTGGAGTCAGGGATACAGAGGATATGAAGCCCACTATACTCCAACTGAGAAAGAGATATTGGCAGCATGTGAAGGGGTTTGAGCTGCTTTGGAAGTGGTTGGTACTGAAGCGGATCTCCTGCTGGTACCCCGGCTGCCGGTGTTGGGCTGGATGTTCAAAGGGAGGGTCCCCTCTACACATCATGCAACTGATGCTACATGGAGTAAGTGGGTTGCACTAATCACACAATGGGCTTGAATAGGAAACCCCAGCTCCCCAGGCATCTTGGAAGTAATCATGGACTGGTCAGAATGCAAAGATTTCAGAATATCACCAGAGGAGGAAGTGACACGTGCTGAAGAGGCCCCACTGTACAATAAACTGCCAGAAAGTGAGAAGCAATATGCTCTGTTCACTGATGGATCCTGTCACATTGTAGGAAAACACTGGAGATGGAAAGCTGCTGTATGGAGCCCTACATGGCAAGTTGCAGAAGCTGCTGAAGGAGAAGGTGAATTGAGCCAATTTGCAGGAGTAAAGGCCATCCAGCTGGTGTTAGACATTGCTGAACAAGAAAAGTGGCCAGTCCTTTATCTCTATACTGACTCATGGATGGTGGCAAATGTCCTGTGGGGGTGGTTACAGCAATAGAAGCAGAGCAACTGGCAGCGCAGAGGCAAACCCATCTGGGCTGCTGCATTGTGGCAAGATATTGCTGCCCGGGTAGAGAACCTGGTTGTAAAAGTATGTCACATAGATAGATGCTCATGTACCCAAGAGTTGGGCCACTGAAGAACATCAAACAACCAGCAGGTGGATCAGGCTGCTAAGATTGAAGTGGCTCAGGTGGATTTGGACTGGCAACATAAGGGTGAATTATTTACAGCCCAGTGGGCCAATGAAACCTCTGGCCATCAAGGAAGATTTGCAACATATATGTGGGCTTGTGATCAAGGGGTGGACTTAACTATGGACTGTATTGCACAGGTGATTCATGAATGTGAAACATGCGCTGTAATCAAACAGGCCAAGCGGTTCAAGCCTCACTGGTATGGAGGACAGTGGCTGAAATATAAATATGGGGAGGCCTGGCAGATTGATTATATCACACTCCCACAAACCTGCCAGGGCAAGTGCCATGTGCTCACCATGGTAGAAGCAACCACTGGATGGCTGGAAACATATTCTGTGCCTCATGCCACTGCTTGGAACAGTATCACGGGCCTTGGAAAGCAAGTCCTGTGGTGACATGGCACCCCAGAAACAACTGAGTCAGACAATGGGACTCATTTCCGAAACAACCTCATAGGTACCTGGGCCAAAGAGCATGGCATTGAGTGGGTATATCACATCCCTTACCATGCACCAGCCTCTGGGAAAATTGAGCGATACAATGGACTGTTAAAGACTACCCTGAGAGCAATGGGTGGTGGGACATTCAAACATTGGGATACGCATTTAGCAAAAGCCACCTGGTTAGTCAACACCAGGGGATCTGCCAATCAAGCTGGCCCTGCGCAATCAAACCTTTTATGTACTGCAGAAGGGGATAAAGTCCCTGTAGTGCACATAAAAAAATATGCTGGGGAAGACTGTCTGGGTTATTGCTGCTTAAGGCAAAGGCAAACCCATTTGTGGGACTGCTTTTGCTCAACAACCTGGGTACACTTAGTGTGTGATGGGAAAGGATGAGGAAGTCCAATGTGTACCTCAAGGGAATTTGATTTTGGGTGAAAATAGCCAATGAACTGAACTGTATGATGTTAATTGCTCTATAATACTGTATGGCATCACTTTAATGCTGCTATATGCCATATCAGCAGTGTTACGGTAAGAATCACCCAGATTAATGGCGAATGAATTTAGACGAAACCAAGGAAAGTGCAGTGGTGATGGAACCAGAACTGGCTTCACTATGCAACAATCCGATATCACACACCACCTCTCCTGCCCTGAAAGACTGTTATGACAGAGGGAGCCCAAAGTCATGGACTGAATTAACTCAATGGACATTTTAGAGGGATGGCCCACAGACTAAGGGAATGATACCTCTTTGTATACATCAAAAGACAGGAAAAGTGGTGGTGATTATTTGGAATGTATTGGAAAGGGTAGAGACCTGGGCATGATGTAGATGGTATAGAATAAGGGGTGGGTACTGTCCTAGTTTCAGCTGGGATAGAGTTAATTTTTTTCCTAGTAGCTGGCATAGTGCTGTGTTTTGGATTTAGTTTGAGAATAACATTGATAACACACCGATGGTTTAGTTGTTGCTAAGTACTGCTTATGCTAGTCAAGGACTTTTTCAGCTTCCCATGCTCTGCCAGGTGCACAAGAAACTGGGAGGGGGCACAGCCAGGACAGCTGACCCAAACTGACCAAAGGGCTATTCTATACGATATGACGTCATGCTGAGTATATCAACGGTGGGGAGTTGGCTGGGAGGCTGCGATCACTGCTTGGGAACTGTCTGGGTATCAGTCAATGGGTGGTGAGCAATTGCATTGTGCAACACTTATTATGTATTATTATTGTTGTTGTTGTTGTTATTATTATTATTATTATTATTATTATTATTATTTTCCCTTCCTTTTCTGTCCTATTAAACTTTAAACTGTCTTTATCTCAACCCACAAATTTTACTTTTTTTTCCAATTCTCTCCCCCATCCCACTGGGGAGGGGGAGAGTGAGCGAATGGCTGTGTGGTGTTTAGCTGCCTGCCGGGTTAAACCAAAGCACAAGATTAGCTGCATATTTTAGGAAAGAGTGAAGGCTATCAGGCATCCTACAGAGAATACTAAGAGAAAATTATACCCCTAGCTATTAATTAGTATTGTTGACAAATGTGGGGGAAAGCCAGTTGAAAACTCTCATGTTCACCTGAACTAATGAAAATACTACATGCTTTTACCTAAATGCCTCCTTCAGATGTTTGGCTGACATTGTTTGGAATGTTTTTTGGCTGTCTCTTAAGTTGTTTGGGTGATGCATGTGTAAGTCAACATGTGTTCGGTCACATATAGCGTAGAAGATGCTGGTACTTTTTGAAAAAACTTTGACTTTTGCCTTTTAAGATATTTTCCTTTTCTGAAAAGTGATTTTTAGATGACGTAACAAATGCACCAAGAGTTAGAACTACATTGCTAGCAAACATTTTGTATCTTTAGAGTAATTTATGTTGTTAGGGTTAAAAGCTCTTCCCTAATACGAACATTAAATTCAACAGAATTCATTGGATGAAAAAAGTAAAAAAGCTTTTCTTCCTTATTTTTTTCCACATTGTTTTTGACCACACTTCTGGCCACATATCATTTTTATTGCAGCATTTAGTTTATGCTCCAGCTGCGCTTTCTGTCTTTGACAATTCCTTATAGAAGAGGTAATGTTTTACAGACAATTTTTTGCATTTGTTTTCAGTAATTGTTGGTGCTTTTCCCTTTTCATATTACATCTCCCTCAACATGCTCAGGTAAATAATAGAGATTAATACTCCAAAACATTAGCAAATGAATCCATCCCAGATGGGAACATCCAGTAAAAATGAAACAAACCCCCTTCAGGTTTACTACAGAGGAATCATTTTACATCTTCAACATGTTATCGTTGAGATTGCTAGGGTGCATAAGATATTGTCTTTTTCCTTCTCATACTAACAGAAGCACAGTATACTCTATAATTGGATAGGTGAGGAAAAAGGTTTGTCTGGATCTTCAATTCATTGAATATTTGCACAGTAGGTGAGGAAAAAGGTTTGCCTCGATCTTCAATTCATTGAATATTTGCACAGTACAAGTAAGATCTTCAGCCTTATTTTCTTTCTTCACTGAACATCACTTGCCATCTGCTGGCTGAATCACAATTCAAGTACTTTTGAATACAATTTCATTATTCTTGTTTATCTTCCTAACATTACTGTAATTTAATTTGAAAGAAATCAGCGTATCTTGCCATTATCTATTTCTGAATTTTGCCTTTATTTATATCCTCAGCAACCATCAGGAGTTTGACTACTAATTTCAATAGTCACTAAAGAGACAAACAACATTTCACCCATTCCAGATATTATCAAGCTGAGTAGTGCTTCACTGTCTTCTGATATGAAGAAAGAAATTGTCATAAATTTAGCAGGCTTTAGACGAACAGTGTTCAGGGAAAAGAAAAACAAACAAAAAACAAAGGAAAGCTGAAATGAGAAAATGGGCTGAAGTTAAATAATATCTGTATAACTGTAGAGGAAAATAGAAAGTTTATAAAGGTGTAGTGGATACAATTAGTGTAAAAATTCGATTACAGCAAAATAAAAAATTGGAAAAGAAATTCAAACCTTTGTGAAAAAGTAGACATCTGACAAAGGGCATGTAAGGAAATTGAAAATTAAATTGTTGGGGAGAAGAAAATTTAAATGGGAACCATTAAATAAGCAACAGTAGCCTGTGGTTATTTCATGTATTTATGAAATGGTTGGGTCCACCGTTGTTCTTTGACTAACCTCTGCCTTATGTTAGTATGCAGGTACTTTACAGTGCATAATGGATTCGTTAACACAGCTCCCATTAAAAGCTGAAGTTCATTTTGCAGAAGAACAGAGAAGTGATTCTTTGGTCATTTACAACAGAGCAGGAGACTAAACAGCAATCTCCTTGTCCACATGTATTTTCCTAACCTCCTTCTTACTGAAGTCAACATGCTAAATTCAATTGAAATCAAGAGGATGCAGATTAACATAGACTCAGTCCATTAGAGAGGTCCAGATACATTTTAAACTGGAGCTCAGGAAAGGAAAGGTAGTGAATTAAAAACCAGGTGAATTCATCAGTGAGAGATACAAGTCCAAAACACTGGTAAATACAAAATTTTGTCCTATATAAACATTAGAAAAATAGGTTAGAACACTCTGTAGGTTGTGTACAGGTTGGTAATCTTTGGCATAGGATCATTAACAGCATGTTACTGATGAATGAATATGCCCAGTAACAGTGTAATCAATCTAATGAAGAGTACTCATTCTGCCTTAAATGAATCTCAGAGTTTGAAAAATTGTACGTTATTACTTGAAAGTCAAGACTTTGACAAATGGTAATAGGACAGGCCCAAATGGTATACTTACAAATGCAGAATACAGATTTTAAGATTAAATTCACGCCTTTTAAGAAATAATGATGGGGCAAAGCAGTACATTTAGTCATAATAATCAATATGACTGCTGCTTCCATTAAGGTACATAAAAAGCTCCCAATCAAAAAAAAAAAAAAAAAAAAAATTGTTTGTGTGCTTCTCACTCATATTATTTTAGACACATCCAATCCCTTACTCTTCTGAAGGAACTACAAGCAAAGAAGGAATGGAAGCCAAGTAAGGATTGAAGCTGCAAATGCAATTGATCCTTTCAAATCAAACCAGCTTGAGCAGAAACAATATTTGGTTTTTGGTTTTTAATAGAAAGGAAAATGTTGAACACATCTTTTGTTTTAAAGGATATATTCCACTCAATCTTTTGATTAAGAAATTTTATCTTGCACAAGAAGAGTAAAGAAAAATTGAGACTAGATTCAGAAATCTATTGGTGGTTGCTCTGCCATTCAGTTATGTATGTCTAACTACTCACACAGAAAGTAGGACATTTAATTTTTTTTTTTTTGTCTGAGATTTTTAAATCACCTTCCTTTCCAAGAGTACTTTATACACCCATTTTGGATTACCTGGGGGATAAAGCCTGGTGGGTTTTATTGCATATAATCATTTAAACATTTACTGGAACAGGTGAAATAGAGAGTCATTCAAACCCCTGCTTTATTTTCTAGTTCAGTGGTTATTTAAGAACTACCTGTACAGCAGAACAGCTGCTCAACATCAGCACCCCAACAAACACATGAACACACACACACACACAAAATAACTATAAGTTTAGTAGCTTATAAGCTATATATAAGTTTAATAGTCAAATAATATTGGACTACTGAGCTGCACACAGTTCTCAAGCAGTTCAAGCACAACTCTTGTGCTGAGGCAACCTGTAATCAGCAGTGAAGCTTGTTTTGGCAGGGGGTTGTTAGACTGTCTGAATACTTAGTTGTGGAAAACAGCAAGTTAACAGGGACAGCTTTGTTGCACTAGGACTGAGCTGTATACCCACTCTGGCTGATGTTTTAGTGTCTGAAAACTATTCTTGCTTTTATTTTTTCATAATTCTCCAAGATGTGGGGTTTTCACCTATGTAAAGATTTATACGTAGCTTACAGAGAAAGGTTAGGCATGTCAGATAGCATCAAAAACTCTGTTTTCCTTTCCTATAAATTTTTCTTATGTTGCATCCTTCAACTATCAAGACTGCAGTAATACTAATACTGGTATAGTATACCTAATGCCTAGTTAATAGTAACACATGACTTTGATGAATGTTGATAGTATGGGGAAACAAAGTGACAGTGCTATTTTACATTTTTATTTTATATATTTCATAATTTTGAAATGATGAATAATTACACCATTGTAACATAAGATCTGTACCTTGTCAGTTTTTCATTTCACTTCAATTTCTTCTAGACTCTCGTAAGCACAAGTTTCCTAGAGCGTTCTATGTAAAAGAAATCTTTTTCTTTAAAAGCATACCTTCAGTGCTTTCTTCTGAGTAGCTGAAGTTTGCAGCCTTTGCTGCAGGGCTATGTTCAAACTTTCAAAAAACAAAACAATTATCAGGTGTAAACTGTATTTGTCATAACACCTTAAAATAATAGAAGAAGCTATTCTCAGAATGAGAAAATGAGTGATTTATGATGTCATAAGAACACTGAGATGCCATGTCAAGTTGTTGGGACCTTTTTTTTCAGATATATCTGTTTTGACTGAAAGAATGAGGTCATTTCTGTCAACAGGTAGTAGTGATTGACTCCCGATATCTGTAAAGGTAAATTAAAAGTATTTAGTAACTATGTTTTGACATGAGGATTCTCCTGATTACTGTTTGAAGAAGATCAAGTGATCCAAAATCCTAACACTATTTTTACACATCTAAACCATTTATAAGCTGAAAGGAAGTATTTCCATTCACTTCCTTGCAATGACAAAGGGTATCATGGAAGTTTATACATATCATTAGGAAAGAAAAATCAGCCTTGTGCAAATTCTTTTTTTTTAATTCTGGAAATGGCACATTAGCTAAAACACTTTCATGAACTTACAAAAGAGAATTCCCCTCAATTCTTAATAAAATAAGTGTCAAAAACCTTCTGAGTCTTACAGGTTAAGTCTGCTTTATTCTGGAAAGACTTGAATGTTTCTGCATGTCACTGAACCCAGTCCCCTGGTAATGTAAGCAACCATATTGTAAATTGATTCACCTTTCTAATACAATTAGCAAGATATTTTTGCCCCACTTATTCTACTGACTTACTACTCCACAACGTAGGAAGTTTAAAGGTTAGAAATATTTGGGTTTTCTCCTAAATTTGTTTCTGGTGCATTTTAATCTGTTCTTGTGACAATGTTGCACTTTAGCTCTGTCATGTATTTATGAGAAATTATGACTATATATAGCCTTCATTTCACCAGGATAAGTAAATCAATCTGGTTCAGTATTTTTGTTTAAATTAGGCCAATTTCATGATCACTCCTTTTCTGCATCTGAATAAATCTGTTAAAAACAATGACCCATACTGTATAGAACAAAGAATTGCCCATATTACTTGTCTGAGGAATCTAATACAGTTTTCTCATATGATAAAACTGTAAAGCAGGCCATTCAGAATAATTCAGAATATTGTCCACATACTCTGAAGCTTATTTTTTTCTATTAATTGCAGCAGTTTCCCTTTAAATACTATTGTTGTCAATCTTTGTAAAACACCTTACAACTGCAGGCCTCATTCTCCAACTTCAGAATGATTCCCCATGTAGCTCTGCATTAAATACTTTGCATTAGATCCCTACTGTTTAAGAAAAAATAACCAATGCATTACAGCTTTACTCAGAAAAGCAACATTAGAGAAATGAACATTATATTCAGAAGCAGGGTGAGCAATTAATTTTTGAGAATGTTACAGTTTATGTATGTGAATTAGTAAAAAATTCCTTCTGATATGTATGTGCATGTTTATTCTTTGAATTGGGCTTTTTTTTTGTGAACATGAATTTAAATATCATGTCCCATATGTAGTACTTTCTTAATCTCAATTTCACATTGTTGTGGTTTAACTCCAGCTGGCAACTAAGTACCACACAGCTGCTTGCTCACTCCACCCTGGTAGGATGGGGGAGAGAATGGGAAAAAGTGAGAAAACTTGTGGGTTGAGACAAGGACAGTTTAATAGGTAAAGCAAAAGCCATGCACGCAAGCAAAGCGAAACAAGGAATTCATTCCTTACTTCCCATTGGCAGGCAGGTGTTTGGCCACCTCTGGGAAAGCAGGGCTTCATCATGTGTAATGGTTACTTGGGAAGACAAACACCATAATTCTGAACGTACCCCCTTCCTTCTTCTTCCCTTAGTTTTTGGTTGCTGAGCATGATGTCATATGGTATGGAATATTCCTTTGGTCAGTTGGGGTCAGCTGTCCCAGCTGTGTCCCCTCCCAACTTCTTGTGCACCCCAGCCTACTTGCTGGTGGGGTGGGGTGAGAAGCAGAAAAGGCCTTGACTGTGTGTAAGCACTGCTCAGCAATAATGAAAACATCCCTGTATTATCAACACTGTTTTCAGCACAGATCCAACACATAGCCCCACACTAGCTACTATGAAGAAAATTAACTCTACCACAGCCAAAACCAGCACACACATAAATAGAATATGTAATTTTTGATTCATGATGATTTGTTGAAAAATGAATGCAGACACAAAGAATTTTTCAGGTTTCACTACAGAATATCTCCCAAATATACAGTAACTAAATTATGCTAGGTACTCTTTTTGCATTTGAGATAGATTATCCATGAAAATGTTCATACAAATATTACACTAGAGCCCATTCATCACTTTTATGACCTGATCCACACTAATCTCACTGCAAGAACAGTTAATCCAGTTACTTGCCTTTTGAGGATATTACAATGCAAGAGCTTGTTACTTATTACTTAATTTAGGACATGATAAAAGTTCTCCTCCATATGAGAAAAGCTGCTGCTTTTATATTATTGACTCTGAGGATATTATATAATTGAAAGAGGTTTAAAAAAACAACCTCTCAATTATGGAGCAGTGCCAATTTCACTGAGCTGTGTATAGTGTTCAGTGTGACAGTCTGTTAACTGGAACAATCTGTGAGTGACAGTTCTTCAGGAAGTGTAGGTTGAATTACTTTTCCAAAAGAAAAAAAAAAAAAAAAAGAAAGAAAAATTAATTCTGATGTCCTATTATCAGAAAATTTAAGCTATTCTTTTTTCATAAATGTACAGCAAGTACACTTGTGGTATGACATCTAACAATGTCATGTAATTTCGCAGGGGTAGCAAAACTATCTCTGAGAACAGGTTGTACATGCTCTTTGCCATAAAGCCCTCTTTTTTGTTTCAGTGGATACAGCTATTTTTCTTGGAGAGAGAGAGCAGAGCATGTAACCACTATCTAGAATGTTGATTTCATACAAACCTTAAGTGAATAATATGAATCCCAATGACAAAGCAACAGGGAAGAAACAAAGTGTTTTAAAGATTTGAAGGTCGGACTTCTAAAGATTTGAGAATGCATTTATTCTACTCTTGCTAATAGTAAATCTCAGATTTATTTTGTAATGTTCTTAACATCCTCTGTCAGAATGTCCTGGACAATAATTTGTAAAATAGTTCTGCAGACATTTCAACATTATTTGTTAGCACATTTGCAATCCTGCACAGACCACAGATTTCACTTTTGAGGTTAAAAGTACTAACTTGTTATGTTATAGATGTGTAGTATAGAAACATAACAAATCCCTTCAAAGACATTTTTGGGTTAGCAACACTAGGTACTTTTCTTCCTCTGCCTGTTAAATATCTGGCAGGTCTTTGATATTTCTATGGTACACATATATTTGATTTTATCTGCTTCCAGAAAACAAATCTCCTTCTGAATGGTATGTTTACATTTCATTATTGGCTTGAACTGTGATTTAGCTTGGTGAATCTCTTGTCCTGTGTTTTTTTTGAGTGCAAACCAGTATCATTATGTTCAGTTTCACCCTCTTCAAGGACCAGATGAAGCCCATTCAAGTCATGTATGGGAGCTGTCCCTCAAGCATCCCCTGAGTAAATGTGAGATTTTGGAAGAGGATTACACTATGTAAGTAATCCTATATAATCCTAAGTAAATCTGCTCAAAAATCTTCATTCTAGTGCAGGACCTACCTCAGCAAGCTGGGCCATGCCTTTAACCTTAGCTGCTAGTAACACCCAGCTGAGATAGTCACTAACTGGGACTGGATTCTGGATGTCATGATGTCCCTTACAACCTTCAAGCATATAGCAATAAGCCTCTGAGTTCTAAGATTGATGCATGGGAAAAAGGTGACACTTTAAATGGTGAAATACTCAGATCTACAGGTGAAATGGATTAAATACAAATCCGAGAGTAAATTTCCTCTTACCCAATCTGACCTTGCAGCCTTTCCTCTAGTCTTGCTTTCCAGACAGTAACATTTAGTGGGTTAGAGGCTCTACATGTTAAAATAATGTGTGGTTGTGGATCCCCATGAAAGCTGCCCTCTTTTCACCATTTCTGAGACCTGGCTTTGAATTTGTTTCCAGCTGTAAATGTGTCCTTATCCTTTCTACTGTTGTCCAAAACTGATGCTTCTATAGATGTTCATTGTAAGGCCCTACCCTAACTATGCTTTTGTTTAGTGAACAGATTGTCTGAGAGCAGAAGTCTCGATGACCCTAATTTATACAATATGCTTTTGTTTAGTTAACAGATTGTCCAAGAGCAGAAGTCTAGGTGATGTATTATTGACTTGATCAGTAAACCATGAAAAGTTGCTTGAGATCTACCAAGAAGGAAATTAGGGGAAAGGTAATTCTGGCAGGGGGAGATTGTGACCACCAGCTCATGAGCCCCCTACTACAATTACACCCCAGACTCAAATTGAAGGACAACTGAGCATGCTCACTAATTTACATACAAGGCAAAGAGATTTTAACCAATCATAACACTGCATATGTATTAGGGAACCAAATACAGTAATGAATGTGTATAAATAGATGCTAACTTGATGATTTGGTGTGCTAGCTTTGTGGAAAGCCACCTAGCACCCAAACTTGCACAACTTTGTGAATAAACAATATCTCATCTCAGTGTGTGTAGACTGGTTTATTGCATACCAGGTAAACGAGCCCTATTTGGGACAACACTACTGTAGGCTCTCTCCTTAACCCCATTGTCCCTTTTATAAAAGGTTTTCCAACACTGAGCACACTCCAGTGAGCTCCGTCTAATCTACTCTCTGGAAGGTTTTCATGCAGGATGTGAAGGCCAGGGCCAGACAAGTAGACAGCCTTCTTTCCTGTCTTCAGTCACACTTTCTTTAGCTGAAGGTACTATACCTGGTAACAGCATATGACATTGATCAAATAAATCATTAAGCCACTGCCAACAGCTCCTGGTTAAATTTGATGTGAAGTCAGTCAAGTCTAAAATGCAGCAGATGTTATGGATTTGATTTTGAACCGAGACAGTCTTAACTGTACTTGTGAACTTAATTAAAGGGCAGAAACTTAGCTGTTTGGTTGGTGTACGGACTGTGCATGCACGAAGATTACTCAGCAGCCTAGCTGTCAGGGCATTCTCCTTTGAAATGGAAGAGATGGGATTTGTATAGTTAAGGTGGAAACTAAAGTTATGTCTTTAATTTCCTGACTGAGTACCTGAAATAGATAGTTTCCTGAGCTTGGTTATCTTTACCAAAGGCATGATATGATCCATATGTATAATCTCAAAAAAGGGACAAATGATATGTTTAAAATCATACAGGAATTGAGAACTGTAAGCCACTACATTTTACAATTTGTGACTGACAGAGATAAAACAAACAAAAGAAAGTACTATTTAACAGTTGTGGAATACTTTGCCATAGCATATTTCTGGAAGCAGAAAAAGAATTAGACACACTTGCTCCATTTCTTACCCTCTTTTCCTAAATGTCTATTACTGGCTACTGTTAGAGACAGAATATTGGAAAATGCAGCTGCTCCTGTTGCAACATAAGCCGGTGAAGCTTTTGTTTATGAGCCCTTGTGAACGTGGACACGTTAGCAGATACTTAAGTATAGTAGATGGTAGAGTCTCATACAGACCTTTTCTCGGTATTTTGTATAAGTAAGTTAACATCCTTCTTACCTACTTTCTATTTTGTCTGTTGTGCATCCCATTTTTAAATTTAAATTTAGAATTCATTTCTTATGCAGTACAGAAACTTACACACTTAGTTATTTAGAATGAAATGTTTAAAATGCAGCGTATAAAGCCTGTAGATGGTATAGAAGAAAATGAAACATTTCTGTCTTGTCATTTCTTCAGGAAATGGTCTATCTTTAGTTCAGGCTATGAATTTCATAACTGGCACTGGGCATCTAAAGGATGTGGAGTTTCTAAGCATGTTTGTGCCTTTCTGCCTTGGTAAAGACAGAATATTAACTTTATTTTCACAGCTCTTTATATTGGCAAGAAATTGATATGAACCCCAAAAAACACTATTTGATCTACACATTGATAGACTTCTTCTGATGTTTTCCTGAGATGTTTAGTATAGAAACAGTCATATTTGAATCTGCAAAAAAATAACAGAGGAGTATTAGTAAAAATATGAATTCATATATATCCAAATCTGCCTATCTTTTTAAGAAGGACTTGAAGAGGATAAAAATTATTTTCATGAATCAAGAAATGCACTGAAAGCTGTGAAATAAAAAGTTTATCACCATTGGCTCAGGTGGTTCCTCCGCTGCATGTATCTGAAAGCTGGGATAACAAAGAGAAACCTATTTTCAGGCTCTTTCCTAAGTTATTTACAATTGGCCACTGCAAGAGACAAGAAACAAGCTATACAGGTCTTTGTTCTACCCAAGGGCAGCTCATTGCTATACTCTTAAGTGAAGAGAATAATCATATAGCCAGTGTGGTGTGGTAAAAATGAAGTTATTATTGATGATCCACCAGTGTTTTTCTTTGTTTATCACAATTGGCTTGTGATTGGTATCATCTTTGTTCATCTTTGCTTATACCAAGATTTAAATCTTCAGGTTGGCATTCTTAGCATATACTCAAATATTCATCATCATATCCAGTCCACTACGCACACAAAAGCCAGAACACCTTGCTGACAAGATGACAAGAGATATTTAAGGTGACATAAACCAAAGCTCTCATTTCCATAACTTTAGCAACTGTCAGTTTATAGTTGAAAACTAATGTAAAAAGTACAATAGTCATAGCTCAATTATCAACTCTGAGTAATTTTTTTTTTTCTCAATACAAAGACTGATAGTAGATGCCTTAGAGTAATAATTATAACCCAGTTCATCAACACTTTTATATACACTGTGGAAAAAGGAGAATGACCTGCTCTCCTGGTTTTGGCTGTGACAGAGTTAATTTGCTTCCTAGTAGCTGGCATAGTGCTGTGTTTTGGATTTAGTAGGAGAATAATGCTGACAACACACTGATGGTTTAGTTGTTGCCAAGTAGTGTTTACACTAGTCAAGGACTTTTTCAGCTTCTCATGCTCTGCCAGGTGCACAAGAAGCTGGGAGGGGGCACAGCCAAGACAGTTGATCCAAACTGGCCAAAGGGCCACTATATGATGTGATGCTTAGTGTATAAACTGGGGGGAGTTGGCTGGGAGGCAGCGATCGCTGCTCGGGGACTGGCTGGGCATCTGTTGGTGGGTGGTGAGCGGTTGCATCACTTGTTTTCTTCGTGGGTTTTGTTTCTCTCCCTCACATTGTTCTCCTTTTCATTACAATTTTTGTCACTATTATTATTTTTATTATTATTAATAATAATAATTTATTTTGGTTGTTAAACTGTTCTTATCTCAACCAAGAAGTTTTCTTACTTTTGCCCTTCCAATTCTCTCCCCCATCCCACTGGGGGCAGGGAAGGTGAGCGAGCAGCTGTGTGGTTCTTGGTTTAGGGGCTAAACCACAACACCTGCAAATTTAGTGGACTTTCCCATTTACAACCTCCAGTAAGTATGGAGTAAATACATCTGTTTGCTATGGCATTGCCTCCTAAACCCCATCAAACCCTAATGCAGAAGGATCATGGTCAACAAACACTGAACTCTGATAACTTCCCAGCACTTGCTTGCTGCATTACTTTTGTGAAATAACATAGAATAGATCAATAATTCTGAAAAGTCAAGTTGACAGCTGGAGTGTTTACAAGGAAAAATTTCAAATCAACAGATATGTTTCATGAAGGCAATCAAAGAAAATTAAACTTCAAACATCTATGCCTCAAAACAGATCTAGTTAAATACAGTTCACTTCTATTGTGTAAGTATGACATTCAGGCCATAGAGTATATTTAAGGCATTTTTTTCTTATTAAAAATATGCATATTTAAACTCTTATTAGTGCAGCTTTAATTTTGAGTTGCCACTGTTTGTAGGGAGATTAATAGTCTTAACACAGCACACTGAATGTCATTGTCATTTCAACAATACTGATCAAATGTTGTAGGCTAGGCTTCCCACAGAAATTCAGATAATAGTAAGTTTGATTTGTTTCTGCTAATACTTGAATTAACATAAATCCTTGGTGTAAACAGTTGTCTGTTTATTTTACAGTGAAATGCTGGATCTGGACAAAGGAAAGAAGTTATATTTTGCTTGAAATTATCATTAAGTTACCATTAAGGGAATAATGTACAGTATAAAGTTATATAACAATGCTCAGAATTTCGTGTTCATTTTTTGCAGACTTTGTTGATCATACTTCAGTGAATGTTTTCATTATATAGATTCATATGGTTTTCCCTAATCAAATTTCTCCTAGGGAAACTATTGTCCTTGAGCAGCTGCTCTACCTGCCAGACTGAGCAGAGAAAATGTCTGTTTTGAGGTGCAGAAGCAGCTGGGTTTCCTTAGTAGGTACTAAAGGGAATCTCAGTCAGTGCTTAATGAGTTTACACCAAGTTCTGGTCCCTTGTGTCATTATTATTTAGCCAATTCCTTTTTCAATCATAGTCTTTGTCAAAATGAGCACTATTAACATGCTAAATTTCAAATATTTCATCTGGTTTAGCTATCTGTGTGGAAAAGGTGTGACTAATTTTCACTGGTGGCTTTGGGGATTGTTCTATAAGAACTTTTCATTTTCATCTAGCTACAAAAAATAGATCAGCACACTTCCTCTAAAATGAAAAAAGGAAGGGGAAAAAAAAACCCTACAAAGCAAACCCAATATCTTTACCTGCAAAGCAGTAGGAAGGAAAATTATCCTAACATTAAAGTGCACAAATTTTTATTATTTATCTTTATTGTTGAAAAAATGTAATACCATTTTCCATTTCTATGTGATAGATATAAATTGACCGTTAATGATTCTGAAAAAAAAAAAAAAAGAAATATAAATTTTCAAATTTAAAATAGAATCATAGAATCATTTAGGTTGGAAAAGGCCTTTAAGATCATCAAGTCCAACCGTAAACCTAACACTGCCAAGTCCACCACTAAACCATGTCCATAAGTGCTACATCTACATGTCTTTTACCTCCAGGGATGGGGACTCAACCATTCCCTGGACAGCTTGTTCCAATGCTTGACAACCCTTTTGGTGAAGAAATTTTTTCAAATACCCAAACTAAATCACCCCTGGCACAACTTGAGGCCATTTCCTCTCATCCTATCACTTGTTAGTTTGGAAAAGAGACCAACAAACACAGTGTAATAAACATTAATTAACTCATGATTGTATGTTCCACAGCAGATATGGAGGTGACAAAATTAGAAATTCTCTATGCTATATAAAACAGATTTTCTCATCACCCTCACACACCCCTTCTTCCCAGGCCAGTGCAGTTGAGTTGCATAACCTACACCTCTTTTGACTGGAGAGCATACTACAAAGATCACCATGCAAGCTATTTTCACTGTCAGTCTCTACTCAAAAGAGGTTCAGAATTTGAGGTTGAAGCCTTTTTTAGGGGTCAGTAGGATTGCAGAAAATATAGTAAGAAGATTCTCTTAACTTTTTTCTGCACTTACTACATACATGAAAAATTTGATTTCTGCAGAGACTACTAGCATCTTATTACAGTGAGTACTCAATTATCTTCCACCTTCAAAAGAAAAAAGTTCTAACCTAAAAAACAGGAGACAGTAGTGAAAATACTTGGGTTTTTTTGATATTTGTGGTGGGTTGACCTTGGCTAGTAGCCAAACACCCACACAGCTAATGCGGGCGAAGCCTCAATGGGATAGAAGAAAATACAGAAGGAAAAGGAACAAATAAACTCATCAGCTGAAATAAAGAGAGAGGAATCACTCACCACTTACTGTCACAGGCGAAACAGACTTTGCTCAGGGAATTTAACTGAATTTATTGCCAATTAACATAACCTAAATATGTAATTACTAATTGAAGTATAGGGAAACAAAGATGAAGAACAATCTTAACACTTAGATCTAACCACTTAGGAAAATACCTTTCCTTTCCCTTTCCCATACTCAACTTCAGACACCTCTCCTCCCTGGCCCATGTCCACTCCTCTTGTTATTGCCACAGGTTCCATGCAGTCCCTTTGGTGAGGATGGCACAGGAGCAGGATCAGGGTGCAACAGTTTCTCTCTGCTGCTTTTTCCTTCTCACTTGTCTCTTCTGCTCCAGCATACATCCTCCATGGGCTGCAGTCCCTTCAGGGTGTCCCTGTGCCATCATAAGCTTGTCCATGGCCCTCAGTCCCTTCAGGGGTGTTACCAGCTCTACCATGGAGCACCTTCTACTACTCTGACCTTGTTCCCTTGTTCACTTTGTTCTTCCCCTGTCCCCCTGTTCCATTTTTCCCTCCTCAGTGTTTTCTCATCTTTCTTAAATGTGTTTACACTGAGGAACCACCAGCTTGGCAGATGGGTTCAGCTGTTTCCTGTGGTGGTTCCATTGTGGAGGCTACTGGAACAGGCTGTGTACAGCATGGGGGCAGCCTCGACACCCTTCCACAGAAGCCACTCCTGCAGTCCCCCTCCTCTGTCCCTGCTACCAAAACCTTGACATTTATGCCAATTAGCACTTATGTTGATTTATTTTTGTAGGACATTGTTGGTAGCCTAACCCAGTATCTTGTGTGAAAATCACAAATTTTATCCTGACTGGCTTGTTCTTCATCATAGTTTATTTCAGCCAAGTTAGAAAGAGTGATGTGACTTCTGGGTGTCTATCTTTAAATAAAACAAATAAACCAAGCAGCTGAGTATGATTTGATTCAGGCATATCAATGTAAGACACAAGGGATTTTTTTACTATTCTTTCAGCGACTGAGAGGCAGCTAATAGGAGATAACTAGCCTTCTGCAAATCAGATGCTGAATTTATTTCTGAAGACAGAAATACAGAGCTTAATAGACTAGAACAGGAAAAGAAGATAGCTTTTGTTACAAATGGATTCATTATTGTATGCCTTTAAGCTGTGCACCCTCCAGGAAGGTACTGCGGAAACATGAGGAAGCAGATGTTACCTCAGGAGGCTTCAGCAGGGGCTCTTGGACTGGGATGCATGAACCACCTAAAATCTGTTATGTACCATTACCTGATAATGACTTCTTATTCTTACCTTTGGCTAGAATTCAGTACAAGCAAATTAAGATAACAAGATTATAAAACATTTAATACAAAAGCTATTCTGATGGTGCTACATGTCCATGTCAACATGGACAGGAAGTCCAGTCAAATAGTTCTATTAGAAAATGCCATTTTAAATTAAAATTATATATTAAAAAAAGAGAATCCCAAAATGACAGTATGCGCCAGGTCTGTACATATGAGGCTTACTAGTCAAATAATTTATAAGATAATATGAGGACATGAAAAATAATTTTCAAGCCTTGGTACTTGGATACAAACACTAAACCAAATCTGTTTCAAGCTTGCAAAAATAATGAACTAAAATATTCATCTCATTATTCAAAGCAGTCTCTGATTGTAGATTTATTTTCAAAAGTATAATATATATTTAAATTGTGCCAAATACTTATTTAACAGGATGCTTTCTTCTAAATTGTGTGGTTTTCCTTATCAAGCTTATAAGGAAAATAAAATCAGTATAGAAAAGTATTAGCAAATCAGAGAAACAATATTACTACTAATAAAATAACACTATTTCCTATTCCATTCCAGTTCAAGTAGGTAAAAACTGTGAAAAAGAAAAATATACTTATTCCTCATACTTTTTTCCCAATATATATTTAATTAGATAACTTTTCATAGCAGTAATATTTATGAAAAATACATATTAAAACTTTTAGATCCTGTCAGTTTATGTACTTTTGTTACATAGAAGTTTATTCTTGCTCAGCCATGTGTAAAGAGTTCCCATCTTCAGTTCTAAGATTGTCACCCTTGACTGCTAGTTTGTCAGTTGCTCACACGGCTCCTTATGTGTTGTGTTTGATCCCGTGGCTTTTATGCAAGGCCCCCTCCTCTGATCATATTTCAGGCCCTCTAAGGACCCATTTCTTTAATTCTGTAAGCTTGTATGCATTCAATCTAGTAAGCTTATATTTCTTTTTAATCCCATTCTTTTTTTTTTTTTGTCATTTTCCCTTTCATTTCTTCTTCTCTGTCCTTAGAATGTAAATGCCTTCATGACAAGGGACCATCTTGCAAGTGCAAAGATGTCTTGAACAACAAGAGTGCAACTATAAGAAATTGATATGTAATAGAATACATGTATGAATAGAATATGCAACATTTTGAGGATGCTGCAGCTTCTCATTCTGGAGTAAGCTATGATTACTTTAGGTAACCTGGCATCCTGCAAAAGTGAGAAATTTAGAAATAGGGAAAGAATAGAAGTATTTTCTGGACAAGATATAACAACTAAAAGACATCCAATGCTATCCATGCACTCCAGCTCAGCATAATAGGAAAAGAAAGGGGATTTGACCAGACAAGCAGGAAATCAATCCCTCTGGATTCTAGACAACATCCTGCATCTCTCAAGCTCCTTTGAGCTTCTTAGTATGTTAAGCAAGCCTTGGATAGGCTTGTTAGTTGCCATGCTTTGGACTAACTGAGCCATTTTCCTTTCCATGCATGGACTTAAAGAGCTCTTCTTTGGCTTACAATCTCTTCAGCATCTGCACACAGCTGCCTTGCTCCTTATCTCAGTGTTACTTTGTCAAGTAAACTCTCGAGCACATCTTCAGTGTTTGGTTTTGCTTTTGCAGCAGTTTGCCAATTAAACTCTCCATGGAAGCCGTGCAGGTGATGGTTATAGTTGCTTTGCTATCATTCTTCTAATGTAGGTATTTTCTTTCATGGCTGAGCCACAATTTCAGAGAAGACATCCTTGCAGAGACAGGAATGTAGGCCTCTACAGGGTGTGAGGCAGAGGAGGATCTCTGTGAAGAGCTGCATTTTGTTTTACAGGAATGATGCTGATATGCATCTGAAGCATGATATTTCTGCTATAAATGGAAAAGAATTTGTAGTGCTGACATCTGTAAGTTGTTTGATAACATAGATTTTTTTCCATAGTCTTTAATTTGATTAATAATATCTTAAATAATTGGTGACAAAGCAATTCCTGAAGTTGCTGAGAATACATCCCTGTTTCAAATTTGCACTGTCATTGATGAAATCAGGATTTTTTTTTTTTGCTTTTCATACACTTTTAGTTAGTGTGGAGT
The DNA here is from genome assembly GCF_030463565.1 of Pelecanus crispus. Classification (NCBI taxonomy): domain Eukaryota; kingdom Metazoa; phylum Chordata; class Aves; order Pelecaniformes; family Pelecanidae; genus Pelecanus; species Pelecanus crispus. Next base: position 101,490,414 of record NC_134645.1, read on the forward strand.
TTTTTGTTCTCCTTGCAAGCCTCATTCTTCTTTGCATGTTAAACAGAAATTATTTTAAAACATTCAGACTATGTGGATCTTAGATCATGGTAATAATCATCAATAGGACGAGAGGAAATGGCCCCAAGCCCCAGGTTGCATCAGGGGAGGTTTAGGTTGGATATTAAGAGAAATTTCTTTACTGAAAGAGTGGTCAGGCATTGGAACATGCTGCCCAGAGAGGTGGTGGAGTCGTCATCCCTGGAGGTGTTCAAAAAACACGTAGACGTGGCACTTTGGGACATGGTTTAGTAGGCATGGTGGTTTTGGGTTGACGGTTGGATGATGATCTTAGACGCCCTTTCCAACCTTGATGATTCTATTCTAGTTTTACTTTCATTAAAAAATAGTCTAGCCACTGAACCAGAAAAAATGAAATTAATTATTACTCTACCCTTAATTGGTTTAGTGGTGGACTTGGTAGTGTTAGGTTAATGGTTGGGCTTAATGATCTTAAAGGTCTTTTCCAATCTAAATGATTCTATGATTCTATAACACCATCGGCAACAGAACTGTATACTAGCTCGTTTCCCAAGCTGAATATAGCTTGCTGAAGTTAAAACATGTAATTGTATGGATTAAATGCAACAAATTATATGCATGCTTTGTAATGGACTTACTCCAGTGAAGATTTCTATGCCTTTTAGGTTTTAGGGGTTGGGGAGGGGTGGTATGCAGGAAAGCTGCAGGACAGTTTGCTTTATAATTGTCAGATCTTGCAGTCCTTTTCATTAGCTGCATAGTTATAGAGGTCAGGAAGTTTGTGACTGAAGAATAAAATATTTGTTGAAGAGCCTCTTTATTCAGTTTAACTCCATAAATGCAGACTACAAAGGAACAGTGTTATTTTAGGTATTAATTAACTGTAAGTAATCAAAAGGATGTGAGAATTTGTTGAAGTACTCGTAGGTAATTTCAGAATGAAGGTTTTCCCTGTTCATGAAACATCGTTCTCTTCTAACTAGCATACATACACCTCTCAGTTGAATTATTAAAAAGCAAAAATTATTTTAGACAAAAACACTTTCCAAAAGAGTTTTGGAACTGATGTTGCCAAATAATATGTGAATCGTTTGATTTCAGTTTGGAGACACTGCATTCACTTTTATCAGGTTACAATATTTGTGGCTAACTATCCTTTTATAGCAAATGAAACAATTTTAAACTCATTATGCAAGTGCAATAGCTTTATCCTTTTCAAGTATATCATATAAAATTTTTAGATAAAGGTTAATTGAGATAAAAGGCTTTATAACAAATATAAAACTGAAATAATTGTGGATGAGGGTGCTGGCTCTTGCCAGTGGTAGTGCTTTTAACACTTCCAATTTTCTTATTCTCCAAAAATCCAAAGAACATCAGGATCAGTGAATTTTAATTTGTCATCCAGTGATGTTACTACTGTACTTGTGCTATTTCCTGCATGACACAGATGATGCTGTAAACTGACTAAAATGTTGGGTATTGTATGTTATGGTTTACCTGAGCTGTTACTTTTAACAATGCACTCAGTTGTACAACTGACATTACCTAGGATATGTTTCTGGAGTACATTATTTTTATTTTTAAAAGTGAGAATTTGATGCCTAACAGGATTCTGATAAACAGCTATTTTGAATTCCTGTTAAAATTTGTGAAATTTTTGGACAGTCAGCAATTGCTTCTGCAAATATGTATCATTACCTCCCAGCTTCTAGGAGATTTTCTCAAGAGAGTTAACACCTTTCTTCCCAGTAGTAGGCAGAAGTATTTAGTGATTTATTTTATTTAGTGATTTGAAATTAACAAAAAGGGTCTTGTTTGGGGGGGTGTTTGTCATTTGATTAACAGATGAAAATAAAAAATATAAAAAATTAAAAGGGGGGGGTGTCAGATACTTCTGTTTCCTCCCCTTTTAAAGGGATAAGAGGAGAAAGGGGCAAAGAAACAATAATAATAAAAAACCTATTTGGAAATGGAAAATAATATGAAATGGTGGATTTTTTTTTTACAGTTTTTATGAGAATTTTCCTTTTTTATGCAAAAAACTAACACATTATCAAAATTAATTGAAGATTATTCTCCTCCAAGTGTCCTAAAATAATCAAAACAAGTTGTTTGATCAGCCCTGCTTATAAATCAGGGGAAAGTATGTTACTAACCATAACATGCAAAAAATTACTAGACTTTTCTCTCTTTAAGAAGTCTACTTATTTCCATTTCATTCTAGAGATTGTCAGTTTGCTGCTCTAAGTATTCTATACTGCAGTCAACCCATGACAAATAACTTGAGGTAGCTCTGCAGTACATGATCAGGTGGTTTCTCTTGCCTCTACTTTCCTGTGTCTATCTGCATAATTTCACTATAAATTTGAAAGAAGTGAATTTAATGTACTTCTACTGCTTAAAGGATTATAATAATTTTCTATTTGAACTACAAGTGTGATCATGGAAAAAGGAACTAGTTAAGAGGATTACTTGTGAGACTGGATTTATACTAAGAGACCAATGTCAGGCCAGAGTTTCAGCCTTAATTCTGACAGGTCTTGGTTTCATGGCTTAGAAGTCAAACCTTCAATAGTTTTAAATGTATCCTTTTGCAATGACACAGTATATCCACAAAAGAAAGTTAAAAGATGCATTCACAAGGCAAGGCCTGGGAACTGAGTAATAGCGAATGTACAACTCAAAAAAAACCCCACTCTCAGGAAGGCTATTACAGCTATAAATGGGGGAAATGAGTAAGATGTAGTAAGGAAATTAAAAGAGGCTTTCAACCACTATATGGTGAGAATACAAAAATCTTTTGAGCAGGAAAATGTACCAAATGAAAAAGTATAAAGGAATAAAATGGGGGGGGGGGGCGGGGGGGGAGGGAAGGGGAGGGGAGAGAAGGGAAAGTATGAAGTTTTGCAGATAAATGCATTTCTAATGACTTTCTAGAAAAGTCAGTAGCTTTCTGACCCTGCTATACATTTTTTCTCTAACATTTTTTAAAATGCAAACCAAGTCTGTGAAGATACATGGGAGTAGGTCTTTTTCTTCTAAGTTTGTGCAAGCCAATGTGTTAGAATCTTGTTATATGATTAGCTGCAGAAATAATATTCATCACAGTTAATGAGTAATGATTAATAGTGATAAGGACACAGAGAAGACACATACTAAGTTAGAATAAAATAAAGAAAAATATGTAAGAATGAAGAGACAACCCTGCACAATATTTACATCACAAGTGTATTGCTGTCCTAAATTAAAATCTTAACTTAGTTATTTTCAAGCATTTTAGTGAAATCCATAGCATGCTTTCAATAAGACAGAGCAAAAATATTGAATGATATGGTTGAGTAGTTCTTCAGGCAAGCCACTGTCAGAATCCAATACTCAGACCCGGTTCTATTAGATAGTCCACACATGGAAGGTGTAATGTTTACTTATTTAAAGATAGCTGATGTTACATGGTGCTGTGGTTTAACCCCAGCTGGCAACTAAACACCACACAGCCGCTCACTCACTCCACCCTGGTGGGATGAGGGAGAGAATCGAAAAAGTAAGAAAACTCCTGGGTTGAGATAAAGACAGTTTAATAAGTAAAGGAAAAGCCACACATGCAAGCAAAGCAAACCAAGGAATTCCTTCACTATTTCCCATTGGCAGGCAGGTGTTCAGCTATCTCCAGGAAAGCAGGGCTCCATCATGTGTAACGGTTACTTTGGAAGACAAATACCGTAACTCTGAACATCCCCCACTTCCTTCTTCTTCCCCCAGCTTTCTATGCTGAGCATGACATCATATGGTGTGGAATATCCCTTTGGTCAGTTGGGTCAGCTGTCCCAGCTGTGTTCCCTCCCAACTTCCTGTGCACCCCCAGCCTACTTGCTGGTGGGGTGGGGTGAGAAGCAGAAAAGGCCTTGACTGTGTGTAAGCACTGCTCAGCAATAATGAAAACATCCCTGTATTATCAACACTGTTTTCAGCACAGATCCAACACATAGCCCCATGCTAGCTACTATGAAGAAAATTAACTCTACCACAGCCAAAAACAGCACACATGGGATTTTTGTTTTATCAGAGTTATAGGAAATATACTGCATAACAGAACACAAATATAAGTTAAACTTAGCAAAAATTGCAATATGCAGTTCAATCACAATACCAATATGATCCCTGTTACTGGTCTCTATAATATGTTCACTGCCACAATGATGGGTGTCCCCAGTCACCACAAAGGAAATCATGGGTTGAAACCAGCTCAAGTTACTTGCTCTTTTCAAAATTCTTTTGCTAGTTGTCTAGTTTTATACTTTCTATTGGGTTTAGCCAGGTATTCACACCCGCCATGCTGGTCTGGCTAACTCAGGGAGACATTCATACTTTTAATGAACTCAGGGAGAAACATTCACACCACACAGTTGATCCACTCAACTATTGAAAGCTATTCATCTAAAACAAAGGCCACCCTCTGACCCCCTTTGTGTTGAGATAAAGTCAGCTTCTTTGCAACAGCTGTGGTCAGTCACACCCTACATTATTCCCTGACCTTCATGGACACATTGCCTTTGCCCATCTCCTCTGAGCCTTCTTCCATTTTGGGGATTTTTTGGTCAGCCACAGCCACCCTCATGTGAAAACAATAGTATTGTCTGCTTTTCAGATTTTTGGGGGGGTTTAGATATAAATCCAATAATCATGAAATTTACAGTCTATGGGAAAAAAATATTATAAACAAATTACCATACCTTTTGCATTTTTTTCCAATTATACATAAATACTAAGAATTGATATAAATGTTAACATACTTTCTTGAGGCTGTTAAGTAGCTTGCTTATACCCATGGCTGATAATTGTCCATGACCTCTCCTATAGGTGTTCATTTATCATTTGATAGCACTCACTGAAACTTGAAAATGTCTATGTAACTCATTAAGATCTGTAGAAGCTATTTATAAACTGGAAAGAGTTGTTTATAACTTTTCTGGGCAAATATTTGCAACCCTGCATTCTCTTAGCCTTCTATCTAGACTTTGGAAATCAGATTTGAGGAATTGAACTTTCTGTGTTTATGGCCTCGGCTGGCCAGTCATAAGCCACTTCCTACCTGAATGGTGTATCAACAAGTTTGACAGACCCACCAGCTTTAACACAGATCATGATAAAAGTAATATACGACTTCTGTTTCAGATTCTGCTAGAACCTTGCCAGATCTTGCCCAAATCTTGACTGGAATAAAGCTCATAGTGACAATTGGTACTGTGGGGTCATAAGGGGTCAATTGTTCAGAGAAAAAATTGTCACAGCTTCAGATAAGTGAGTGAAACCATGGCAGCTAAGACAGCTCAGGGTTTGTATACACTGCTTTTGAATATTTTAAATGTTGTAACCCTGGCTGTAAGCAGTCTCATCTTCGAATCTTAACAAGAATATCATGAGAGCAGCAGCAAGACTAGCTTATGATTTATTAAGTATAGTTGGACAGTTTTTAGAATCTGAAGTAAACACCCGGGACCAGCAGATTGCTGCTTTAACAGTTAAGCTTCAAATGTGAGCAGTGTCTGTTAACATATCTTTTCACCACTCTACTGTTATTGAAATGGTATGAAGCTGTGTCAGGGGAAGTTCAGACTAGGAAAAGGTTCTTCACTGAGAGGGTGGTCAGTCACTAGAGCAGGCTCCCCAGGGAAGTGGTGATGGCACCGAGCCTGTCAGAGTTCAAGGCTCATCTGGACGATGCTCTTAGTCATGTGGTTTAGTTTTAGGTAGTCCTGAGAGGAGCAGGGATTTGGACCTGGTGATCCTTATGTGTCCCTTTCAACTCGAGATACTCTATGATTCTATGATTCTAAACCCATGAAGAAAGTGAATTAAAAAAGATCACAGAGATCCAGAGGATCATCATGACAAACCAATCTCCTCTTACCCATTGTTCCAACTGGGATTAAAAATAGAATCTGTCAAGCAATAATTGGTAGTGAAAGCACGGTATGAATTCTGAAATGTTTGGGTCATAGCCATACAGCTAACATCTCCTTTCTTCACTCCCTTCCCAACTCCTTCAAAGAACTTGATGACCGTGGTGGGTTAACCTTGGCTGGATGCCAGGTGCCCACTAAGCTGCTCTATCACTACCCCTCCTCATCTGGACAGAGGAGAGAAAATAGGACAGAAGGCTTGTGGGTTGAGATAAGGACAGGGAGATTACTCACCAATTACCTCATGGGCAAAACAGACTTGACTCAGGGAAGACAATTTAATTTATTGCCAATCAAAAATCAGAGTAGGGTAATGAGAAATAAAAACTAAATCTTAAAACACCTTCCCCCCACCCTTCCCTTCTTCCTGGGTTCAACTTCATTCCTGATTTCCTCTACCTCCTCCCCACTGAGCAGCACAGGGGTATGGGGAATGGGGGTTGCAGTCACATCTGCTGCTCCTTCCTCCTCACACTCTTCCAACCTGCTCCACTGTGGGGTCCCTTGTCATGACCCAAACTCTCTGGCTGCCCAGAGAGGATCATGGAGGTTCTGTGATTCTCTTGGGCTAAATTAAGGTGAAACGACACCAAACGATCAATTAAGCACTTCATTGATGATAAACACCAACCTGAATTTGGAAAGCATAATGGTAGGCAACCTGAACCAGGAAAGCACAATGATAAGCAACGTGGGTTCTAATTCAAATACTTATAAGAGGAAAAGAAAGGAAGAAAGAGGAGAGAGAGAGAGATCACCACCCTTGGATCCCATGATGTTGATGATAAACACGCAGTCCTCCGGCAATGCGTGCAGTGCTCTTGGAGCACAGGGGCCTCCGGCTGTGCCGGCACTGAGTCAGGGAGGCAGGTCCGGAGCAGAGGCAGCAGCAGTGTGGAGTCCTCCAATGATAGGGGCGCTGTCGTGGTTTAACCCCAGCCAGCAACTAAGTACCACGCAGCCAGTCATTCATGCGCCCTGCCCCGGTGGGATGGGGGAGAGAATCGGAGGAGTAAGAGTGAGAAAACTCCTGGGCTGAGATAAGAACAGTTTAATAGTTGAAATAAAATAAAGTAAAATAGTAGTAGTAGTAGTAATAACAATATAATAATAACAGTAATAATAATATACAAAGCAAGTGATGCACAATGCAATTGCTCACCACCTGCCGACCGATACCCAGACAGTTCCCGAGCAGCGATCGCTGCCCCCCGGCCAGGCGCCCCCCAGTTTATATACTGAGCATGACGTCATATGGTATGGAATAGCCCTTTGGTCAGTTTGGATCAGCTATTCTGGCTGTGTCCCCTCCCAGTTTCTTGTGCACCTGGCAGAGCATGGGAAGCTGAAAAGTCCTTGACTAGCATAAGCAGTACTCAGCAACAACTAAAAACATCAGCATGTTATCAGCATTCTTCTCCTACTAAATCCAAAACACAGCACTATGCCTGCTACTAGGAAGAAAATTAACTCTATCCCAGCCGAAATCAGGACACAGGTGTGCAAGTGGTTCCTCGAAGTTGTGTCTTTTATAGGCCAGTCCCTGCCACTAGTGTCAACCCCCTTGAGGCTTGTTCCAGAATGTTCTCCATTCTGCGCAGGTGCCACCATGGCGAGGAGGGGGTGGTCACAGGGGGTCTTTCAGAAGTCTTTTGGGTGGTCGTGAGCCCCTTCCTCAAATGAACTCTGTATGACCTTTGGCCATCAGAGGGCAGAACTGCAAATCCTCCACAGGCCTCCTGGCTCAATTCCAGTCCACTTCTCACCTGTGGCTCAGTGGTGCTATACAGACCCTAATTTATCACCATAGAGACCTTAACTTGTCTCTATGCAGACCTTAACTTGCCTCACCACATTGTTTGAGACATTAACTCTTTCAGTCCCTGATGGTCCCTCCCACAGGAGACAGTCCTCCATGAAATTCTCGAATGTGGGTCCTTCCCATGGGCTGCAGCTCTTCACAGACTACTCCAGCGTGGGTCCTTTACACATGTCTTTTCTACAGAATGCAGTCCTTCAGGAATGGACTGCTCCAGCATAGGTCCCCCACAAGGTCAGAGATCCTGTCAGAAGACCTGCTCCAGCTCAGGCTCTCCATGGGGTTGCAGCCTCCTTCGAACTCATCCACCAACTCTAGTGTGGGGTCCTCCACGGGCTGCAGGTGGATATCACCTCCACTGTCATCCTCCATTGGCTGCAGGGGAACAACCTGCTTCACCATGGTCTTCAGCATGGGCTGCAGGGGAATCTCTGCTCTGGCACCCAAAGCACCTCCTCCCTCCCCTTCTTCACTGACATTGGTATCTGCAGAGTTGTTTCTTTCACATATTCTCACTTCTCTCTTCCAGCTCCTGTTGTGCATCAGTTTTTTCCCCTTCTTAAATACTTTATCACAGAGGCGCTACCACCGTCATTGATTGGCTCAGCTTTGGCCAGCAGCAGGTCCATCTTGGAGCCGACTGGCACTGGCTCCATTGGACATGGGGGAAGCTTCTGGCATCTTCTCACAGAAGCCACCCCTGCAGTCCCCTGCTACCAAAACCTTGCCATGTAAATCCAAAAATAAAAGAAGTGTCATCTACAGAAAACTCATCCCTGGAATACTGGCTGTTCATTTAAGGCATACCATATTTATAAATTACTTTCCCCAATGTAGGCTCAGATAATGTTAACAATGTCAGTGAGGCCTGATTTCAGCTTCTGCCTGATTCCTCTTGTCAGTGGGGACTACTGGGAATAGTATGGCTGCTTCTTCTTTGTTCCCTCCCATGAGGTATTTATACACATAGATAAGATCCCCCCCAAGTCTTCCTGCTCCCAGGTTAAACATCCCCAGCTTTCTCAGCTTCTCCTCATATGAAAGATGCTCTGGTCCCTTAATCATCCCAGTGGCCCTTCTCTGGACTCACTCCAGTATATCCATACTTTTATTGTACTGGGGAGCCCAGAACTGGACACAGAACTCCAGCTGTTGCCTCACCAGTCCTGAGTACAGTGGAAATTCCAACTGAACACAAGAAAACAATTACTGTGAGGGTGGTCAAACACTTGGGCAGGTTGCCCAGAGAGTTTGTGAAGTCCCCATCTATGGACATACTCAAAACCTGACTGGACACAGTCCTGGGCAACAAGCTCTAGATGATCCTGCCTGAGCAGGAGGTTTGAACAAGATGACCTCCAGAGGCTCCTTCCCTTCCAACCATTCTGTGATTTTGTGAAAGCCAAATATATAACTCTTAAATTCAAATGACACTTCTGTATGTAGAACTGAGTATTCTATTGCAAAGAACCTACAACTGTAGGCTGACATTAGTATCACACCCTTGACTGTAATACTTCAACTTTGATCTTTGATTTCCTACCTCAGGTATCATTTTCATAGCTGGTCTTTTCCACAGAAACCAAGCCCAGGTGTTACAGATCTTGATTTGCAATGAAATTATCTGTTCTAACATTCCAATCTTTCAGATGACCTAAAGGCCAATAAAAATTCAGCTATCATTCCATGAAAGAAAATTCTAAATATTATTAGAAATTATGTCATAATTAGAAATCTAAGTTTACTTCAGAATTTTTCTATCTGTATTTCTATATGACACAATACACTAGACTATGCAAAGAATGATTAATATAGTTATAGGCCACTTCTAGACTAGGAGTACTGAAATGTCACATTTTATAGATTTTAGAAATGTATCTGTTTGCATTATTTATATAATGCAGAAATACAGCTTTATTTTACACAAAATAATTTGCAAATTTAGTGCTTTTTCTAGAGAACAGACTAAAAACATTGTTCAGATGTGCAGCTTTAAAGAGCTAGTGATGCTTAGTTCTGATAGAGGAGCCTAAGAAGTGAAAACAATTTGTGACAATTGAGTTTCACAGCCAGAAAAGTAGCAGTAGTACTATTGCAAAATGCAAGATCATGAATTAAATCATACATCAAATAAAAGTAATTGCTAATGTCTCAAATGGATATTGAAATCTCCAAGTATAGCTCATGTATTGCAATGCGTTATGGAAGTCAACAGATAAAATGTTTTAAACAGATACTGCTTTTTGAATAAGAATGCTTATGCACAAAGCAAGCTGACAAAATGCTAGAAAACTTAGAAGACCCAGAGTGAGAATAAAACATAATTAGATTGTAAATCTCAATTATGTGAGGTGAATTCCCTGATACATTAGTCAATATATCTGAAACTAATTCCTTTTTCATTTAATATTTGTGGGGAAAAAACCCAAAACAATGAAAAATCCCATGAACAGCTAAATAGTATTTTCTAAAATTAAATGGCTGCATTTTCATCAACATATGTACATCCCTTAAGAAAAAAAATTGCCATGAATTAAAAATATTTTATAGCTTCTAGAATGTTGATACAGCTTTCTGAAAGGCTTCAGAAGCCATTTTACCAACAGTAAGTTGAATTAATTTTCAGATATTATTTACATAATAGGTAATATAATATTCCAAATTTATTGTGTATTAAACTTTGTCTTTAAGTCTTCTTAATGTTGAAGACTTTTTAATGTTAAAAATACCACTGTGACTGATGTTATTGGTAACCCAGGCTAAGAAAATCTAGAATTTGGGTAAAATTTTCCAGTGTGTTCATTTCAAATGTTGCATAACATTCCTAATGCCAAAATAAGAATAATAAAACTGGGAAACCCAGAAACTCTTTCCTTAGTTACTAACTTACCAAGTTTTTGTGTTTCAGTTCAGATTAAATATTTACGTTTAATTACTGTTATCAAAAGTCAGACAATATATCCTCTGGTGTGCTTTCAGAACTTATGTAGTTCTCAGCTTGACCGATTAATTTTATAGGTTTCTCTGTAAGATACATCTGTCTCCTTCTACTTGTGATACATGGTATCAATTCTATTTGTTTGCTTGCATTTTTCTTTGGATTTATGATGAAAACAGTGTTGATAACACAGGGATGTTTTCCTGTATGATATGTTTAAATAAGTGTGGCTGAGCAGCAGAGAAGGAAGTTATATATGTTCCCTGTCCTAACTGATGCATATAGATACCTATATGGGAAGAGTGAAAGATCATGCTTTGTCTGATTGCAGCTCAGTATGAACTTTTGAAGAAGCTCTTGCAGTGCAGGTGGTGAGCAAGTACCTCAGTAAGTAAGGATTGTCAAGCATAAACAGAGCCAAGGGAGATCCAAGGGAGGAGGCTTCAGAGACTACAGGAAATACAGACAGATTTTTTTTTACATTCCTAGAGAGAACAGCGTAGCTTTTTTCAATCCAAAAGACCTCTGAAAATTGCTGGACGACAGAAAAGGGTATACCATTCAATTACACAATGGGTATTAGTAATGCTGTTTACAAAAATCCTTCTCTTCTTGTCTTATCAACTCTAATTTATAAGTGTCTTGTTCTAATAATCCTAGGAATAAAAAAAAATCTGGATCCTGAAAAGAATGAAAAAGGGTGTTTCTATTCCAAAGCTGTAGGTGATTTGAGGTCAGCAGCCATCAAGCAGTTTCTAGGTTTAGAAGTTCTGGAGAGACTGCGCTTTTTTTTTTTTTCATTTTTCAGATGTTCTAAGGGTTTTGTTTTGTTGTTCAGCTTTGGCTTTTTTGGGGGGAGAGGGAGAGGCAGGGTGGTCCTGAGTTCTGCTGAGTTTTACCAAAGCCTACTAGGAAAAATGAAGTGCTCTCAGGAGGAAGCATTGAACCAGTTTCTGCTTTGCTCTGACAATTACAGTCTGCATGCTTCCCTCAGAGCTGAAAGCTATTTTGACACATGCACCTCTTTCATGAATGATCAGGAGAACACAGAAAGGCATCTCTCAAAGTTGTGTGAGAAATTTCTTTTCTGACATCAGGATGAGCGTCTGAGTAAAATACATGCATTTTACTAATCCAAAAAGTACTATTGGAGCCATGTTGTTTTAAGAAAAGAAAATCAAAGTTCAGATATCAATGTAAATTAATTTTGATGCATCAGTAACCTTTTTCCTCTGAGCCAGAAAGTGTTGCTGCTTTGACTAGTAACACAAGTATAGTTGAATAAAATCACCACTTGAATAAAAGCAGCGTGAGGTCCAAACCAGATCTTTTCAGGCAATTAAATTCAAGCACAGTCCCATCAGAGTTTCGTAAAACTTTCTGTCTTATAGTGTGTTTCTGCAGCTGAAACAGATGACAAGATATCTGCTTCCTCACGAGTCTGAATACTGTTCCAGGAACACTAAGCACTTATGTCAGCAAAAGATAACTCATCGTAATCATTATTCATGATGAGAATCTGGAGAATAAAGTTAATACACTTCTTTTTTTTTGCTATCCAGAGGGTTTTTTTCCCACCATCAGCTAAAATCTGCCTTTAGGATTGTTTGTGGAGTCTTGATTACTCTCTGAGTGTCCATTTCAGCTGAGGTTTTAGGACAACTGCAAGTTCCTTTCTAACATTATACTTGTTAGTTTTTCATATCATTTTGACTGAAATTTTCCTCTGCAATCTACATACCTTCTTCAAAATTTAGATTAAAATTCCATTCATCTCATCTTGTCTAGTGGAAGGGCTGGCTTTGAAAACTACCTTATTTTTCCATGCTGTGTGTGAAAAAGATTTTCCCTGTGCACCTGTTGCAGCTTAACTCAGACAGATAGAACTCAGGTTATTGACAGTGACTTGTAAAGGGTTGGCTGATATTCAGAACATTAAAAATGACTTCTAAAGACCTAGGAGGGTTTAATCATCTGCTTATTTATTTGGGGTTTTCAAAATAAATACAGTGAGAATTGCGAGCTTTCTGATTTTTCATTCTTATCCTTGAAATATAGAGGCCCCATATCCTTTATTTGTGAATTCATGCAAGAATTATGATGGAGGCAACTAAAACCACAGAAAATGGTACATAACCATCATAGGGGGCATTAATTACCATTTTTTAAAATTCTTTCAAGAACACAGCTAACAAATTGGATAAAAAGCCTAAACTAGATTCACTATCATTTGAAACAAGCCCTTCAAATCAGTCTAGATTAGAATGTAGTTGGAGGAGCAATGGGAAGGTGGTTTCTTGTTGTCCTTGTAAAGTAGTAATTTGCTAAATCCTAGCAAAGATAAACCAGTTTTTCAAATTCTCTTGTTGCCTAGATATACCATTGTACACTTAGTATCAAATATATTAAATCTGAACATTTTTAGTGGAATGACTTTCTTAATTCTATCAATAAACAGAAGCTTCTGTCACCTCTGTTAGGAACTTTCAAAAAAGTCCTATTAGGAATGTACATTATCAACATTATTACTTATAGTGAGCATGCATTGCCTATGTGTACGCGCTTCCCTCACAGGGAGGTGATTGAGTCACCATCCCTGGAGGTATTTAGAAGACATATAGATGGGGCGCTTAGGGACATGGTTTGATGTTACACTTGGCAGTGTTAGGTTTACATTTGGACTCGATGATCTTAAGGGTCTTTTCCAACCTAAATGATTCTATGATTCTATTTACACATTGTGTTAAGAATAAGATTTCATCACTATGTTAACCTAAATATTTACCTGTGATTATATATTGCATGTGCTGTTAGTGCATGTTTGGCAGCTATGGAATATTTACAAGGAAAATGTAGTTGCTGAATCTTAATTCATAATGTCTAGGATTAAGTAAAACACAATACTACTGAACTGACAATTATCATTCAGACCCTTTAATATTGTGAATTGAACAATTTAATTTGTTGTCATTGTTCACAGGTCCAATTATTTTGCTGTTATATATAATAAATTTCAAAATACTAGTAAAACAGCATATATTCTGGGGCATATATTCTGGGCAATTATTTTTTCAGGTAGACATAGACATTGCCTTTTGTCTTGTGTTTCCTAATTCCCTGAAATAGTATAGTCATATCCTATATTAAAGGCCTGAAGGCATTTTTCTCATAACTGAATATTTCCACTGCTTGTTGTCTAGTCCTGAGGCTAATGTGATTGCCTAGCCTAACCAAACTATCACTTTTTTCTAGCCTCCAGAACATGTGTCTGCACTCTGACTGCCTGTTGGGAATGATCCTTGGCCTGACATCTCTCATAAATTGTGTTTGAGAACAGACTGTTATAGTATGAGTTGGTAATGGTCAGAATCGTTCCAAGAACCAGTCTGACAGTTTAACAGTATAGAAGATCAATGTCTTTTTCCCACTTCCGGAACTGATAAAATAAACTGATACTTGATTATTATCATAGACATAGCTATTGTATCTTACATTTCCTATGTCCTACCATATTACTATATTTTAATACTTATCTAGCTCCTAAATAATACTGTTTGGTTTTTAGGTATTGCTAATAATTCCAGGCCTTTTTTTTTTTTTTTTTTTTAACCATTTAGTAGAATAAGGGTCTATTTAATAATGGAAAAAATGCATTCTAGGATTTTTTTAAAAAAAAACACAGTAAAAAATTAGAAACAAAAGACAAAAGTGAAACTATAGTCCTATGATCCTTTCTGAATACTTTGATACAAATTCAAAAGCGAATTGGGCCTTCCTTTAACACCTGGCTTGCTCCTATGCTGATTCATTTTTTGGTTAAGTAGGACATCTAGGAGTCTCTGATAATTTTGTTCTTTCTTTCTGTCTTCAACTACAGTTACAATAGACTGCAATAGTTAAGCAATCCTTGACTAATATGGTTCCTTAAGAATGAACAAATCAGGATAATACTTTCTCTAACATAGTGCTGAGGCCAATTCACTGGACCTAAATTAGCTAGAGTTGCCAAAAATGAATTCTCTTTTCAAGATTTATGCTAGTTTTCAGGCAGATTAGTCTACATGATGGACTTAATTCCTTTACTCTAATTAGGGAAAAATTCTGTTAAATACAACAGAATTTAACTCCTTGAATAGTTTAGGAAATTAGTTCTATTTTAGTTCACATTTAGTTCACAAGTATGTCTATGTTTTCAAGCAGTGTGGAGCAATAAGAGAGGATTTTTAAAATGAAGCAGTGTCATGGTTTAACCCCAGCCAGCAATTAAGCATCACACAGCAGCTCCCACACTCCTCCTCCCCAGTGGGATGAGGGAGATAATCAGAAGAGTAAAAGTAAGAAAACTCCTGGGTTGAGATAAAGACAGTTTAATAACTAAAGCAAAAGCCGTGCACACCAGCAAGGCAAAACAAGGAATTCATTCCTTACTTCCCATTGGCAGGCAGGTGTTCAGCCATCTCCAGGAAAGCAGGGCTCCATCATGCGTGACAGTTATTTAGGAAGACAAACACCATAACTCTGAACGTACCCCCCTCCTCCTTCTTCCCCTAGTTTTTTGTTGCTGAGCATGACATCATATGGTGTGGAATATCCCTTTGGTCAGTTGGGGTCAGCTGTCCCAGCTGTGTTCCCTCCCAACTTCTTGTTTACCCCCAGCCTACTCGCTGGTGGGGTGGTGTGAGAAGTAGTAAAGGCCTTGACTCTGTGTAAGCACAGCTGAGCAATAATGAAAACATCCCTCTAATATCAACACTGTTTTCATCACAAATCCAAAACACAGCACCATACCAACTACTATGAAGAAAATTAACTCTACCCCAGCCAAAACCAGCGCAAGCGGTGAAGCTAGCTGATACCAGTAGCTGATAGCCATTCTAGTCTTCTTCCAGGGGTGTTACTGCAGACTAGCCCTACACATATGGATCAACCATCCATTAGTGGCTCGAGTGCACTAGGTACATTCTTGAAGTGTTTATTTTAGGTTTGCTTCATCTGAAGGTTCACTTGTTCTGAGATTGCTGCATTATTGTAAACTACAGCATGCTAAGAGGGGATGATTTGGATTTGGCTTCAGAAGTGTATTTCTGATCTTAATGAAATGGTTACTGTAAACACACCTGTAAAATACCTGTTATAGGAACTCAAAAAAACGCAAAGAAATGGAAAGAAAGTGATAATCAATTTAAAACTGATTTGTGGATCTGGGTGTCTAATGCAGTAAAGATCAATTTGGTCTGCACCAAAGACTTATGTCCTTAATATAGTTCCAGATTTTGAATACTGAAGGTGTAAAAGATATAGAAGAATGAGATTCTTAAGAATACACCTACATAGCAGTTAATTTACAGTTGATCTTAATTTAGTATGAGTTGTCTTAGTGACTACTTTTGAAATTTAGAAATATGCTACTTTTCCTAGTAGAAAAGAAAAAAGTATTGAAAAATCCTAGAAGCAAGATGAAAAGGCAAAATTGTTTGTGGAATCTCTGTAATTATTTTTTATTTGTAATAAACCGTATGCTATCTGAAATGGATCTTTTCTAAGTCTAGCAATTTGAATAACTACTAATCTGTGTTTGGAACATATTCGTGAAAGTTTTAAGCTTTTAAAGACAATTTACAATCAACTATCCAACTGCATCTAGACTTTTCAGTCAGATTTTAACTACAGTTGAATAATGAAAAACATGTTGAAAATATTTATTGATAATAGTACATTTGTTTAACTTTGAAAATGAGTTCATTGCAATATATAAAACCAAAAGCTAAAAGTACACCAAGAGTCAGATTTAGTATAAACTCAGGCATTACTGGACACATATAAATAGTTTTACATATAGAATTTTTCATGGCATAATAATCTTCTATTCAACTGAGGAATGCTAACATTCAAGGCCTAACTGTACTCATGGTACAGTACTCATTACTGCATGATGTGTTAACCTTTCCTTTTTTTTTTTTTTTGATGGTTTTATCTATCATTCACAGAGGTCTTAATTCAAATTCAATGAAACTAGTGTAAATATTCCAATCAGCTGAGTGTTAGGTACTTCACATGTTTTGTGGTTTGCTGTATTATGAAATGGGCTGATTTCACTATATGTAATTACAAATTGTTTCTGCATTGAACAATAAAATCAGCAACATAAATGATACTATCTGGACAGCAGTGGAAATACAATATCACAGGAACTTCACAGAAGCAGAAACCTTAAGGCAAATCCAGCAGTAAACATGGTGGTCAGTGGCTGAACATGAATATTGGTGTGTGTTGGTTTTGAGTGGCAAGGTTTTGGTAGTGGGGAGGCTACAGGGGTGGCTTCTGTGAGAAGCTGCTAGAAGATTCCCCTATGTCTGATAAAGCCAATGACGGCAAGCTCCAAGACAGACCCACCACTGGCCAAAGCTGAGCCAATCAGTGATAGTGGTAGCGCCTCTGGAATAACATATTTAAGAAGCAGAGGGGAAAAAAACAAACAAAAAAAAAAACAAAAAACACGGGGACACAAACAGCAGCTGGAGTGAGGAGTGAGAATATGTGAAAGAAACAACTCTGCAGACGGTCAGGGAAGAAGGAGGGGGAGGAGGTACTCTGGGTGCCAGAGCAGAGATTCCCCTGCAGCCCCTGGTGCAGACCATGGTGAGGCAGCTGTGCCCCTGCAGCCCAGGGAGGTCCACAGTGGAGCAGATATCCACCTGCAGCCCGGGGAGGACCCCACACCAGAGCAGGTGGATGTGCCTGAAGAAAGCTGTGACCCCATGGGAAGCCCATGCTGGGGCAGGCTCCTGGCAGGACCTGTGGATCCATGGAGAGACAGGAGCCCGCGCTGGAGCAGGTTTGCTGGCAGGACTTGTGACCCCGTGGGGGACCCACGCTGGAGCAGTCTGATCCTGAAGGACTGCACCCCATGGAAGGGACCCACGTTGGAGCAGTTTGTGAAGAACTGTAGCCCATGGGAAGGACCCATGTTACAGAAGTTCATAAAGGACTGTCTCCCATGGGAGGGACACCATGGTGGAGCAGGGGAAGAGTGAGAGGAGTCCCCCCCTGAGAAGGAAGGAGCAGCAGAGACAACGCGTGATGAACTGAAAGCAACCCCCATTCCCTGTCCCCCTGTGCTGCTTGGGGGGAGGAGGTAGAGAAAATCAGGAGTGAAGCTGAGCTGAGGAAGAAGGGAGGAGTAAGGGGAAGGTGTTTTAAGATTTGGTTTTATTTCTCATTACCCTACATATGTTCTCACTCCTCTCTCCTACTCAGTTTTGATTGGCAATAAATTAAACTAATTTTCCCCAAGTTGAGTCTGTTTTGCCCATGATGGTAATTGCTGAGTGATCTCCCTGTCCTTATCTCAACCCATGACCTTTTTTGTTATATTTGCTTTTAAATTACTTCCCTAGGG
Source organism: Pelecanus crispus (assembly GCF_030463565.1). Taxonomy (NCBI): domain Eukaryota; kingdom Metazoa; phylum Chordata; class Aves; order Pelecaniformes; family Pelecanidae; genus Pelecanus; species Pelecanus crispus. Next base: position 101,508,554 of record NC_134645.1, read on the forward strand.
TTCTGTGTAAACCTTTCTGCTTTACTTCTCCTTTAGTACAAAATAGAGCATTGTGCTGCTTTTCACCCAGCCTTATGTAACTTTAAGAGATAGGTTTTCTTCAGATATCTTACTGTGTGTCCATACAAGTCCCAGTCTTGGACTTTATTCTTAGTCTTCATTAATTACATGGAAGCATCTGGGGTCATAGATAGGAAGACTTTGTCCTTGCCTAAAGCAGACCTAAAATATAACAGTTACCATAACCACTTTCAAATTTCATCTCATAACATCATTTTGTCTCGTGACATGGCATCACCATTTTGTAGATTAAGTTAATTTCTTGGCTGATTTTCTGAGTTATATGTGTTAATATTGCAACTCTGTTTCATGCACAGCTCTTTACTTTTCATACTCTTCTCTATATAACTTTATTTGCCTCTTGATTTTATTGCTAAAAAAGCAATCTTTGTTGTCTCTGGATATTTCTTTTCCACCTTCCTCTGTTTTTTCCACTGCTTTTACAAGATGTGTTTGTTTACTTACCATTATTAATTCTAGTGCTTCCATAATAATCTTTCAGTTGCAGGAAGACTAATAATGATTTTTGTGAAGACAGAGTATCAACTGTTATAACACTATTGATTACTTATTTTAAAATATTTCAGAAGTTTTATCCCATACAAATACTATGAGGAAGCACATATTCTTTATCAGTAAAAATGAAGCCTGTATATGATACCAGAACTATGCATAATTACATGAATGAAGGGCAAAATATAAGTAGGCAAGAATTCTTCTGCATTAGACATTGAATAGCTTTCTTTTTGAAGTGTCTAAAAAGAAAAATAACCTTTTATAAACATCTATTTTAGTAACCCCTGAGAAAATCTCATTATGAAAAAGGTATGTAAAGATGGGTTGCTGAATGTAGGATTTCTAAATATACAGCAATATAGAGCACAGACTTTTACACCTGATAATAGTGACAGATGTAATAGCAGCTATAATGAGTATAATAGTTCATCACTGCTACCTTAAAAGAAAAAATGTTAAATGATCCAAACTAAACATTGAATAGCACATTATCTAACGGTATCATTGAATATCATGAGATTCTGAAGATAATGGAATGGTCTCAAAATAGAAAGACTGAGTATTCTGTAACAAGGCTAGTAGTTTTCTTGTAGATCCATGTCCTTTCTTTCTTTCTATGGGGAATTAACTCCCAGGGGTGGAAATACAGAGACAGAGAGAGGAATTAGAAATTAGCATACTTGCCTGGGTGTGGAGCTAGGTGATTAGAGTACTTCAACTGTTTGAAGGCAGAATTGGGATTCAGTAATTAAATTAAAACAAAAAGTATTCTGGGAGGAGGATCAAAATTTAGTTTCTACCCCTTCTAAGTTTAATATTCTAAGCTTCAAGTCTGCTATTATTACTACTAGTTAGTCATAGTCCACACCTTTCTGGTATCTTCAAAGGCTTAAACAGCGCTGGTCACTCTGCTGCACAAAGGTCATTGGGACAGGTTCATATGGACAGCAATTTATTAATAGGACATAGCTAAATTTTAGATGTTTTCATCCCAATTTAGGTGACAGTAGGAGAGACGGAATACCACCCTTTGATATTATCCTATATTTTTCAACAGCTTACTGAGTCATTTAATATTCTCCAGCTCAAGGTTTCCACAAACAGTATCTTTCCTGTCCTACTTTGATCTTTCAGCATAGTCCAAAGTATGCTCCAAAATATTTTTGAAGTACTTTGGGGAAGAGGAGGACATTTAATAAAATGATGTAATTAAAGCATTATCATAATCCATGTGCACTTTAGAGATAGACGAGGTGTATGTAGGTGTGGAAAAATACACATTTACATGTCATTCCACATGCTGTGTAAAAATAAAAACAATGTAAACAAATTACAAAATAAAAATTTTATTTTTTTTTATTAAATGGCTTCCCTTGTAAGATACAGTTTATCCTTTGCAATAATTTTCTCAATTGTAAAAGTCAGTTTAGAGGCCGCTATCTTAAAGTGTAAGATAAATATACTGCTTAAAAAAAAAGCATTCTAGAACTAAAAGGGAGAAAAAACACTACATTTAAGGCAAATTAAACTGTTACTAACTCGAAGCAATTGACAATTTCTAAGGTATTATACATCTCGTGTTTTCATCATTTTCAGTATGACTCCAAGAATAAGCTTCATAATCTTATTTTGTTTTTCTTTTTGTTCTGTAATCAGTCATCTCCGTGCAATAAGAATTGCCAGATATACTGAAGGGCCAAAAAAGGCTTTTCTATGAATTAAATAGTCCTGGAGGACTCTGTAGTCTGGTGGCTTTGACTGTGATACATCAAAAACCTCAAGCACATGATTAAGGACTTTTGGTTTTCAGATATATACTTCAAAAACTGAGGATTTAATTAAGTGTTTTGTTGAGTGAACATAAAAGGGTTGTGGATGTGCTTGTATGTTTTTTTCATGGAAGCCATAATTCACATGCTTACATCTTCGGAATGTCTACTTTTATCATAAATTAATGATAAATCATTATTAGGAAAACATCTATGGTTAAAGCTCATTACTAGAGCTTAGATGTCCTGGTTTACTTCTTAATTTTGCCACAAATGTCCTATCTTTACTTGGTTATCATTAATTTTTGTCAACAGAGGGAAGGAATATGGAAAGTATGCTTTTAAGGTCTTTCTTTTCTATACACAAATACAATGAAATGAACTAAATAAAAATCAAATCTTTAGTAGTAATAGAAACAGGAAAAATCTGACATTAGTTACAGTGGTGTAGTTCTGATCGGTTAATTGGACTTATTCCAGTTTTACATCAGTCTAATTAGATGTAGACCTTGCTTTGTTGTATATTTTCTGTTTTTGTAATGAGGGTTTGATATTCAACTGTATTTGGTGTGAGAACAGAAATATTTTTCTGTTTGAATTCCTAGGCAGCCATGGAAAATACAGAAAAACCTTAAGGAACAAGTGTTCTGAAGCTATCCTCAGTAATGAAGCAGGTGTGAAAGACAGCTCCCGTTTGCCAGGTGAAGCAATGACTACAAAAACAGCAGTTCATATGTTAGCATGCTTTCTTCAACTATGTATTGTAAATGGGCAGGTAATATGTGAGCGGCAAATGACCGCTGAATGGCGAGTGGATCCAAAACCTAGTGTAATAAAATGGACACCAAGGGAAAACATCTGCTCAGACTTCTACACCGAATGCTGGAATATGAATAAAAGTATTACTGGGGAGATCTCAGAAGAAGAAAATCTCAGTATCTCTCAGGTATGCCCCTTACAGCTCCAATTAGGTGACAGTCTCTTCATCTCCTCTGAGCCATCCTTTCAGTCCTATGGAATGAATTTGGTAAACGTCTCCAAGGAAGAGTTTATTAACTGCCCTAAAGCTGGTTTTCTTCAAGAGCAGTTGATTTTTGTTTGCCAGATAAGAGGACTGCACCAAGTTGACCCTAACTGGCTTGGTGTTGGAACTCATTACTTTGCAGAGCTTCATAAGAGAGGCCCACTATTGTGCAGCATGGGCCTTCGTTTGAACGTAACTGTGAAGCAGCAGTTTTGCCAACAGTCTCCAAACGCACCATTATGCTCTGGGCATGGAAAATGTCTGAGCCATGTTTGGGAAAAAGCGTATAATTGCCATTGTTTCTCACAGTATTCTGGAAGATTCTGCCAGAAGTTTGATATGTGCTCCACTAAACCTTGCCACAACAATGCCTCCTGCACTGAGAAATCAGAACTTTCTGGAGATTCTTATGAATGCATGTGTCCTCCACAATTTTCAGGTATTTCTTTTCCCCTCTAGAAATAAATGTTACATAGATAGTACATTTTCCTTAATGGGTAATAGAATTGTGAGAACAACTTGTAGGCACTTGCAGGAGACTGTGCAGTCATTTGAAGACAGTTTATACTTGCTGACATTCATGTGTGCATTGTGGGGAAAAACTGAATAAGTTCTTATCATGCTTCTTTCCCACTTAAGCACAAGACATAGGTAAGCACTTGTGAACTTACAGAAGTAACTGATTTTTTCTCTGTTTGTTCAGCAGTTCAAGTTCTTACACCAAATAACATAAATAATTTGGAGTAAGCTCCCCAAAAAATAGTTAACCAAACTGCTGAAAAACAGCAAACAGTTTTGTTGAAATGAACATTTCATTCAACCTCCCACAAAACCTCTTTTTCAGCTTAAAGACCTTTTAAATTACATTAGAGGAATTTCCAAAATCAATTTTTTTTTTCAATTGAGAATCATAGAATTGTTTAGGTTGGAAAAGACCTTTAAGATCATCCAGTCCAACCATTAACCTACACTAACAAGTCCACACTAAACCAATCAAGGGTAGACTAGACTAAACCATGTCCCCAAGTGCCACATCTACCCGTTTTTTTAATACTTCCAGGGATGGGGAGTCCACCACCTCTCTGGGCAGCCTGTTCCAATTCTTGACCACCCTTTTTGTAAATAAATTTTTCCTAATTTCCAACCTAAACCTCCCCTGGCACAGCTTGAGCCCATTTCCTCTCGTCCTATCGCTAACTACATGGGAGAAGAGCCCAACACCCACCTCACAACAACCTCCTTTCAGGTAGTTGTAGAGAGCGATAAGGTCTCCCCTCAGCCTCCTCTTCTCCAGGCTAAACAAGCCCAGTTCCCTCAGCCGCTCCTCATAAGGCCTGTGCTCCAGACAAACAATTAAGTCAAACACTTAATTAGAAGAGCAAGCAAAATAAAATACTTACTATTTTCTTTTAGATTGTTTTGTTCCTTTCAAAAGGAGTGTGCTGAACATACCATTATCACCAAATTGAATATTTCATAATGAAAAAATTCACCTAATTCTATCTAGGAAATATTGCAGTACTTACCCAAAACCCATTGGAGAAACTGAATCTGGTTTTGGATTGGACTACTAGAGAGTACAGCATGATTAGATACATTCTTACTTAACCATTGTCTCCATTTCCTGGAGGAAGAAAAGGCGATGAAGGAAATTATGGGTATATTGTTCCTGCATTCAGACCAATGGAATTCAGGAATCCTTTAGAAAGTACCAGAAATATTCATTCATATCACAAAAAGGATTGTCGTAGCTCTTTCTGTACTTCTGGAGCAGAATTCTAGCGATGTTCGGATGATGGACTGCACTTCTGTGTTCTTGCAATGGTGATGCTATGCTATGTGTCACCTGATGAGTCAGGAGCAAGTGAGGTTCATAGAACACAGAAATGAAGGTTATGTTGCATACAGTTTGCTGTAATTTATTTTTAATTGTTTTCAAACTGCATAATAATTTGGTTACTAATGCATTTGCAAATAGAAGATTATGCAGGTATGAATAAGTCAATGTTATGAGAAAAATATTTTAATAATTATTCAAAGTTTAGTAAAATAGTGGAAAACATTGTTATGCAGTATGTTTTCTCTTTCTTTTATGATTTCTGGGGGGCTGTGTAAAATGTTTTGAAAATAATAATATCAAAAAGTGGCTGGAACTACTTTAATTAAAATTAATGGAGAGATTCACAAGCAATCCTGTTAAAAGCAAAGATCACGCTTAATGTTATTAATAAGCAATGCTTAAAATATTCTGTTAATCTATATGGGATGGTGTTGGCTAATGCCATAATTTTGTACTAGCAGTAGTGGTCCAGCAAATAAGCTGTATGCAAACAAGAAAATCTAGGACATTAAACCATCATCTATTATGGACGTGGCTACACAAGAGTAAAGGAGGAAAAAGTGCCTCCCATAATAAAAAGTCTATTAGAAATTTGAAAAGTTGCTGAAGTGTGAATAAAGTCATAGCAACAATTCAAGTGGCAAGCATAATTATATGGTATTTAGTCCCATATGCTGTAATAGCATAAACAACTTATAACTGGAATTGTAATTTCCAGAAAGATGTATATTAAGAAAAATTCAGTCAAATTGGACTCCACATGAGAAGATCTTTTGTTCACAAAGCTGGAAGAAAACATAAGCTAGATTCTTGTCAAAAAGAAACAAATACTACAGTACTAATAGCATTTCTGCATTTTAAGCTATATGTGTATTTGTAACTATACAGCAGATGAGGCTGAGCACAGTAGCTCATATTACAGCAGCTGAATATCTTTCTGCCTTGCTTTAGAACTTCAACAATTTTGGTGAAAACTAGCAACTAACGTTAGAACAAATACCTATCTATCCATCCATCTATCTATTAAATATGTTTTATTTTACAAGAATAAGAAGAAAAGAGTAAGTATTTTGTTTTGCTTGCTCTGCTAATTAAGTGTTTGGCTTTTCAATTAAAAACAAATTTTGATTTTAAAAATTCCTCTAATGTAATTTAAAAGGTCTTTAAGCTGAAAAGGGAGGTTTTGTGGCAGGTTGAATGAAATGTTCATTTCAACAAATAAATGTGTTTTATTTATTTTATAAATTTGACATTTCAGGAAAAAATACAAATATTTACTGAAGTTCAATGTTCCTATTATCCCTTTTAAATAGGTAAAAATTGTACAGAAATAGTTGGACAGTGCCAGCAACATACATGTTTCAATGGTAACTGCAGCAATGTTACTCCAAACACTTTTCTTTGTGAATGTGACAAGGGCTTTACAGGTAAGAAACACCTTTTTTTTTCTGTCTTACAATAATGGTTTCCTGTGTTATAATAATGGTGTGAACTTTTGCTTTACTGAAACAGTTATTTTAGATGATTGCTGCACAGTTTGCAGTTTTCTCAGATTTTTTTTATAGGTTTTGTAAAACAAAGGAATCAGACTTCCATGTGACTGTTCTAAAATACTCGTGTACTAAAGTAAAACCATGTAAATGGTAGAGGCTTTTCATAATTGGATCCCAACCATTAGTACCTTTCTCCTATTGGTAGAATGACAAAGGAAGACTCATAATCACTAACTCAGTGGTTCTCAAATACACAGTTCGCAAGAATAGGATCAGAAGTCTTGCTGAATGATTTAGAATGATCATGACACTTGTATTCATAATTTCAGCACCCTCTTAATAGATATGCTAGAAAAATAAGATGGAAATAATTTAAAGAGTCAATAATGTCATGATTTAGTGGTGTGTCTTGATTAAAAAAAACAACTCTCAGAAGCTAATCGTTTTACTTATGATGTATTGGACATATAAGATGCTTTCATGAGAAAAACTTGAATCAGAAAATTTATCTAAAGCCATCCTACTGGTAACATTTTTTTCTTGGGGATCAGGATAGCAGCCAAGCTTAAAACACTATTTATTCTTCTACTTCACAGCAGAGATTTACTCGGTTGGTGTAAGAGAAGTAGCAATACTCAGAAGAACATTCTTTAAGAATGAGCCTTAGCTAGCACTTGAATATCCAAGGACAGTAAAACTTTTAAAAATGTCCCTTTCTTAGAAGCATCACTTATCCCTGGCAATCACAGAATATAAATAAATCATTAAATTGAGATGCAGAGTTAAAAGAAAAACAAAACAAAGAATTAAAAAAAAGAAAAAAGCATAAGGGAGTAAGAGGGATCCAAGAGCCAATCTTTATTTTCAGAGTGAAAGACTGAACATTCTTGTTGGCATTTTAGTTAAGTCAGTGTAGAATTGTATTTTTTAAAATGGGATAGACGTGCCTAATTCTAAATTCCTAGTAAATCTGGTTTATATTACTCTCCTTTTCCTCCCTTTCCTTCACTGTAGAGGGCATCATGGTCAGCGACATTCTAAGAAAACTAAAAAAAAACCTTTTTTTTTTCAAAGGAGGAAAGTCCATCAGTAAAGTTTTCTAGAACTAGCTTTTCCCCCATGCATGGTCTATATCTTTTTAGAACACTTACTTCTGTCCTTTTCACCCAAATTGTGCGGGCACATTGCTTATGAAATTTTCCTCACAATAATCTTTTGTATCCTTGCAATTTTGACCTAATGAGGGAGAGGAGGGGAGGAAAGAGGAGGAACGCCCTTCCAGATACAGTAAACCCAAACCCATAATGACATAAAAACAGTTCAATACATTCAGCTCTGGTGGATGGCAGCAATCATTGCAATCTACTCTCCAGGTAGCTGGTAAGGATTGTGAAGGAGAAAAGGAGAATATGAGTGTGAATTAGCTTCCTTTTTGTTCTCCAGTTAACTAAAAGAAAATTGAGAATCCTTTCTTGTTTCTAAGCATAGTAAGTTTCACAGAAGGAGAGGGCAGACTTTCAGGAATTTACCTATTTTTTCCTGCTCTGGTATAAAATACCTCAGGTCCTTCTGTAACAGGAAAGTATGTAGTTATCCTGGTTTCAGCTGGGATAGAGTTAATTTTCTTCCTAGTAGCTGGCATAGTGCTGTGTTTTCGATTTAGTAAGAGAAGAATGCTGATAACACACCAATGTTTTAGTTGTTGCTAAGTACTGCTTATGCCAGTCAAGGACTTTTCAGCTTCCCATGCTCTGCCAGGTGCACAAGAAGCTGGGAGGGGGCACAGCCAGGATAGTTGATCCAAACTGACCAAAGGGCTATTCTATGCCATATGATGTCATGCTCAGTATATAAACTGGGGGGAATTGGCCAAGGGGTGGGGATCACTGCTTGGAGACTGGTTGGGCATTGGTCAGCAGGTGGTGAGCAATTGCATGGTGTGTCACTTCTTTTGCATATTCTTTTAGCATTATTATTATTATTTTCTCTTCCTCTGCTGTCCTATTAAAATGCCTGTATCTCAACCCATGGGTTTTTTTTTTTTTATTCTGATTCTCTCCCCTATCCCGCTGGGATCAGGGGGGAGGCTGAGCGAGTTGCTGTGTGGTGCTTAGTTGCTGACTGGGGTTAAACCATGAAAGTAGTACATCAGCATACCTTGCAACAGGACTGATTGACTAACATACAGTATAATTTTGCAATTATTTTCTAATGAAATCTAGTTGGTTTAACTGCACATTTCTTCCTGTGATCCTGTGTAAGAGTGTTTGCTAGTACTAAGGCAATTTCAAGAACAGTTACCTAAAAAAACCTAACCTATGTGGAAACAGACATTCTTCTATTGTTATTCCATCGTGGCTGTATTGTGTTCTCAGACAAGATGAATTATGAATCTTATATCTTGAATGTTATTCTAAGTGTGTGAAGTTGGCAGCAAATTCAAAACATTCCTCTGTTTTGATATTGAATTTATGCACAGAAAGCAAACAATACCAAGACTGTGCAAATGATGTTTAAGATTTGATAAAGTTTGACACACCTTTTTTCTAAAATGAGGTAAGGCACTGGCAGTAACTAGTTCATATGATCTAAATGAAAGTATGAAATATTCTTGTCACTGTAAATTGATGAGGTGTAAATAAATTATAATAAAATTATTTTATATTTATAATTGTAATTATTATTTAGAAATATTTATTCAAAATAAATAAAGGTTGCTTTGTCCAAGTTGTTGTGTTCACAATGCCATAGAATGGCCCTATTGGACTAGCAAAGTATATGTTCATGCAAGTTATGTATTTTTATTTTCTATTAATTGTTTAGTTCTTTCTCGGAGCTCTCAAAACGCTCTTTACTCTTTCCTGAGGGAACATTTTTAACATCACTTAATAACAAACAGCTAACGTAAGGCATGCTGTTATTCTTATGATTTAATACTCCAATTCATACCACAATTTGCACCCTTAAACTTATTAAGAAACGTTCAGAGGAAGGGGATCTGGGTGAAACAAGGATGGGGTGGCTATAGAGAGGAAGGTGGTATAAAATAGGCTGGTAGTGTGTGAGCAGTCAGTGTACTCGTCAGTACACTTCTCTGAATCACCTGCACTGAATCACTGCAGTCTATCCTTTCTTCTTATTAATCCTTTCTTAACTCTCTTTCAATGTAATCTCAGCCTCTCCCCATCTGTGAGTGCTGTAGGGTCTAGATGCCAGAAACTGGAGAGATGAAAGTGACTGAATTTGGGGTCTGCAATTGGAGTTAGACCACTGGTGATAGTGGTCCTAATGTCTGTGGTGCTAGCAGCTGGAGTGAATGAGGGTCTCAATATCAGCAGCTGAAGGGAGACCACAGATTGTAGGAACATGTGTCTGCAGTGAGTGAATTCAGTCCAGCAACTGGTGTCAGACCTTGGGTGATGCTGGCTCCTGTGGCTGGTGCCAACTGGAGCAGGTGAGAGTACCAGCATCAGCAAGTGGAGAGGGGACCAAGAGTGATAAGGCCGGTGTGCCTGCGCACGAGCCACTGGGAAGACCGGAATGTTTGTATTTTCCCCTAACCTGGTGTGTGTGCGCACGCATGTATGTGCATATGTAATTCATTACCAGGCTTCAAGCTGAACTATCTGGTGAGTAGGAGGCCCGCAATCTCAGCATCAATATTAGATGAGCTGAAGTCCCATGTTACTATTCAAGAGATCCATGAACAGTCTGTCCTTTTGAACTAGAGAGTAAGGGACTGTGTGTTTTCACCAGCAAGCTTCAATCCTGATCATTCAGGGAGGAGGACTGGGATTTGGTTGTTTGTACATATGTTTTGTGCGTGTTCTGGTAGTGTTATATGCTGCTAAAGGCAGCACCCTGTCTGTGGGCAGTCTATGTAGCTGGCTGTGTTAGTGACCTCCGCATCTGTGCGTCTGTGGCGTACATGGTCATCTTTGCTTACTGATTTAGCCTGCAAAGAGGAAAGCAACAGCTGCACCCATTGGCCTAGTACAGAGGGGCTCTCAGGTCTCCGGGTGCACTGGGCTGGGCTCCAGCAGCTGGGAAAGAGGTTCCTCAGGCCCCAGAGTCGACCAGAGAAGGTGCCTTCTATACATCCCCTAACAAAGAGGATATCTCAAATTCTGATGGATGTTGTGGTTCTGTTGTGAAGATGCACAGAAAATTAATGTGACTCATTCACAACCTATAGGAAATAGCAATACCTTAACTAGCTCTGTAATGGTAATGCTTAGTGTGCTTACCCTAGACAGTGTTTAGTGGATTAAGGGCAGTAGTGTTCCATTTGGATATGTTTTGTTGAATCTTGGGGGCTTTTTACTCCTTAGGTGGGAAGACGGGAGGTGAGAGAAGTGATTAAAAACCAACCCTCTGAAGAGCACTTGAGATTATTGGTTTCTTTTAACACACTCCTGTAAGGGAGACCTACATTCTCTGCCTTCCCCAGTGGTCCAATTAGCCTCTTTACAGGCCATAATGGGTTCCCTCGTCACTTGTGGGACGCGAGATACTGTAGCAATGAGGCGGTTTTGCCTGGAGCCACTTTGCTAGAGCTTCCATCATCCAGGTGCTTTAGTTTAAAATGGTCTGTTCACTTAATCAGTGAATTGTAGCCAGAGTACTTTTTTCAAAGTCATAAATGTAAAAGGACTGCATTTTATATATATATGGAGAGAGGAATTTATTGTTTGTACAATTAGTGTTTTAACAGTTCAATTTGTCTAATACCAACCTTTATAGCCCAAATTAATACCCAAAGACTTATTAATAAAACCCCTAAAAATATTATACAAAACCACCTTCCTACTATCTATTTTTTACTTTGGTATTATGCTCAGCTTTCCAGTGCTCCTCTTGGTCCCAAAAGCAATACATCAGTCTTCCTCAAGAAGAGGGGGCAAGATTTGCAGCAAATCACCAGCATCCTGAGGTCTTTTTTGGGAGGAGTGTGACATTCATGCTGGAAGTGAAGGGTCCATCTTGGCCTACTTTTATATGTTTTCATATCATTATTGGCTTCCTTCTCCCAGACTGCTAGCTGCAGCCTAGCAGTAGTCCCCAGATGCCCCCAACAAAGGTCTATGGTTTGTCAGGCAGTGACTGAGGTGGGGATGGGGTCACACCACCCCCCCGCCCCCCCCAGAGGGGCCATTCCCAGAGCTGAAGCTGGAGCAAGGGAGGCAGCAGTGACTGTGCCCAAGAGCATGGATTAAAACAAACCACACAAGTCCTGAGCCCTCGCATTGTCAGGGCAGCACAAAGGTCAACCTGAAGAGATATTCCTGCTACATAATTGTTTCTTAGTGGTTTTCCAGGGGGCAGGGATGATAGCATCAGGGATGTGAGAATGGGGAAGAGGGCAATTAGCAATTATGTTTTTCCAGGCTATTTTAATCTCATTTGTGATTTGTTTTGCTGGGGGCTTTTTGTTTTAACTGACTGATTATGGTTTAATAAAACAATTTGTCAAGGATGACAATTTCCTCAGAGAAAGCTGTACATTATGGGGATTTTGATCCTTATTTATATAAACATCCTGTGAAATATTCCCTGATCTCTGCTCAACGTCACTAGAATGAAGAAAGTATAGTCAAGCTTTTTGGCCATTTTTACGAATGACACCAAAATGGCCGTAGTTCTCTTAGTGTTAAGGAAGAAAACATACGTTGTATTTGGGGTTTTAATGAAGTTATGATGCTTTTTTTAATCACATCACATCATGTGTATTTCATGCTTGTTTCCAAAGTACAGTAAAATCTGTGACAACATGTCCGGAATAAGAGTTTGCATCTCTTCCATGATTCAAGTATCACAAAAATATTTATTTTTCTATTGTAAAATACTTCCTGTAAGAGAATTTCAGGTGATTTTTTTTTTCTTTGCACTTTCTACAGCTTATTTTTAACCTACTTTTAAAACAGTCTGAAGTAGAAATGTCAAAGTTAGAGTTTTAGTCTTCCTCAGCATCTTTTATTACATTTAACCTCTGTCATAAACTACCATTTAGTAGACACTTTGTCCCATTGTACTTTCACCATGGTCCACAGGCAGTACTTGTCCTCGCTTTCTGTGTATCCAAGTGAATCAACTTAATGAGAAATGAAACTGGTCTGATGATTAAGAGACTCAGCTCTTCTCCAGACTAGGTACCTATTCTATGCCAGAGACCACAATATCTGTCAGTGACGTAGGCCCCAGATGTCAAAATAAAAATTGAAAGCCCATCTCCCTGTTCTCTGATCCAGCTACTATACATGCTTCTTTAGTAATTGTTTTAAATTCAGAATCAGCGAGTTCACAACATTTTATTCACATCATGTTTGATTAGGGTACCTTAATTAAGTAATTAATGTTTTCTAGGGGCTTGTGTTTCCAGACAGTGGACAGATTCAGGGAACCGAGGCCCTGAAGAGACTATTTTAGCAATGAAGGAATATTCTAGTTTGAGAGTTAAGGTAAATGCCCTTAAATTAGGTGATGAGAAAATGTGACAGGACTTTTCATATGTCTTTTGAGGCTAAAGCAGTTTAGGCAATTGTCACTTGACTGCTAGATAACTGTAGTACAAATAGCTATAATTTACTCTTACAAACACAATACAGATCAATCTATCTTAGCTAGTAATAAAGATATATATACAACAAAGACTTGTCGGAACTGCACCAAATGACATGAATTAGTGGATTTAAGTTTTCTTAAATGTACTGTCCTAGCATGATTTCATTACACATTTCGGTAGTCTATTTTTCAAAACTTCCTGCGAGTTTTGATAATCTTCCTGCATCATACATTTTTTTTTCCCTTTAGTAATAGAAAAACATCATTGATTTATAAATAATTTTCATATTCATTCAGTATATTAACTCAACATTAAGTATACTCGATCAATATAGTGGTTGAATGTATCTCTGATAGCTCTTTACAATAGACAAGTATAATTACTCTGGGACAACATCAGACATGTATGCTTCTTGCAGTTTACTGTTAATTACTAAATAGAGTAGCTTCAAATGCTGAGCAGCTCAGTGATCCTTTTAAAAGGGTTAGCTAACTTGCACTCAAGATTCCCTGTCAAAGTTATGTCAAAGCAAATTCCAGTGACCTTTCCCATGGTTAAATGTAAATCAAGACCTTGGAGAGTAAATTGTACATTTCACTTACACTCTAATCCAATATGCCAACTAGTAAGTCTTTAACAAAATGAATTGTAACAAATTATTAAAAAAAAAATTGTGAAGATTACTGACTGTGAGATGAATAACAATACTTAGTTCTACAGTAAAAAGTGGAAATTGCCCTGTTATAAAAGTAAGACTGTCAGTTCTAAAATAACTTAGAAATACATGGCAATGTGCAAACATTTGTGGGTGCTGTACAGATTTTAAGCATATTGCTTATAAGAATCTTTGGGGATGTATGCTTGAGCTGCTATGAAGCGAACAGTTTGGCTGATGAAATGCAGGGCAGAATACTAAAAGATCACTCAATTCAGGAAATGTCTTTTTTCCTTGTCCTTTTAGTTTTGCAAAAGCACATTGTCAATATCGGCAGCAGTGTCATCTTAAAAATTTGGATAAAAAAAGGTTATTTATCACTTTCAGTTTGTATTTAATTATCTGGGTTTGTAAAAAGATTTTTACACTGACGTCATGATATGCAACTTTATTTTCTAGATTTTTAAAAGTAAAATGCTCCCTACAAAATAAAAACCAGAACTTATTTAATAGCTGCTTTGTTTCAAAGCAAAAAAATGGTGAAGTTATTTTTTATTGGTCTCAAAAGTAATTAAAAGCCTGAATCCAGCCATACTTAGGCTATGTGTTAGTGTCCATAGAACATATCAACCTGTAGAAGATACATTTTTATGAAGGCAGATATATGACCATCCATTTTATTTATAATAACTGATGTGACAGTTTGGTACAGGATAAAGTAAATTCCTGGTATCTTCCCCCTCCACCCCCCCCTCACAAATGAATAATTTTCCAACATATTCTTCTTCAGGGAAGGGCTTTTTTCCGTAGAATATCATTAATATCAGACTCCACAATGAATTTCGAACTGAATAATTTTTTTTGATTAGTTCTATTAAATTAAATCTATCTGTTTTTAATTACGTGATTGTGGATTTTTTAGTAGTTGGAGAAGCAATGTAATTCTCACTAAATCTTAACTAAATTAAATCACAAAAGCAATCGTACTATACACTCTAAATGAATGAGTTTGCTGTGAGGTTACAGTACTTCCACTATATTAAGTAATACAATTCTTTATTTTAACCCAGGAGCTCCCCTTGTTTCCTTACTACATTACTATCCTGTGCAGAAATGGGATCATAGAATATAACAAGGTATTTTCAGGCTGCAAATCAGACTAAATCTTTTCCATCTCCTTACAGACAGAAAGTCTCTTCACTCTTTGGATACCTGTCCTTCACTAGAGATGTTCGCTAGTAATTCTTAAATTACCTTCTATTTTTTAATTTTTTTTTTTACAGTTCTTCAAGGAAAACACAATAATGCCTGCACATGGCCTTGCAAAAGGTAGTGAGAAATAATGTTTTATATTTATAGACGTTATCAGCTGAGAAATACTGATAGCACTGAACATGGAATTAGAAATAATCTGTAAAAGATATTAAAGACTAAAGTGACTGAAACTCTAGTGTATGAATGTCCATGGCAGTTAAAAGTCTTAAATTTAAGTGTTTACACGTAGGTATAAGAGCTAAGGGTCCAAGTACCTATTGCATTCAATGAATATCTAGTCAACACAAAATGGAGCTGAGATTTAATCAACCAAGTGCCTGATGTTTAGAGTTTGCTAAATCACTCTCCAAGCTCCACTGACTGGTGTTAGCTACTTCACAACTGAAAATAGTGGGAACATAAAGACCACATGCATGCATGCATATATCTACTTAACCATATAACCACTCAATTATGTAAATTTAAGTGTCTTAACCTGAGAGATTAATTTACCTCTGGCATTCCTCTGCAGCATAAATATCTTATTTCCTCACAGCAATTTCCTCAGAGCAATTAGTCTTAACCTAGATCTTACACCTAATTATAAGAAGCTTCTAGATATTTAGCTCACATGTATTTTCTTGTGTCATAGATATCTAAACTTAGGTAATATTCCTAAGTGTATTAATGAAAACAAGAATGTTGTTGTTATGCTTACTCGCTTCTTAAATTCTATATTTAAAATACCTAGAATTTTAAAAGGAAATAAGCTTTCATTTCCACCTTTTCCACATTGCAATGTGGACATGATTAACATTCTTTATTAAAAAATACGTTCTCTCCATACGTTGCATTTTCATGTTTTTGTTCAAGTGTCTGTGTACACGCATTGCAATATTCTAACATTACTGCAACTGTGGCTGAAACAGTTTGTAGTTGAATTTATACTTTTATAGAAGTATGAATATTTAATAGTTCTTTTAATCTTTTTAAAGATTAAAATCTTGGAAAAGGAAATGTAATCTTCAAAAAAGATTTTCATTCTAAGAATCTGTTATAATGATAAATTAACCATTTCACTTTATAGGAATGTGTATGTTGTGTGCAAAGTCATACAAAATTCTCCATACTAGCCTAAAATATATTTTTAGCTAAAAGAATTTTTAGGATTATAGGCCTAAATTTTCATTTTGAGTTTCCCAGCTGTAAAACACATTATACAGAAAAATCCCCCAAAACCTTTATGTGCAGAATTACAAAAGATATTTTTTACCGAATTTCTGCCTCAAGGGAGGTGAATTTAAAATGGCAATAAAGACAGATGAGATATAGTTTTCCCTCAAATACAAGTTTTCTTATATTAGCCTATCCTCATTAGAGACATCAGAACCATGGACACATCAGTTCCAGAGTACAGGTGTGGAGCAGAAGGGTCGAGTTTATCTGTGGATCCAGCAACTTCCTCCCTCTATGCCAGGCCTGAGATGACTGGTGATCATGAATAGCTTACAGCTTGTACTGTTGGCAGCAGGAAGCATTGGGAAATGGATCATTACAGGCCTGAAAAACTGGGGGAAGAGCAGATTTGTGTCATGCCACATGTCTAAAAGTAAGTTTCCAGTAAGTGAAGACTAGTAGGAAATTAAGTATGGAGTAACAGATCAGGAAGGAGATGAAGATTCACATTCAGTGCTGACTTACAAGATATGGAGGATAACACGGAAGACTGGTAAGAGATAGATGTACACATATTGAAGGGGTCAGTAATATAGATTAGAAAGAAAACACAGAAGAGTTTGAGTTGTTACTGAGTAGTGAAGCAAAGTAGAGCTGGGGGGGAAAAAAACGTAAGAAACTTCGGCTTGTTATGGCAAGTAATCGGTTTAGGGTTTTCCATAGGGTAAAGGTTTGGAAATAATTCAAACAAACTAGTTTAATAACAGAGCCTTGAAGTGTTGGTGTACTATCAAAAATATCAGTTTCGATAGTTCTGTGAAAAAAAATTAGACCACCGAGCACACAACAAACATGGATGTTATTAGTCAGCATGGCTTTTGTAAAAGGAAATGCTGCCTCACTTTGCTGAAATTCTGTGAGCTCATCATTAAGCATATGGAAGAAGGAAATCCAGTGTACATAATACATCTGATTCCTTTTTTTTTTTTTTAAAGCCTTTAATGGTATTCCACTCAAACATTTAAAACAAAAAAAAAACCCCAAACAAAATGAAACCCCAAACAACAACAACAAAGTTATGTGGAACTGAAGGAAAGGATTAAAAGCCAGTTAAAGAATGGGAAGCAAAGGGTAGGTGTTCATTAGTGCAGGATAGAGAGCAGTCAGTCATGCATTACCCAAAGACTAACACTGTGTCTGATTTTATTCAGCATCTTCAATAATGATTGGAGAAGGGAATGAATAGTGGTATCTCCAGGTCTGCAGATAAAATCATGCTCTTTCAGGTAGCCATCTGGCATGCCAAAAATGAAGAACCTCAGGACGACTGCACAAAACTGGGCAGAAAAAATGACTCAAGAGCTTCAGTGTAAATAAGTAAAAGATAATAATTCTAGGCCAAAATGATTTAAAACAACTCCAAATGAAGATGATTTTTCAGATACAACTCAGGAAAGAAGTCAAAGAACCACAGAAATGTTGAGGTTGGAACAGACCTCTTGAGATCATCTTGTTCAAACCCCCTGCTCAAGCAGGGTCAGCTATAGAAGGTTGCTCAGGACCATGCCCAGTCACGGTTTGCATATGTCCACAGATGGGGATTTCACAATGTCTCTGGGCAACCTGCCCCAGTGTTTGACCACCCTCATAGTAAAAAAGTGTTTTCTTGCATTCAAAAAGAATTTCATGTGCCTTAGTTTGTGCCCGTTGCCTCTTGTTCTGTCAGTGGGGACTACTGATAAGAGTCTGGCTCCCTCTTCTTCATGCACTCCCATCAGGTATTTATACACACTGATAAGATCTCTCCTGAGCCTTCTCTTTTTCAGGGTGAACAGTCCCAGCTTTCTCAGCCTTCTCTCATATGAAAGATGCTTCAGTCCTTTAATCACCTTAGTGACCCTTGAGTTACTGTTGAAAATTGTCTGGAATCATTGTCTCAGCATTCTGTCACAAGTAAAACCTTGATGCAGTCATATGTTGATTACTGCTTTTTGGTTTTTCATATCTCAAGAAGAATATAGAGCAGCTTGATGAAAATTCTTGCCACTTAAGTTTATAGAGGGAGGCAATACCAATGAGCTCGAAAAAGGTTTAGTCAAATTTATAAACAATGAAAGTATCTTGTAACATCCTTAATAAGACAGCTGAGGTGCTGAGGGAGCATGAGAGAATTGGACCACGAGTACTGGCCATGTTCACATTTCTCCATGAGTTCAAATTGCCATGGTCTTTATCGATTTTTCCTTAGGGTTGGGCTGGCACCCAACCCTAACAAAGACTCAAAATGTTAGCTTTCCATGGAAAGGGAAAGTTAAAGTAATAGAACATTGGGATAAATTAATCATTACAGGGAACAAGAAGTGAAATAAAGGGAGTGAGTGTGAGGATCAAAGGCAAAAATGGAAAAACAGGGAATGGTAGGGAAAGAGCAGAGCACGCCAGCAGCACCCACTGTTCCATGGAGGTGTCCAAGGAGACAGTAGACTCTGCTTCATTGTACTCTGTTCTACAGCTGGGTCTGCAATATATTCTTGCCACTCTGCCCCAGAAAGGGGGCTTCAGCCCTCCTCATGGATGTCCCCAGAGGATGGACCAGCAGGGATGAGCACAGGAGGAAGCATAGTGAGCTTATGAATTCATATTACATGAGGTCTCCCCATCCTCCTCACCCTCCAAGAATCCTGTCAATAATCAATCTCTCATCTTCCCCTCCACATCCTTCAAGATCTCTGCATGCCACCCTTGGCAGCATTGACAGTGCCTGCTGCGCTGCAAGTGTTTCGGTCACCCAGCAGACTCATTCAGCAGTGCCATAGAAGTAGGCGGGTGCAATGGCTCACAGAGAATGGTGTAGCTGGGACCTTCTTTTGATATTTGAAGGGCCAGTGGCTTTCCATCTTGGGTGAAGGATAGTCTTCTGACTGTGCCCTGAAGAGAAAGTGCAACATATTCCTAAGGGAGTATTGTACTTTGCAGAGGGTTCTCTGATATGGAATAACAAAAGACCTCTCCATCTTCCCCCTCAATATCTGTGTGACCATCAGTATTTAGATGACTGCTTGAATGCGGAGGTAGAGCACGTGGCAGGGGTCTTGGTCATTGCAGCTTGGTCGTTGCAGTGAGAGAGGGTTAACAAGGGAAGCTGAAATCTGACAAATTTGCCTTTCATATGATATATGTATGTGGAAATACTTCAAAACATACACAGATTTTGATTTACCACAGAAAAACTTCACTAGAATTTAGGAAATACTTTTGTAAAATAAAGTTCTTCAGTAAATCCATATATTTCTTACTAATTTAAAAAAAAATCTAATTTCATGTGTATATCACAATAGTAATCTTTAATTTCCCTTTGGAGAATCTTTTGTCTAGTTTTTTTCTTGAAAAATGATTGCCTGATTCCAGAAAAAATATGTTTTTACATTTCTTTTAACATTTCTAGCTGCATCCTCCTGGTTTTTAATATAATCTGAGGCAGTGAAAGGTAAAAAGAAAAGTCCATTAACAACTGGGATGTCATCCCAAATGAAGGTCTGGAGAAGCAAGTAAATACATGCAATGAAGTAATTATCTCCTTCTGTTTGTTTGATCTGAATTCTCCCTCACCTATATGTAGTTAGCCAGCAGTGTGCCCAGGTGGCCAAGAAGGCCAACAGCATCCTGGCCTGTATCAGGAATAGTGTGGCCAGCAGGAGCAGGGAGGTGATTGTGCCCCTGTACTTGGTGCTGGTGAGGCCGCACCTGGAATAGTGTGTCCAGTTTTGGGCCCCTCAATACAAGAAAGACATTGAGGTGCTGGAGCGTGTTCAGAGAAGGGCAACAAAGCTGGTGAAGGGTCTAGAGCACAGGCCTTATGAGGAGCAGCTGAGGGAACTGGGGTTGTTTAGTGTGGAGAAGAGGAGGCTGAGGGGAGACCTTATCGCTCTCTACAACTACCTGAAAGGAGGTTGTAGTGAGGTGGGTGTTGGTCTCTTCTCCCAAGTAGCTAGCGATAGGACAAGAGGAAATGGGCTCAAGCTGCGCCAGGTTGGAAATTAGGAAAAATTTCTTTACAGAAGGGGTGACCAAGCATTGGAACAGGCTGCCCAGAGAAGTGGTGGAGTCACCATCCCTGGAGGTGTTCAAAAAATGGGTAGACGTGGCACTTTGGGACATGGTTTAGTGTAGTCTACCCTTGATTGGCTTAGAGTAGACTTGTTAGTGTAGGTTAATGGTTGGACTGGATGATCTTAAAGGTCTTTTCCAACCTAAACGATTCTATGATTCTATGATTCTAAGTTTTCTGCAACCATTTTATCCAGAGAAGGAAGAGGTCTTTGCTGTAATTTTATGTCTTCCTAGTCTTTAGCTGGCATGTCCCTGCTTGATTACCTTCTACCTTTTTTAAGTAGACTTCAAAGATGATTATTTATCCTTACCATGATGAATATGTATCAAGAACAATTGTATTTCTGCTCTTCATTTTACAAATTAAAAGATACAGAAATCAAGAGAAAAAACAATGTACACATCTGTCCTTTGAACAACAAGGATGATGAAAACCCCAGACATTTTGCTCTAGGTTATCTTTATTGCTTGAATGAGAAAGCAAGCTCCAGTTATTTTTTTCCAGGCTGAATCTAGAAGGAAGAAAGAAAAATAAAAGATCCTGGAAGAATCTTATATTTCTCTGAAATCAAACAAAATTCCATTTTATTGTTGTCAGGATTTTATTGGCTCCCCTTTGCTGTGTTTTTTCACTGACTTTCTGTTTTTTCCCTTTTTTGTTATTATTCAAACATTAGGAATAAATAGAATCAGGAATTAAAATACATTCCATGATAATTTTTAAAATAGTTAACTTTTCAGAGTTTTAATTAAAGGTGTTGTTCCACTTCTCCATGTCCAAAAGCTGAGCCCTAGCTTTTTCCGTTAATTACTACAGACACAGGGTGCGACTATCAGTAACTATGTGTTATTTGTGCTATTGACTGAAACTCATGTCCATTTCAAGAAAAGAAAAGAGCTTCATACAAGTGCTGTAAGTGCATATGGAAATGCAAACATATGACTACACTCAATTACATGCTTTCCTAAGTGTTTTGCTGGATCAGGGCCATAGGTTATTTCTTTCACACTTCCTTTACATCCCAGTCTTAAAATTTTGTGTTTGATGTTATGATTGGGAGAGTCAAAATTCTCTTAAAAAGAAAAAAAGGCAGCACAATAATAACTTTGGGATATAAAAAGAAAAGTAATTGCATGCATAACTGTGTGGCCTACAGTGATTTTTTTTCCATGAGTTTCAGTCAATAGTTTATACTACCAACTCGTTCTGAAATAATACATTGCAACTGGACTTGAATGAAGTTGAAAATGAGATTTCTTATGAAATCAGCCTTACCAAAACCCAAGACTTCATAGGAAGGATCCAAATGCTGCATTTTACAAATATATTAAATATTACTAGAGTAATTATCTTTTTTACATATATATACACATAATACTGATATTTTAACAAGGCCTTGGAAAATGTAAGCACATCTAAGTATTCATAAGTTACAAGAAAGAAAAATAAATGCTATCGCTAGGTGCAGGTAGCTTTTCTAGTTGCCTGCATACAAAAAAATAAGTTCTAGAAAAAGTTAAACATTACCTTTTTATGTATTGATAATAAAAAGAACCACAAAAATATTTTTTCACTGAGATTCAGTTAAAATATATTTTACAACAAGTTTAATTTTACTAAGAATATAATTTAGGTTGACTTATGTCAAGTTGATGTTCATTTTCTCTCAGACATTTGTGTATAAAGATAATGGGTCCCTTTCATAATCAGTCTCTACCTGCTTTCCATGTCCTGTAAGTTAATACCAGGTAAAGTCTGTGGCTTCACAGCTGTATTATAAATGCATTATAAATGCATTAAAAAAAACCCCAACAAACAAGTAAAAAACCCCTAAACATCATGACTGAATGAGTATAGAATATCAATTATCACAGTATCTATTTTAACTTTTTATTTGATAGGGCCAGATCCTAAATCTTGTGAAAATTTTTATGAGACAGAAGTTCCACTTTATTTTGTCTTAACTGTAGTCATTTAAGCACATACTTAGCATGTTCAAACACCCTGTAGAAAGATCTGTCTTACTGTTGCCTCAGGATGAGGTAAAGACAAATTCAGCAGTAAAAGTGAAAATTCTGGAGAAAAATAAACACTTCTGCAGGGTTTTGATTTTTAAACCACATAAAGTATATCGTTAAATTTTGTTCCATGGTAATTTAGAGATTTTTATAGCTTCAGCGTTCCAGGATTTCTGTACTAATATTCAAAAGTAGTGTGCATACAAAGGCATAGTAGGTTTCTTTTTTTTTCCTTTCACTTTCTCAGTCCCATTGTTTTCTTTAGATACCTAACATAGCTGTTCATACAATCTGTCTGCTCATTTTAATCTGAATGCAATTGTAGTTCACTTTCTGTTTAAAACAATTATGGTAGGAAACAATTGTTAAGGAGACGTGTTAAGAATAAAAATTTCTATTCAAAGGAGCTTGGTGATCAGCACAGAGATGGGTTGTGTAGGATGGAAGTAGAATTTCTGCCTGCATTTTCTTCAGGTATTTCACATAATTGCTCTGAATAGAGAGAAAAATGAACCCAATATTGTAGAGCCCAGGGCGTACAGTAGTTTTTCTTTAAGCAATACAAACATAATATTGTGACAATGGGCATAATAACAGAAGCTCTAAGGTACAGTCAGAGTGTGCCTACAGTCTACAAAATCCACGAGAGAACACAGATACAAGTCATATTCAAGAGCCATGATACTTCAGTCTTACACAGCCAGGAAAATTTGCATTGGAGGATGAAGCAAGTGGGGTATAACATTTGAGAAAGGTAGGCAGGCATCTGAACTAAAAAGCAAGACCCACTGACTCTCGTCTGTATTTGATGGAATAACAGGCTGAAAATGCTCATGACTTAGGTAGTAGCATAAAGCAATACCAATACCAAAAACATTTGACAAGGTTTTTATCCTTTCCTGAAAATGAATTTAAAATTGATACAGGTTAAAACAATTCCAAAAGAATAGATGGGCCCATTAATGGCATTTTTACTGTCCTAGAGGACCTAGCACTTAAATGGCACTGATGCATATATCTTGATGAAATGATAGAGGTTGAGACCCTTGCAGTACAAAAGCCGTTACAGCTCAACAGCCTTTTGATATTTCAAGAAGGCATAATCATAACTAGACAAGCCAAGTCCACCTGTTATCAGCAGGACATATTGTGAGGGCACACTACCTTATGGTCAATAAGAACAACAGCAGCCTAAGCTCTAAACAGTTCCCAGATAGCCAAATAGTGACCATAGTATTAAAGCAGTCAAAGCATATGCCTTGAGAATGGACATGGCTTAATACAGTCGTGGGATGACTGACCCACTGTAAATGCCACGTGATGCAGATGTTATAAAAGGTGCCAGCATGTATGCACATGCCACGTAGGAAACCAACTGTCTTGTTTTATAGACCATACATCTGTGAGGTAAAATTTAGTACATACGTCTTGAATGTTATCAGCTGAAGGAAAAGTGGGAGAGGAAGGAAAGAAGGGAAGGAGGGAGAGAAAGGAGGGGGGAAGGAAGAAGAAGGAAGGGAGGAAAGTGAAGGAGGAAGGAAAAGAAAGGAGAGAAGGAAGAAAGGACGAGAGGAAGGGAGGGAGGGAGGGTGAGAAGAAAAGGTTACGCAATTTCTCAGAGGCCTCACTATGGCATCAAAGCTGACTGCAAGCTAATGGTACCTATCCACTCATCAGAACATTTTGTTGTTCATTTTGTCATGCTGTAACATCTCAAGATTTGTATCATGAGGTACCTTTTGCAATCCTCAGTACTCCTGGGAAGAAGTTGTATTCCTAAAAAAACCACAGTCCCAGACAGACAAGTGGCTGAAGAATCTCAGCACATGTAAGAAGTGGTGATGATTCCAGTATCTTAGTTTCATTAATTATGACTTCATAGCATTATACACCTGATTAGTTAATTTCCCATCTTTATATTTCACATGTGAAAAGATGTCTTTTTTTACAAAAGGGATAAAATAGATTTAATATACCTAATAAGGTCAGGCACATTTACTGTTTTGTGCTTTATATCATCTAAAAATCTCATGCTGTGTTTCTTGTGTCTTCTTTTGCATCCTGATAGTGCAGTTATCTTTTTCTTTTTCAACTTAGAAAATAAATCAGCTATACTGAATGAGATATTTAATTTCACATTGATGATGTGCTTTGGTCTAAACTACATATTTAAATTATATTTTTCAACAACTGATAGTAAATAGTTCTATCCATGTGATTTGGAAGAGCTACATGTCAATAAAGACCTTACTATATAAAATATTGCCATGAGTTATCAAAAGCAAGAAGTGGAAGAGTATGGTTACTATCTCAATACTCTTCATGACTATACAATTAACACTTATCAAAATGATCTTCTGGAAAACAGATCTTCTTGAAGAAACCTTACATTATGTTTATGTACTAAATTTAGACTGGAAAATAACAGCATCTGTAAAGTGCTAAAATATATAGCCGTTTGTAAAAGGTGCAAACAAAACTGATTGACATTTCAGAGGTAGGCATAAATCATTAACTTGTGTTATTAATGTTCCTAACCTGATCAGTATCACTTTCTGTGTATGATAGAAAACATGAAATCAACATTTGTAAACCTTTTAAAACCAGAAGAGTGTGAATAATGATGCTTCAGGTGATGCAACTACAGCTTTTAATATAGACAAGTACAATCTCATATAGCTAAGAGAAAAGAAAACATCATCTTTACAAAAGGCTTTCATACTTGCAAAAGAAAAGGCTGTTACTTGACACCATCATTTAAAAAGATGTAAAATGATTGTAGAAATACAGAAGAGGGCAAGATACCAAAAAGTAATGTAGAACCCATCGCCTTCCTTCAGGAGGGTTAGCTATATTTATCATCATAGGCGGTGTCTGTCGCAAGCTGTTGGCAGGGGCTGCGGGGCGGCCGCTGTGAGGGGAGGCCGGGGCTGCCCCGTGCCGGACACAGCCGGTTCCAGCCGGCTCCAACCGGCCCAGCGCAGGGCACGGCTCAGCCCCGCAGCCAAGATGGCGGCACCTCGGGGGAAATGTATTTACGAAACGGCAAAATGCTGCACAGGCATAGAAGAGCGTGGAAAAAACTGTGTGAGAAACAGCCCTATGAATGCCAAGGTCAGAGAAGAAGGAGGGGAGGAGGTGCTGCAGGTGCTGGAGCAGAGATTCCCCTGCGGCCCATGGAGAGACCAGGGTGGAGCAGGTATTTCCCTCTAGGATGTATAGGAGTCTGCAGTGGAGTTGTGCCTGGGAAAGGGGGGAGGAAAGGTGTCGTTTTAATGTTTGTCTTTGTTTCTCACCACCTAAATCTATTTTAATTTACAAATTAATTGGTCTCTTCTCCCAAGTAGTTAGTGATAGGACAAGAGGAAATGGGCTTAAGCTGCGCAGGGGAGGTTTAGGTTGGAAATTAGGAAAAATTTCTTTACAGAAAGGGTGGTCAAGAACTGGAACAGGCTGCCCAGAGAGGTGGTGGAGTCACCATCCCTGGAAGTGTTCAAAAAACGGGTAGATGTGGCACTTTGGGACATGGTTTAGTCTAGTCTACCCTTGATTGGTTTAGTGTGGACTTGGTAGTGTAGGTTAATGGTTGGACTGGATGATCTTAAAGGTCTTTTCCAACCTAAACAATTCTATGATTCTAATTTTCCCCAAGTTGAGTCTGGTTTGCCCACAGCAGTAGTTGGTAAGAAACCTGCCTGTCCTTATATCAACCCACAAGCTTCCTCATTCCTGTTGTTCTTCCTATTTTATGGCCCTGTCCTGTTGAGCAGGGGCAGTGAGCAAGCAACAGGGTGGGGGTTTGCCCTTAGCCACAGTTAAACAACCACAGTCATTCATACCAATATTTTTCTCACATGATCTCCAAAGATAGAGACTTCATAATCTCCGAAGCAATTCTGTTCTAGCTGCATCATTAAAAGTTTTCTTAACAACTGATTTAAATCTTTTTTGCAAAGTTATGTTTAGTGCTATGACTTAAGCATAGCAAACAGAACCGTCTTCCCTATTTGCAACAGACTTTGATGTACCTGAAGATGATTATAGCTCTATTCAGTCTTATCTTCCCTAGACTAGACTACCCCAAATATATTAAACTCTTTGCTATTTTCTAGGTGCTTTGTTCCAGATTTTTTCTGGGGCCCTATAGTAAACTGACTCATCTGTAATACTTTGTTTTCTCTTTGTTTTCTTCCCTTTCTGAAGTTAGGCATTACAGTTAAATCTATTATTTCAGTGAAATGAGTTCATATGCTACGCAGAGACCTGAAGACAGTTACATGTTTTTTGCAAAACTGTGTGTTTGCTACAGTGTAATAGAACCTACTTACTTAAACATTATTTCAAATTAAAACCCAAAAACAATCAAGCAGAAAACACCCTATATATTTCCTTATTCTGTCAGGAGTGAAGACACAAAACATAAACAGAAAGGCTATCTCTGAATATAATAGTATCCTTCCAAGAACCTAAGGAGTTATAGAGACTCTGTCTGTTGCACCGTGAAGAAAACAATACTCAGAAGGGCACCGAGTATAGTTGTATTAATATTTTTGGTATACTGAGAAAAGACAGTGACAGATGAAAAAAATCCACAGATACTTGTACTTCTT
Organism: Pelecanus crispus; assembly: GCF_030463565.1. Taxonomy (NCBI): domain Eukaryota; kingdom Metazoa; phylum Chordata; class Aves; order Pelecaniformes; family Pelecanidae; genus Pelecanus; species Pelecanus crispus. The sequence continues at coordinate 101,535,642 of NC_134645.1, forward strand.
TCCAAGAAAGTGGAATTAGCTGCATAATTTTGAGTCTACTTAACTCAAATGATACATCTATTTCAAATAGACAGTCATTAAATATGGGTAACCAATCAAACACAGTTGGAAAAGCTTCAGATGAAATACTAGATAAAATTTCCCTTAATGACAATAAAACAATACTTGATATGTAGCCATACAGGATAGGATACCAGACTGATCAGCTTTGCATACCCAATTCTGAAGCATGGCATCTGCAGAATCACTTCTTTTTCATGTAGTCTTGTGTCCACTATAAAGGCACTTCCAGCCATGCTATGAGTTATGGGCAGCTTCATTAGCTTATTACACAATTTTATATCAGTATTTGGCCATTTGTGTGCATTGCTGTCCTGGTTTCGGCTGGGATAGAGTTAATTTTCTTCCTAGCAGCAGGCATAGTGCTGTGTTTTGGATTTAGTAGGAGAAGAATGTTGATAACATGCTGATGTTTTTAGTTGTTGCTGAGTACTGCTTATGCTAGTCAAGGACTTTTTCAGCTTCCCATGCTCTGCCAGGCGCACAAGAAACTGGGAGGGGGCACAGCCAGAATAGTTGATCCAAACTGGCCAAAGGGCTATTCCATACCATATGACGTCATGCTCAGTATATAAACTGGCGGGGGGGTGGCCGGGGAGCAGCGATCGCTGCTCGGGAACTGTCTGGGTATCGGTCGGCGGGTGGTGAGCAATTGCATTGTGCATCACTTGCTTCGTGTATCATTATTATTATTATCATTATTATACTGTTACTATTAGCATTACTATTTTACTTTATTTCAATTATTAAACTGTTCTTATCTCAACCCAGGAGTGTTTTTCACTCTTACTCCTCCGATTCTCTCCCCCATCCCATCGGGGTAGGGGGAGTGAGCGAGCGGCTGCGTGGTGCTTAGTTGCTGGCTGGGGCTAAACCACGACAATTGCACTGCAGTCTTTGATATGTTTCTGTACTTTCAAAGCCTCTGCTTTGAACTCTCAGGGACCCCTGCTATAGTCTTTTGATTATTTACTTTTACATACCTGTCTAGTCTGCAATAACTCACAGTGCACAACACTGGTGTTTAAAAGCACATCACTGTATATATATATCACTTTCTCAACTAATTATTATTAATATCCGACTAACTACTGCAATTTTTGTTTCAGTTTTGAGTGTGGGCCTTTTCAGATTATATCACAATCATAATATGCAGTCAGTGGAGACATACCTTTTGATCTTACTTTGTTTGCCCTAGAATTGTCTGTTTCTCCACTGACAATAAAGATATCTACAGAAAGCAAGTTAGTAACTTTCACATTAGTTAAATGCATAAAATCTGATGGAAAAATTCTGTGGGTTTTATTTCATTAGCACAGAAAAAGGGGATCAGTCAAACAGTATAAACAAATGGGGAAATGGGGAATGAGAAAATGTTTGGACATTAATTTTAGTTAATTGTTAATTTTAGTTCATTGTTTCAACATCTGCTAGATGCATCATGAAAGGAAATATCGTCAATAGTATTCATTTATGAAGTAGCCAGTTCTGTAAAATATTTTAAGGGAAAGGTACATGCTGCTTCTCTTACAGCTGCAAAGCACACTGCTGTAATGATCTTTATTTAATAAAATATATATGAAGTATGACAAGCAGCAGAAAGCAGCAAGAGCATTTCCACTTCCTTGCATAGGACCAGAAGAGAGCATGCATTTTCTTTTTTTAATAGCCTTGTACAGCTACGTTATCGAGGACAATGCTCATTCTCATAAGTATAATCAGTGAAGAACTAGAAGGATTTAGAACCAAGACTTAATAATAACTTTTTGTACAACTTAAAAATAGAGGCTGACACCACAAAAAAGAACATAGTAGAGGAACATCAGAAAGAGAAACAAGAGAAGGAGATTTGTTTCTATAAATCTGAGTTGAATGATTGTGAGACTTCATGGAAGGTAGGCTCAGAAGGTGGTATCAGCTAAGAGGCTGAATAGAAATGAGGAATCAAAGACAGACATTTTAAATTTAGTAATCAGTATGTAAAGAAAAAATAACTGAAGAAAAAAGAAGAGACAAAATAATGAAAAATAAGAGTAATGGAAGTGGATGAAATAAAAACAGAGCCACACTTTGCAAAAAGCCAAAAGTAAGCGTAAGGAATACCAGTTGTGCATGGGAGTCTAGAGTAGCCAACGAGGCTGATGAATGAGAGGTAGCTCAAATGTGACATTCTTTGTTAACCATAAACCACAACAAATACCAAGAACAAAAGAGCGCTACCCCAGCACAATGCTGGGCCTAAAATGGGAGACATGCCAAAGGCTCCATTAAATCCACAAAATATATCACTATTCATTTTTATGGAAGTGATTGGATACTGGGATGATGGATGAATAGACAGATAGGTAGATAATACAGCAAACAGAGATTCTCAAGGTTTCACTGTCATTATTCATATTTAGCAATCACAGTTGGATTGGTGAAGACAAAGCATACATTGCAATATATTGGGTTAATATTGATGAAAACATAGAGATGTAATATTTCTTTTTAGTTCTGCCTGTGCTGCCATTTCACTTACAGAGTTATAAATTACACTTATTGAGAGAAAAAAAACACAAGGTGATATGAAAACAAGTACAGACAGCATACTGAAGTCTCACAAACTCTGACAAAGCAAATATTAAAAATAATAGTAATTCTAGAAAGAGGACAAATACTGTAGGAAATAATAAAAGTGACACTCTGAAGAACAGACTTTAAAATTCTCAGCATTAAGCAATTAAATAATTAAAAAAAATAGTTTGAAATCAAATCCATGGTTTATGAGCAAAAATAAAAGGTAGATGTTACTGTTTCACAGTGGTATGATAATAACGGCTTATGAAATCCATACAGAGGAGGGAAAAAGAAAGAGAATAAGACAGAATGCCATGAAATTGAGAAAAAAAAAAGAAGATATTGTTTTGTTTTGGTTTGTTTTTTTTAGTTCAATACCTTACATTAATTCTGGCTGTAATACCAGTCATTGTTGTACTAAAGGATGTGCAAAAAAAAGTAAAAATACCTCTTCTCCAAAGTCTTTACGACTGAAATAACATGTCAGCTGAATCCTAGGAAACCGTGGCTGAAAATCCAAAGTCACTCATCAGGACACTATAGGAGACAAGAATACAGCCCAGGTGCCATGCATAAATCCCTGCTTATTTACTGGATAAATGTAGCCACAGTCGAATTCTATATGCCTAATTGACTTGCACAGTATGTATCACTTTGATGTATACAGTATAATGTGCAGGACATATCAACAGAAAGTGACTGATTAACCAAATTCAGATTTCGTGAAAAGGAAAGTTTTTTGATAGCTCCTACAATAGCAAAAAAATTATGCACAAAAGAAATCATAGTATCTGACTGCTTACCTGTTCATAAAAATGAGTGTTACTATGATGAACAATTTTATATCCAGAGTGATTTTACTGCAGCTTCTCATAGGAAAATGTATAATCTCCACCTTGCTTAATATTACAAACATCTGGTGAAAAAGCTATAGCAATCAAATAATATATTCATCTACAAATGTTCAAAAGCATTGTGGTTTGCAAATCTGTATCAGACAACGATGTAGAAAGGTGATTACGTTTGGAAACGTAAACCTTCAAAGACTGGTTCTCAGGGAAGTGAGATGTGCAAATATGCATGAGAGATGATCACCAGTGACTTAACAACAACCCATTAATGACTTGAGTACAGAAGGTAAAGCTGTGGTGATGAAGTTTGCTAAATATATCAGTTAGGATTCTCTGTCAATAAAAAGGAGAATTAGAAAAGTTTTACAGGAAGATTTGGGTGACCTGGAAGACTGGAGTAATAAAAGCATTAAATGTTATACTTTTAAAGAATTTTTTGAAAAAATCTGTTAAAACAATAAGCTTGTGGAGGGGAAAAACTATGTATTTTGACTGATCTCAAAGAAACCCACACAGAGCTACAAGTACAGTACCACCACGAAAAAGGCAATTGCAATCTTGTGACATTTTACTCAAGGTATTTTCAGCTGACATATGGAGGTATTCACAACTTTACAAAGTACAGTAATGAAGTAAGAAACTCAGCTGACATACATTCTGTAAAGTTCTGCTTATCCTCATGCAAGAAAAATGAATTTGGGAAAGTAAAGTACAAAGGCAAAGTTATATGAACTTTATTTTGTAGTCTAGCAAAATACAGTGTGAGAAGAAATACGATATTTTGTTTTCTAAGTGGAGTTTGAAAGAATTCTGTAATTGTGGTACTGTGAATGTCCCGTAGAACCAAAAACCTAGCTTGTGAAACAACCTGACTAATTGTAAAATGAATCATGGAATGGTTTAGGTTGCAAGTGACCTCTGGAGGTCATCAGGTTCAAAATCCCTGCTCAAGCAGGGACACCTAGAGCCAGATTCCCAGGACCATGTCCAGAATTGGCTTTTGAATAGCTCCTAGGATGGAGACTCCACAACTTCTCTGGGCAACTTGTGCCAATGCTTTTACCCTCACAGTGAAAAAGTTTTTCCCGATGTTCAGATGGAACCTCCTGTGTTTGTTTCAGTTTGTGCCTGTTGTGGGGGAGGTGCACAAAGTCAAATTAGGCGGGTAATGTAGCCAAAAATCATATTTGTTCTAATAAAAAATATTTGGCACTCTGACAACCATTAGTAAACCACAGGTTCAGGATGACAATGGAAATTTAATACTACACAGCCAACTTAAGAATTATTAAGCTTCAGAATGATGGCTCAAAATGCACTATCACTCACCTGGTAAGGCGAGGGCTCTCAACCTCGAGAAGCTACCCTGGGTGGCGTCCCAGCCCAAGGGAAGAGTCCCTGACTGCAGCCCCGCTGGTCTGAGAAGGACCGGCTCAATTTGCCCCCCTGGCAGGACTCCCTTTATACCCTAGTCAAATACGACCTGTGGTCACATATGGTCATATCCTGTTCCTGTTGGCTGAAGGCTCTATCTACCTGCGGCTGTGTACAGAGCAACAGCCACAACAGGGCAGGATGGGCACAAAAAGTAAGGCACAAAAGGTAACAAAGGCACAAGAGGTAATAAAGGCCCGATCTTTGTCAGGGCAGGTGCATCTGCCGCAGTGCCCGTTGCCTCTGGTCCTGTCGCTGGGCAGTGTGGACAGCTCTGTCTTCTTTGCACCTTCTCTTCAAGTATTTATATACATTGATGAGATCCCCCTAAGCCTTCTCTTCTCTAGGTTCAGCTTCCTCAGTCTTTCCTCACAGGAGAGATGCTCCAGTCTGTAGATCATTTTAGTGGCACTTTGCTGGACTCTCTCCAGTATGTCCACATCTCTCTTGTACCAGGTAGCCCAGAACTGGATGCAGTACTCCAGGTGTGGTCTCAGTGCCAGTGTTGAGTAGAGGGGAAACATCACTTCCCTCAACCTGCTGGCAATACTCCTCTGAACATAGTCCAAGATAATATTAGTCCCTGTGGGAAAAGGAACGTTGCTGGTCCATGTTCAACCTGGTGTCCACCAGGACCCCCAGGCTCTTTTCTGCAAAGCTGCTTTCCAGCCTGTCAGCCCCCAGCATGTACTGGTGCCTGGGGTTATTCCTCCCCAGGTGCAGGACTTGGCACTTCTCTTTCTTGAACTTCATGAGGTTCAGTCAGCCCATTTCTCCAGCCTGTTGAGGTCCCTCTGGCTGGCAGCAGAACCCCCAGTGTTATCAGCCACTCCTCCCATTTTTGTGCCTTCTGCAAACTTGCTGAGGGTTTATTTTTCCCCACCAGTCAGATCATTAATGAAGATGTTAAACAGGACTGGACCCACTATTGACCCCTGGGGTACACTGTTGGTTACTGGCCTCCAAGTAGACTTCATGGCACGGATCATCTCCCTCTAGTCCTTGCTGTTCATCCAGTTTTCACTTCACCTTACTGTCTGCTCATCCAGCCAATACTTCATCAGCTTTTTCATGAGGATCTTGTGGGAGATCGTGCCAAAAGCCTTGCTAATGTCAAGGCAGACAATATAAACTGTTCTCCCCTTACCTACCAAGCCAATCATTTCATTGTAGAAGTCTATCAGGTTGGTCAAGCATGACTTCCCCTTTGTGAGTCCATGCTGACTACTCCTGATTGCCTTCTTGTCCTTCCTGTGCCTGGAAATGGTTTCCAGGATTAGCTGCTCCATCACCTTCATAGGGATCAAGGTGAGATTGACCAGCCTGTAGTTCCCCCAGTCTTCTTTCTTGCCCTTCTTGAAGATACAAGTGACATTTTCTTTCCTCCAGTCTTCAGGTACCTCTCACAATTGCCATGATCCTTCAGAGTTTATTGAGAGTGGCCTCGAAATGGCATCAGCCAGCTCCCAACACTTACGGGTGCATCTAATTAGGACCTGTGGGCTTTTGCTTCTTCAGTTTGCTTAAGTATTCCCTGACTTGATCCTCTTCCACCTTGCTCCTTATTTTTGCCCTGGCCTCCAGAGCCTGGGATTCCAGAAAGATGCTCTTGTTAGTAAACACTGAGGTGAAAAGAACATCCAGTACCTCAAACTTTTCCATGTCCAGTGTCACCATATCCCCTGCCCCATTCAGCAGTGGACCCACATTTTCTCTACTCTTCTTTTTGTCACCTGTATACTTATAGAAGCTGTTCTTGTTGCCTTTAACATCCCTGGCCAGATTCAATTGCATTTGGGCCTTGGCTTTCTTAACTGTGTCTCTGTGTGCTCGGACAGTGTCTCTGTATTCCTCCCAGGTTACCTGTCCCTGCTTCCACCCTCTGTATCTTTCCTTTTTATGTTTGAGTTTTACCAGGAGCTCCTTGTTCATCCATGAATGGCATTTCTGCCTGACTTCCTACTGGTTGGGATGGATGACAACTGAATGTGGAAGAGGTGATTCTTGAATATTAACCAGCTTGCTTGGGCCTCTCTTCCCTCCAGGGCCTTATCCCATAGGTCTCTTCCAAGCAGATCCTTGAAGAGGCCAGAGTCTGCTCTCCTCAAGTCCATTGTTTTGATCTTGCTTTTTTCCTTCCTCTCTCCTCTCAGGATCCTGAACTACATCATTTTGTGATCACTGCAGCCAAGCCTGCCTTCAACCTTCAAATCCCCAATGAGCCTATCCTTGTTTGTAAGTATGAGGTCCACCAGGGTACCTCTCATCATTAACCCCTCTATAACTTTGGTCAGGAAGTTGTCATTAATACTCCCCAAGAATCTCCTGGATTGCTTATGCCCTGCTATGTTGTTCCACCAGCAGATATCAGGCTCGTTGAAGTTCCTCATGAGGACAAGGTCCTGTGAACGTGAGACTGCTTCTGGCTGTCTGGAGAAAGCACCATCCACTTGTTCTTCCTGGTTGAGGCAGCCTATAGCAGACACACACTATAGTGACCCATACCACTCTGCTCTTTCATCCTCACCCCTAAGTTCTCACTCAGCTCATCATCCATACCCACATGGACCTCCATGCATTCCAGCTGTTTTCTCACATAGAGAACAACTCCTCATCCTTGTCTTTCTTATCCTTCCTAAAGAGCCTGTGTTCCTCCATTGGAGCACTTGTTATACAAGCCATCCCACCAAGATTCTGTGATATCAACAAGGTCATAGCCTTTCAACAGCACACAGATCTCCAATTCCTCATGTTATTCCCCATGCTGTGTGCATTTGTGCACATGTACTTCAGAGAAACACCCCAGAGTGCTGATTTCCCAGAAAGGGTCTGTTGGTTTTTTCCATAGTAGTGCTTTGTAGGCACTTCCTTGCTTTCATGGAAATGCTGGAGGTGATCCTGCTTAAGCCATGTGGTCTGATTTTGGCTGGGATAGAGTTACTTTTCTTCCTAGTAGCTGGCATAGTGCTGTGTTTTGGATTTAGTAGGAGAAGAATGCTGATAATGTTTTAGTTGTTGCTGAGTACTGCTTATGCTAGTCAAGGACTTTTTCATCTTCCCAAGCTCTGCCAGGTGCACAAGAAGCTGGGAGGGGGCACAGCCAGAATAGTTGATCCAAACTGACCAAAGGGCTATTCCATACCATATGATATCATGCTCAGTATATAAGCTGTGGGGAGCTGGCTGGGGGGCAGCGATCGCTGCTCAGGAACTGTCTGGGTATCGTTTGGCGGGTGGTGAGCAATTGCATTGTGCATCACTTGCTTTGTATATTATTATTACTATTATTATTATATTGTTGTTATTACTACTACTATTTTACTTTCTTTTATTTCAGTTATTAGACTGTTCTTATCTCAACCCAGGAGTTTTCTCACTCTTACGCCTTCTATTCTCTCCCCCATCCCATCGGGGCAGGGGGAGTGAGCGAGTGGCTGTGTGGTGCTTAGTTGCTGGCTGGGGTTAAACCACACCACCACATTTCACTGGTTTTGTGTTCCTTTTCATTCACATCACTTCAGGCACTTGTCAGCCCTGTCCGTCACTCCCTCACAGGGCTGCTGGTAATTCTCTCCCTCCTTGTTTGTTTCTGGTTTAAAGCTCTCTTTACCAAGTCAGCCATCCTGCTGGCAATAATACCTTTGCCCTTCCTATTCAAATGGATCCCGTCTCTGCCAAAATGTAGCTTGTCCATTGTTATAAGTCAATATGCAACATAGTGCTTTCAAGAGGGCATGGGACTCTGCAGTCCAAGAAGTCCTTTTAGTTCGTGTATTCCTGTGAAACAACTCTAATTTGAATTTATCAACAGAAGGTTGTTAGTTGCCTGCATTTGTGGCAACTAAACAACCAGAAAAGAACTACTCATTCTGGCTTGATTTGTTATTTAGTTTAGGACCTTCAATGCAAATTTTTGCCTCCAAATAGCATTACATTTTCAGTATAATGTGCTCCTGTTAATACCATGTAATATTATCAATTCAGCTCACTCAATATCATTCTCATATGAGTCCTCAATGAATACTAATTGGAAAAAGGAAGTCTGAAAGGGCAGTTAAAATAATTGGAGATAAAGAAGTACTGAAAAAGAAGACTAAATTATACAACTAAAGAAAACTGAAATAGACTCTGCTGTAGAAGAAACCAAGGATTATCTTGTTGATGTTGTAGAATAAACTAAGGATTATTTAAGAGTTTATTAATCTTTAATAAAGAAGCACAAATAAATGAAGATCCTTAGTTAAGAAGAAATGAATAGTTAGAAAGAAATGAATAATAACAGAAGGTTAACATGCTAATCTAGTTGCTATGGTAACTATAAGAACTAAAAAGCAATGGTGTCACTGCTGACTTGTACACAGTAGTAAAATAAGTTAGTATTTCCTGACAGGAGAGACTGTATCATATCCATAAGTTGTAATGAGGTTAGTTATCTCTTTAAAAGCCTTCACACCAAACTACCTATTGTCTACTATATGCCAAATAAAATAATGTACCAGCAGCACAGATTATAATGAGGTAAATATTTTCTTAATTTGAACATGTGTTATTTCACTTGGCTTCATCCCCACAAATTAATCTTGTGCTGGCTTTCTTCACACAGTAGGTCAGCCTTATAAAACCATCTTTAAAACACATCATCAACATCCAGGCGGAAATGGTAGTAGTTATATTTGCTTAGCTAATTCGATTGTAGCATATATGTTACTAGGCTTTTCCAGAAGAATTAAAAAAATATATCTTTAAAATAAAAATGGGACCAGCCCAGAAACACTTTGTTCTACCAAAATTAGATTGTTTGGCTGCCACAGCTCCTGTAAATTTTACTTATTCTGAATAAAATAAGCCATTTTCTCCCCTCCCTCCTCCCTCCCCCCCCAAGCTCTGCAGTGCCAGACTTGCATCAGAATATTCTAAATCTCAAACTGTTTCCTGTGTTTCTTTAGACAGATGGGCTTTCCAGGAATGTTTTTACAAAGCCATTACTAATTCAGTATGGGAAGATTCAGGTTTGTGGCTTCTTCATGAGAAATTAGTCTCATATTTGTATCCATAGTAATTTATGGCACTGTTTTGTAGCCAGTTAGTACCATAAATGCCATAAAAATGTTTTGTACTCTTCATTGCAGTCACTTGGAATGGTGTCTTTTGTCTATGCAGTTTGAAATAGTTTTCGCTTGAAGGCCTTGGCATTATCAATATAGGTTCTCTGAGTCAGCAAATTACCCTTAGACTTTAGCTTTCCATATTGTGGTGGTACTGCTGCCACTCCAACTCAAGATTTATCTTGAGCGTGTCCATGTAATGTTTCATCAGCCTTCTTTTCAGCCATTTATGTATATATCATCTGGCCAGTGAAAACAGGTTTGAGTAATCTATTATCTGACATACAGATGCCTGGACCAGCATATTTGTGCTTAAGGAAGCATCCAGCTGTGCTGCTGATCTCAATATTCAAAACTACATTCTGTCACTTTATATCAGCAAAATCATTCATACAGACTCTTGTGGAAAGCATTGAGGTGTTTATTCTGATGACTGCAAGTTTCTTAACTTCTGCATGTTACATAAAACTGTTTTTGAAAAATGAATAGAACACATTTTCATTCAAAATAATTTGTTTTCTCTTTAAACAGAGATGAGTTTTTAATATCCCAAAACAGACCTTGAGTTCATCTGTATTGTCAACTGTGTATATTTCATCAGTTATATTGTCAACTGAGCTATACTCTCCCACAAATTTTTCAGTTATTCAGTGGCAATGCACAGATCTAACTGACTTTCCAGCATCTTCTAACTTTTCCGTGTTGTGAAGCTGGACGAGGACCTTAATTTCTTTTATGTTGATGTGCAGGCTTAACTGCTTGTTCTTGTGATCAAAAGAGTTGACAATATATGGCATATATCCTAATATGTGCATAGTCATTGGCAAAGAACAGCCTGAAGTACAGCAGTTATATAAATTTTGATTTAGCACAAAATCTCTGTCATGTATATGCTGACAAATAGGGATTCCTTTATGCCAACTAAGTACAACCTATAGGTTGTACTATAGAACAAGCTGTTGCATTGTAACTTTTGTGTCACTGAAGGACCTAAGCAGTATGCTTTAAACAAGGACCTGTGCCCTCAGTCTTTATTAAATAAAAGAAATATATTTGAAAACTTGTCTGAATAATGAAACTTTTCCTGAAGCCTTCAGAGAACCTGATAGCTGATAGTACTGAAGGTTTTGGATTGACTACATAACATTTTTGTTAAATTTCCTTTGTTGTACAAATCATATCAGCTTGATCAGTGTCGTGGTTTAACCCCAGCAGGCAGTGAAGCACCATGCAGCCAGTCACTCCCCTGCCACCAGTGGGATGAGGGAGAGAATCAGAAGACAAAAAGTGAGAAAACTCCTGGGTTGAGATAAAGACAGTTTAATAAGTAAAGGAAAAGGTGTGCACACAAGCAAAGCAAACCAAGGAATTCACTCACTACTTCCCATTGGCAGGCAGGTGTCCAGCCGTCTCTGGGAAAGCAGGGTTTCATCATGCATAATGGTTACTTGGGAAGGCAAACACCATAACTCTGAATGTACCCCCTTCCTCCTTCTTCCCCTAGTTTTTTGTTGCTGAGCATGATGTCATATGGTGTGGAATATCCCTTTGGTCAGTTGGGGTCAGCTGTCCCGGCTGTGTCCCCTCCCAACTTCTTGTGCACCCCCAGCCTACTTGCTGGAAGGGCAGAGTGAGAAGCAGAAAAAGCCTTGACTGTGTGTAAGCACTGCTCAACAATAACTAAAATTGCCTGTATCACCAACACTCTTTTCATCACAAATCCAAAACACAGCACCATGCCAACTACTATGAAGAAAATTAACTCTATTCCAGCCAAACCCAGTACAATCGGAAACTGAATGGATTTGCTAGTCGTTTATTAGCCTCATCACTGTTAACCATAATTCTTATAATTTTATAAGGAGAGAATCAATATGGTTGTTACCATGCCTGAGAGGTCATGTTTCATTTTGTAGAGATGAATATTACCTTTTCATGTGAACAAAAGTCTTCTTTATATGAAGTTTGTCAAAAACATTGTCTTTCTGACTCACTATTGTCTCCTATATTTCTGTGTTTTGGTGGGAATACCATAAGTTTCTGTTGAATGGCTCTATTGCAGCTGTTCAGTAGTTTTAAGCATATCACAAAAGTGATACTGCTACTATCTGCTTCCTGATGGGTAGCATAAGTTTCATTTAGCATTTTGTCAGAAATGATAGATGAATGATCTAATGGTGTTGAATTGTTCACTTTGCCCCAGTGATTCAAGATTTCTCTTCCATCAGTTGACAGAATTTGATCATCTCCACTGAAATGTTGTGCAGTAGCACCATCATAGGGGCATATATAATTTAAAGCCACTGTAGAGGTGTTTGATGTGATACCATTTTGCGTTTTGTTGACATTTATACTTTTCTTCATTAGCATTTTAAAACTTTCATTTATGTTAAGTAGCTTTCTTGTTTGCCAGTTTTTACATTTTGCTCAAGCTTTGTGCCATATTTATACTTGAACCGTTATTAAAAAAAATATTTCATTTACTGTTATAAAAAAAAAAACCAACCAAACAACACATCTCACATTCACCTTTGACAAAGCAAAGAACCTCCTCAGAGGTAGTGCATGCTGTCTGACTTGCATCCTGACTGACAAAAATCAAACAAATATAAAATTAAATTCATGCCAGTACTGTCTACTCCACATCTCTTCTCCAATGCAGGATCAGCTATACTTGTAACATTCCTTATAAGAAAAAATCTTTTCTTTTGTTAGTCTACCTCAAGATATCTACCATATAATTCCTAGTCAGTGCCCTTCTTGTCTTTTTTTTTAGGTCTTCCTATCACAAAGGTATTTTTTACCAGGAGGTGCTGGTCTGTTATGAACCCAGTAAGAAAGGCATTCATACTCTGTAAAGTATCATGCTAAATGATACTTTAAAATGATATATCTATCAGAGCTAACAAAATAAAGAAAGAGAAAATAGTATAGATACTCTTATATCACTATAGATTCTAGTAACCCCAAATTGTGCAGCATTGAATGGTCCTCCAAGCAGTGTGCTGCACTCCATCCTGACCCTGTTCATGGAAAGGGTTACTCCATTTTGGTCATTAGAGCTATTTTCTTAGACAGAAAATCTTGAAATCTTTCTTGTACTTGGAAATTGCTATCACATTATCTGAGCCTTTTTTTTTTCTTAAGTTGAACTCAAGTTCATTCAAATTGTCTTTGTAAATCATGTTCATTAAACTTTTAATACTTCTTTAGGCAGGACTTTCTGTAATGATTCACTTTCTTTTTTCCACTGTTTTTTTTAACTGAGCCGGTAATCTAAGATAGAACCAGATTATGTTTTCTTCAAGCTTTTACGGAAAGCAATGCCAAATGCACTATTAAATTTAATATAAATGGCATTATAAGACTTGTTGCCCTTCATAAACCTAGACTGGTTTGACAAGATTTGTAGCTTACAACTCCATGTTGTCTTTTATGTTTGTTGTTATATGCTATCTTTACTGCCTTACAGGTGCTTGCAACTAGCTTGATTATTTGACATTTTCCATTTGATCTTTCAAAAAGCTAAACAGCATTAAGAATGACTTCCATTAATTTCTTCTTCCCTGCTCTTCTGAGTAATTGAATCTGAACCCTTTAATGTGTTACAATTGGTATTTAAATTGCAATTGTCAGGCATTATGTGACATATAGCTCCCTATAGGTTGATCATCTGGCAAGCAAACTGCATCATATGTAGGTAATTCTGACATCTGCAAATTCTAAATTGCCTCTCAGTGATATAACTAGCAAATTGCTATGCCTAGACCATGTGTGAATCTAGAATTTTTGCTTCTCAGCTTGTTGAAGTACTATATTAAAGATGACCACCTGGAACAGTAGGATTCTATTTTATTTTCTTCCCTAAAACTATGCTTATCTAGGTCCTTTTTTTAAACAGGAAGTCAAGGGTTTGTCATTTCATGCCATCAACCTCATGACATTGTAAAGATATGGTTTTCTGACCTCCTATGCTCTTTCATCATAGTGAGTGTATTGCCTCAGTAGTAGCAAAATAACCCGCTGGCTCTTTGTAACATCAACAGCTGGCCTACCAGTTCCTTAGGTAGAGAACTCATTTGTCAGTAATCATGTACTGTTCTTTTTCTTTCTCCAGTTTGCCCACCCAGGCAGCTTCAAAGTCCTCCAGTTGAGATTTGCTGGCCAAGCATTTCTAAATTGCAACTAAAACATCTGTCTATCACTTTTTCTATTTTTCTGCACTGCAGGAGTTAATGTATTCAAGAATAGGAGGAATAGTGCAGTACTGCTTTAGAAAAGATATTCAAATTATATGATCATAGCAAAAAAAAATTGCATAATCCCATTCCAATTTTCTTATCTATGGCTGTTAATTATCTATTGACATAGCTCATTGAAAAAAGTGGATAGTAAAGTGAAAATTGTGTGTCTCAATATGGTCAATTAGTATAATTTTCTCATGTTTGATAATACAAATTGCAGAAACCTCTACGAATTTGGGCTATCTCAAACCTGCCATGTGTATCCATTGCTTAGAACTACAACAGTGCTGCATAGGGATAATGGCAGTTTCTGAGCCTTTAGGACTTTACAAAGTATCACTGTTGCCTTAATTTCTATCCAGAATCCAGCAGGAACATAGGACCTGTTGGAGTAGGTCCAGAGGAGGGCCACAAAAATGATCAAAAGGATGGAACACCTCTCCTAGGAAGAAAGGCTGAGGGAGTTGGGGTTGTTCAGCCTGGAGAAGAGAAGGCTCCAGGGAGACCTTATTGCAGCCTTTCAGTGCTTAAAGGAGGCTTATAAGAAAGGTGGGGACAGACATTTAGCAGGGCCTGTAGCAATAGGACAGGGGGGAATGGTTTTAAGCTAGAAGAGGGTAGAGTAGATATAGGGAAGAGAACAGGTTGCCCAGAGAGGTGGTAGATGCCCCATCCCTGGAAACATTCAAGGTCAGGCTGGATGGGGCTCTGAGCAACCTGATCTAGTTGAAGATGTCTCTGCTCATTGCAGGGGGCTTGGACTAGATGACCGTTAAAGGCCCCTTCCAACCCAAACTATTCTATGATTCTATGACCCCAAATTAGAAACTATGTCTAAAGAAAAAAAGGAGAGGAAAAAACTTTTCACATGTTACAGAAAATACGTTTTTATTTACACAGGAAATATTTCCATTTATACAAGTAATTTTTGGAACAGCAAGAAATTACTGATTCAAATTTTGATTGTGGTGCTCTAAAAGTATGAAACTCTTTTTCTAAGTACTGTTATTTAGCCAGTTATTACATAGGTGAGTGTTCTTATCTAGTTGTAGACTCTGCACATGTTTCATTGGATTACATCCTACTTTTCTGAAGTATTTTGAAATCCGTATTCCACAGCAAAAAGCTGTCCCAAACACATTTTAATAATTTGTGATTATAGACTCTCATTTGTATCAAACTCATTTTTCAGTGTGACCGTGATTTTATGGATTTATTTCAGTGATCATATACAAAAAATTGAAAACCTTAAGTCAAACAGCTTTCTGTAAATGAATACACATTTAGTACTGCAAGAAATATGTTTTGAATGGACTGAATTGCAGCTGCAAGATAACCATGGCTTTATTAGGTAAGAGGAACAAATGGCTTAAGCTTATATTTAGTTTTATGCAAAAAAGTGGCCTAGCCACATCTATTTCTGTATTTCAGTTTTAAATGCATTTTTGTACTTTGTGATTGCATTATTTAGAACAAATTAAACTTGATTTAATTATATCCATTTAGTAATCATTAAGTCTTTTTAAGACAATGAAATTCCTCAGTACAGTGATCTCTTATGTCCACTGATAGTATTAGATCACTGTAATTGTATTTCTATATAAAGACATTTTCTGAATATTTGTGGTTTAAACACAAGACAAAATTTTGTGAAACATATATACAATCATTCTGCAATAAGTTTTTGTGAAAGTAATATGATCTTCTCCACAGTAAGTGGGTATAGCTCAGTTTTATTAAAATTAACTGTGATTGCCCATAACTGTTGCTTCTCATGGTGTGGAGTGAATTCTTTCTGACTGATAGGCAAGAATTTCTCTAATTGCATATAGCTTGTTGAACTTTTGGGGGAATTTAGAGAGGCTCCTAATTCTTGTATCTTCACTGAACATGGGTATAGTAGTATTAGAGTGTCAAAAAATAGATAAGCTGATGCCCTTGGTGTATGTTACTTCACTTAGAAGTGAATGAATGTCATTTAGCTCTGTTATGTCATTTACACCACTGAAGACAGGCAGCGAGCATATCAAACTGGAGTAGCTTGAGCCTAAATATGGCATCTGCACATTAGACAAACATAGAATACTGAAATCATGATGCCTGTAGAGTGTGGGTGCTTTGATGATCAAGTGGTAGCTGTTTAGAGGGTATTTTATCACAATTTTGGATAGAGAATTTAGTTGCCAAAGTCCTGCCACCAACTTTGAAGCTTTCATGAGCACTGTGCTGCAGTCTCTGCTTCCTTTCCATATCCACAAACTGAGTCTTCTATGCTTAGATTTGTTGCTCCTTTCAGTTGCCTATGAAAGATCTGATCCCTGTACCTTGAGGTGTTCCGTTACTGTATGTTGATATAGAATGTAAACATACATTTGATCATTTGGTTTGTCCAAAAGAAATCTATTTCACTGCACGAATAAAGAGCTTTAATAAGCGTTCAGTACAAAAAACCTACAGTTGCACAGTTTCTTACTGTTCTTATTGGCCTTTAAAACCAGCAGGCAATCTCTACTCAATTAAT
Organism: Pelecanus crispus; assembly: GCF_030463565.1. Classification (NCBI taxonomy): domain Eukaryota; kingdom Metazoa; phylum Chordata; class Aves; order Pelecaniformes; family Pelecanidae; genus Pelecanus; species Pelecanus crispus. Next base: position 101,552,416 of record NC_134645.1, read on the forward strand.
TTTGTAGAAGATCACTTAGCAGGCACCATTTTATCAACACTTGACAACTAAAGAATGCTTTGCTTATATCAGTAGGGTTTTTTTGTTGCTATTGCTTTATAAAAAGAAAACATAATCAGAACTGTTCCTGAAACCAGTTTTATTCAAAATACAGAAAGCTTTCATATACTGTGTTAAACTGTTGTACAATACAGAAGCATGTGTGGATGCCTATTAACACAAAAAAATCATACACGGAGTTCATCCCTGTAGAGAAATTCTGTGCTATTTGAGGAATAATTTTTTTTTTAAATTATGGAAATCACTGCAAACACAGAGAAGTTAGAAATGTAAAGCAAATTGTATATGTTTGATATTGAGATTGATTCATTTAAATATTTTCCTTTTGTTCAATGGATATCCTTGAAGAAGGTAAACTTGTAAGTTTTATTCTGAAAGTATGTTGACTGGATTGAACACTCTAGAGTCTGAAAAAAAGAAATTCTGTACATGTTTTATTGATTTAACATATATTGTATACATGCAATTCTATTTAATACAGTTCAATTCCTTTTTTTAAACAATGTTAATAGGGAAAGAAATTACTGCCGGTAGTTTTCCTATAGTTGAACTGTTCTTGTTTTTTTATGAACCCACTTTAGAGAATTATTTCTTTAGTTTGCTGCTGACATCTGTTACATTTCTCTTACTTAAACCCTTAGTGCTTATTGTTCAACTTGTAGTAGTTTGTTCGAATGTAAAGCCAGAGTGTACATGAGCAGTAATTTGAAATTCCTTTTGACACTAAGCATGGCTAAAGAAGCATATCAATCTATAGTCAAGAGAACTGCATTACTTCTTCGTCTCCTTTTGTTACTATGACTTATTTCTTTCCTCTGGCTTTTCAGCTTTCTCCCAAGTTAATGGGTTCTCAGTGTTGAGATACCTGATACCTTGTCTTGTCATTAATCACTCTGAAGTTAACAGATAGTACACCTTTCAGCACTATCTTGACTTTAACTTTGTCCACATAGTAATGAATCAAAGTCATGAGAATATAGGATAGTGCCATTCGAAAGCAAAGCCTCTTTTTGTATCAGGCAGTCTTTCATTTTAAGAAAATCTTTTCGCATTATTTCAAAAGAACAGCAGCCTGATTGAAGTTTATGTGTTCAAAAAGCTAATTGCTCATACAGTTGGAGAGACCAGCATTTCATGTAAGTAAATTTGAATGAAAGCAATTAAATTTGTTATTTCTAGAAATGTAAGGTGTTAAAGAAGCATTGCATATTTAAAGAATGTAATACATTCAGGTCTTTTACCATGCCATTTCAATTTAGAATTTTCATTTTTTGTCCATTACTATGTGGGAAAATTATTGGTCTGTACATTCATGATTATATGTTTCATTTATGTAGAGTAGTTCAGGTCAGGAGCTCCAAATAAAGAAGTTTAAATAGTTTGCAAATTACTTTTAACTCATGGTTCATTTGGAATCCATCCTGGACATTGGTGGTCTTGCCTGCAAAATAGGCAAAAAGTTCAATGCAGGGTAGAGAATGGTTGTTGATTGATTGTTTAGTTTATTTTCCAGAATAATTCTTCTAATTCCGAACAAGCCATTAACACAAGAGTTCTTTTATCACTCTTCAGGGAGCGGGACCCTGGGTGTTTTGACATGTTTCAAAGAGTTCAGTTCTTGTTTTAATTTTGACTCACAATGATTTATAAATATAATAGGCCAGTGTTCTGAGAATGCAAATCCCTTGAAAACCTTCCAGCACACTGACCATAATCACACAAAAGCAGGTATAGCTTATGTGCATTGAACCTAAATCCCAATAACCAAAACATATACAAGAAGGAGGGTATTCACATAGAATCATAGAATCGTTTAGGTTGGAAAAGACCTCTTAAGATCACCCAGTCCAACCATCAACCCAACACCACCAATTTCATCTTGTCCTATCACTAACTACTTGGGAGAAGAGACCAACACCCACCTCACTACAACCTCCTTTCAGGTAGCTGTAGAGAGCGATAAGGTCTCCCCTCAGCCTCCTCTTCTCCACACTAAACAACCCCAGTTCCCTCAGCCACTCCTCATAAGGCCTGTGCTCCAGACCCTTCACCAGCCTTGTTGCCCTTTTCTGAACACGCTCCAGCACCTCAATGTCTTTCTTGTATTGAGGGGCCCAAAACTGGACACACTATGCCAGGTGCGGCCTCACCAGCGCCGAGTACAGGGGGACAATCACCTCCCTGCTCCTGCTGGCCACACTATTCCTGATACAGGCCAGGATGCTGTTGGGCCACTTGGGCACACTGCTGGTTTATGTTCAGCCGGCTGTCAGGCAGCACCCCCAGGTCCTTTTCAGCCAGGCAGCTTTCCAGACACTCTTCCCCAAGCCTGTAGCGTTGCATGGGGTTGTTGTGACCCAAGTGCAGGACCCAGCACTTGGCCTTGTTGAACCTCATACAGCTGGCCTCGGCCCGTCAGTCCAGTCTGTCCAGATCACTCTGCAAGGCCATCCTACCCTCGAGCAGATCGACACTCCCACCCAGTTTTGTGTCATCTGCAAACATACTGAGGGTGCACTCAATCCCCTCATCCAGACTGTTGATAAAGATATTAAACAAGGCTGGCCCCAAAACAGAGCCCTGGGGAACACCACTTGTGACTCGTGGCCAACTGGATTTAACTCCATTCACCACAACTGTCTGGGCTAGGCCACCCAACCAGTTTTTTACCCAGCAAAGAGTACGCCTGTCCAGGCCATGATCTGCCAGCTTCCCAAGGAGAATGCTATGGGAGACTGTGTCAAAGGCTTTGCTGAAGTCCAGGTAGATGATGTCCACAGCCTTTCCTTCATCCACCAGGTGGGTCACCAGGTCATAAAAGGAAATCAGGTTGGTCAAGCAGGACCTGCCTTTCATGAACCCATGCTGGCTGGGCCTGATCCCCTGGTTGACCTGCACATGCCTGTTGAGCGCATTCAATACGAAGCTCTCCATAATCTTTCCTGTCACCGAGGTCAAGCTGACAGGCCTGTAGTTCCCCGGGTCCTCCTTCCGACCCTTCTTGAAGACGGGCATCACATTGGCAAGCCAATTAGAAGAAATGTTTCAAAAATTTTATCTACCTAGTCAAAAACAGTCAAAAAATCACAGTATATTAAATATTCATAAGTATAAGCCTCCAATCACAATTATATGCCTACAAATGCATAAATAGATTGTAACATTTTATATACTTCATTGTTGGACTGCATCGATAACTATAGCCTTTTTACAGCTTTGCTTAATGCAATCTCTTAAAAACAGCCTCTGTACACAAATGGAAACACTCATCTCTTACAGCCATAAGAGAGGTAGAGAGATTAAGAGAAAATCCTTTTAAAAAATGTCTTCCATATGCTAATTAATAGTAATAGTAAACTTATATCATGACTCAAGATCAGCAGTATCTCCGTAATTTTTGTAGGAATATTCAAAGCACTTAATGATACTATGCAATAAGACAGCAAATTAAAGAGAATATAAGGCTGTACAGTCACAGGCCAGGTAGAAGAGAGAGGACTATAAATGAGCTGGAGTTACTGACAGCAGTAGCATCATTTTAAAATAACAAAAATAGGCAGTATGGAATAATGGCACCCATCCATCAGAGCACTTAAAAAATGTAGGTAGCAGAAAGAATCACCATTGTTTGTCAGTCTCAGTTGATATGTTCTGTCCCTTTTGAAAAAAGAAAAGACAAAGAAGATTGCTTCTTCCCTAGTGAACAATGGAGCAGACTTAGGGAAGAAACCTCCACATGGCAGTGTAGTGAACAGGACAAAGAGGCAGTGAGAAAAGAGACTGCAGCTTATGCAGAAGACTACTAGAGAGGAGTACGGATCAGACAGCTGGGAATCAGTGGTGTTGGAAAGAACTTCCTAGGGACTAGAGTGACTGTGCAAGAAACCAAGCCCAGAAACAAGAACTAATCTGAAGAGAAGCCATGGAGGAGGAAAAAGCTATGTATGAATTCCTTTTATTCTAGCTGTCTGGGTCACTTTGAGGTTTTTTTGTTTATAAAAATAATTATTCTATCTCATACTCGAATCAAATCTGGCCCTTTTTTAAAAAAAAAAAAATTAAAAACCTTTCAGATGTTATTTAGGAACTCACTGTAATGAAGTGTTCACCTTAAAGAGGAGGCTGACTTCATGACCTGTTGCAGTATATTTATATGCCACTGAATAAAATAGAATTTAAATACATGCCTGTGTACTTTGCATAAATTTTATTCCCTTACTAAATCAATTCCAAAGAGAATTCTAAAAAAATCCCAACTCATTAATATCTCTTTCAGCTTATCTCATAACTTAATCCATCCAGATGGCTTTCCATTTCTTTGAGGAAATCTGAAGGAAATCAAGATTCCAACCAAGCCAAAACCAACTACACCAAAACCAGAACAAATTTGGTAGGAAAAAAGCAAAGCAAAGCAAACCGAATCAAACCAAACAAAATGAACACAAAACTTTAAATTATAGTATTTCAAAAACTCAATTTACTTCAAGAGGCAATGATGTGATTTCTTCTTGTGGTCAAATTACCCAAAAAAGGTACTGACACACTCTAATACTACTTCAAAACGAAGAAATTTGCACATACATAGTGTGACTCAACTTGGGGAAACTTGAACAATACAGCTTCTACTGGAAACAGTACTTAGTGGAAAGGTGAAAAAGGAATATGGGAAGTAGTCTTTCAGTCACATTACAGCACAGTTGTACATTTTTCTGCAAATGGTTGCTGTGGGTTAACCCTGGTGGGCAGCTAAGCCCCACACGGCTGCTCACTCACTCCCCCCAGGTGGGATGGGGGAGAGAATTGGAAGGGTAAAGGTGAAAAAACTCATGGGTTGAGATAAAGACAATTGTCCTGGTTTTGGCTGGGATAGAGTTAATTTTCATCACAGTAGCTAGTATGGGGCTACATGTTGGATTTGTCCTGAAAACAGTGTTAATAACACAGAGATGTTTTCATTATTGCTGAGCAGTGTTTACACAGTGTCAAGGCCTTTTCTGCTTCTCACCCCACCCCACCAGCGAGTAGGCTGGGGGTAAACAAGAAGCTGGGAGGGGACACAGCTGGGACAGCTGACCCCAACTGGCCAAAGGGATATTCCACACCATATGACATTGTACTCAGCAAGAAGAGCTGTGGGGAAGAAGGAGGAAGCAAGGGATGTTCAGAGTTATGGTGTTTGTCTTCCCAAGTAACCATTACGCATGATGGAGCCCTGCTTTCCTGGAGATGGCTGAACACCTGCCTGCTGATGGGAAGTAGTGAATGAATTCCTTGTTTTGCTTTGCTTGCGTGTGCAGCTTCTGCTTTACCTATTAAACTGTCTTTATCTCAGCCCAGGTGTTTTCTCACTTTTTCTCTTCTGATTCTCTCCCCCATCCCACCAGGGTGGAGTGAGTGAGCGGCTGTGTCGTGCTCAGTTGCTGGTTGGGGTTAAACCACAACAGTTTAATAGGGAAAGCAAAAGTGGCACTTGCAAACGCAGCCAAAACCAGCACAATATCATAAGTACTTCAGTATGTATACATCAGATTGCCTTTTTCTTTGTCAGTTAGAAGGTAAACATGCTACTGATTAGCTGGCTGGCAGTATCTTGCACCTGTGAGAGAGTGTAATGCTGGTGTAGTGCAATGAAGATGTGATTTTTGCTATTAACAGTAGAAGACTTCAGGCTGCATGCTGACCCAGTAGTGCAGCAGCTCAGCCTCACCTAGGCCTGAGAGCTGGGTTTTGTGAGTTTAACACATGCTTGGAGACACAGTGACTGCTGTCTCCCCTGCTCCAGCTTCAGCTCTGGGGATGGCCCTTCTGAGAATGGCGGGGGTGGAGGGGACACCACCCATCCCACCCACCCGCAGTCAGTGGCAGAAAAACAATAGCCCTTTGTGTGTGGGGGGCTGGGGGCCAAGGCTTCAGCTGGCAGCCTAGGAGAAGGACATGGTCTCTGATTAGAAAATATATTAAAAAAAAAAACCAAAAAAACACATGCACAAAAATACCCTAGACTTGAGACAGAGGAGGAAGAAACCCCTTCCATGAACATCATTCTTTTCATCAAGGCATCAAGATGCCCGTAAATCTCATAGATAAGGCTTGAACATTTACCCCTTTCTTATTAAGAAAGAAAGAAACTGTCAACATTGTGCTCCAGGGAGACACTGGAAGGGTGAACATAACACCAGACAAAGGGAGTATTAGTAAATTTTATTCTATAGGTATTTTAGGGCTTTTAGGTATTTCTGTATTAAATAGAGAGTATGGACTATTAGACAGTTAAAATATTAATTGAACTAACAGTAAATTATTGGGTCATATGGTGTGTTTCCTTTTGCCCATAATATTTTGTGCATAATATGTAACACTTAGTCTCTACCAAATTCATAATACAGGTGAGCAGAATCAATTTTTCTACAGTCAAAATCTGCACTGTGTTGACCTCTGTGTCCCCTATGCTATTTTGTCACTTCCTCTAGTTCTTGATCTAACTAAATCCATCCTACCTTTTCCATTTGATATCATCCCAGTTCAGCCTCAGCCTAAACACCAGCAGAAGGGTAACACTGGTTGTTAAACAGCAAACGAGTCAGGAAGGTATAGCTAGAAGCTTTCTTGCTTTTTGGTTCCATCTACAAGAGCAGAGAGTTTGGAAATGTAACTCTAGTCATCCAGTATCAGAAACAGTGGCATTAGTGTGTAGCACTTAAATAACTCAATAATTCATTTAGGTAATGTTTACAGTTCAGATTTAGTTCCTAAAAATTCATGCATTAAACAATCACATAGCAGATTGAATGGAGCTGTCCTGACTGATAACACTGTATATTGAATGGGGCTAAAAAACTCTCACTCTTGAATTAATTAAGATTGCGTTTGGTTTTGTTCACTCAGAAACTCAAGTAGTTTTGAAAGCAGACAGGCACCTATAAGCAAAGTATTTGCGAACACATGTCCATTTCCTAGTGCTACCAGCATTTTTGTTTTGTCTTCTGTATTCTCAAATATTTAATTTTGCTTTGTTTAAAGGTTTTTCTGACCCTTCAAGTCAAGAATGGGATAATTAGCACATTTTGTTAGCAGACCACCAAAAACCTTTTGTTCTACCTAACTTGTGCTGAGTGCATGTGTATTTTAATAATACGCTACAATACTGTACTATACTAACTTTTTCTGCTATGGAGCAGGAAAAATAAAGTTAGCAACTGTGACATAAACCTGACTCAGCCAGAGCTTTGAATTGGACCTACTTGCACTTTCTCATTAATATGGAAGGGCTTTGAATAGCTATGTTTTATAAAAGCATAATGAGAACAATGAACTTTTAAAGAGAGACGTTATGACAAAGACAAATTAAAATAAAAAGTTCTTTGCTATGTCTTTTCCTCCAGTTTTGCTATGAGTTCCCCAGGTCTTCTGTCAATCCAGTTTTCTGGTTTGAAACAATTTCTACGCTTTACTTCCTGGGACAATAAGAGAAATGTCTCTCTGCCATTCACCATCATGCTTTAGCTCCTTGTCTGTTTTCTTTGTTTCTTGGAAATCCTTTGCTTTGTGCTCATGTTGCTTACCCTGCTGCTCACAGCTCTGTCTGGATTTCTGCAGCTTCAGTTGTACTCAAGAGTGATTTCACCCCTTCCCTCCGGCAGCCTTCTTCTAATCCATAGTGCAGTAGGCAGGAAAAGTTAGAACAGACAGCGTTCCTTTATGCTGCTCACTCACATGATTTTAAAAAGAATTTAACATGTAATAACTTATACTGTCTTTTTATATGAAGAAATTACCTAACAGGTACCTAACTTTTTCATTTGGAACTCCCTCCACCAGAGATACAAACTTCCTTTAAGAATTAAAGTTAAGTTTCTTGCATAATGACATGCCACCAGAAGTTTGTGCTCTGGGAAATATTTCCAGACACAAAGTCACAGGATTGATAACACCACTATTCAATATACTAATCTTTCTCCCTGGGCTAGTAATTAATTACGACTGATGGAGAAAGGACACTAGAAATCATTGCACAGTTTTCTTTATTCTTCAGAATAAGTATAGGAAGACTGACATGTTTAAAATCTCAAAATACTTGTTTTAGTACAAGATATTACCTTAAGTAATATAAAACAATGTTGATTTTCTAGAAACAACAAATTAATTTATTATTAACTGTTGTGGCTTTTGATACAATTTATCGTTACCATTTGCAAATTACACCTTTAAGACTCTCAGGATTTCTTGCAGTTTTATGTCTGAAATTTAACACCTTAGGGTCCTGGCTCAAGATCTGATCCTATGTCTGGACCTAATATCATCCATCTATACCTACAGTGTAGGCTATTGAGAAGATGGAGTCAGGCTTGCCACAGTTGTGCATGGTGGGAGAATGAGAGACAATGGGCATAAATTGAAACAAGAGAGGGTCAAACGATATTAGGAAAATGTTTTTCACTGTGTGGGCGGTCAAGGACTGGAACAGGTTACCCAGAGAGATTATACAATCTCCATCTTTAGTGATTTAGAAGACTAGACTGCATAAAGCCCTGACTAACCTGGTCTGACCTCATAGTATATCTGGCTTTGAGCAGGAGGCTGGACTACAGACTTCCTAATGTCCCTGCCCTTACACCCTATGATAACAGTGGTGAAATAAACTAAGTGTGAATAACAATATTTAGAACCACTTTTAGTTTCAGATTGCAAATAACCCTAGAGGTAAAACACATGCTAAGTGTTTGTTGTTAAGAACAACCTATGGTTTGTATAAAGTGGGAGTGTTTTTACAATGACATTTTGATTTTTTTTCATTTTCCGTAGAATTCATTAGTCCAGAGAGAGAGACAGATAAGTGTGGCTCTAGACTCTGGACACCAGGACAGGACCCTCATCCTTATCTGTGAAAGGGTTAAGAATCTGGAACATATTATGCATTTCTTAGTTGTTATGTAAGTTCCCTAACCTCTAGACAACAAAACCATGTTCACTCACATCTTATCATTCTCTCTTGCTCAGTAAATATGTAAATAGGCAATCTATACTTTTTCCTAATAGAGTTCTAAAAGTAAACACACTGAACACTTGCAGACTTCGATACTTGTAATAATAATAGATACTGAATACACATGGTGGGGCTTTTACATTTGCATACAAATAAATTATGGCTATACAGAGTATTAAATAGACAAAAGCCAAATTTATCTTACAAGGATAATAACAAACTGTAAATTATGACAAAAAGTCACTATTTCAAAAGCCTTTCAAATCCTTGAGAAAGGTTTGAGAATTCCTTTGTTCATTTTGCTGATAGATTTAAATCCTTTTAAAGTGAATTTAAGTCCTGAAACTTCCTATTTGCTGAACTATTCAAATAATACCAATAAAAGCAATCTTAGCTCTATTAAATTTAGGGCATTTTCAAAATGAATGGAGTCTACAGATGAAAATAAAAATACTGTATAGGAAAAATGAAAAGATTATGTTAACCACTGTCCATTTTAATTTATAAGTTAGTATATGTGTGAATGAAACCCCTAAACACATAGGTAAGAATACATCATATTTGAAGTTGCTTTTCTTCCAAGATGCAGGACATCGTTTCATTGGCTTTTTTCCAAACAGTAATCAGACATTTCAAAACATGTTTTACCACCTTGGCAGTAAAACCAACAGACTAAGAAAGATTATTTTTATCAATTAGCCTTTGCAGCTTGCTGCAAAATAAATCTGTGGTAAAACCATATTCTCTGATTAGCTTTAATCCATTCATTTGGCAAACTTTCAGATATTCTTCATTGACTGGCTGCATGTTATTCAACATCAGCTGTCTAGAGTTTGGTGTCTAACCTGAAATATTTGTTTAGTTTGCCCTGTTTAGTTAGAAGAAAAAAAAGATATCCCAGGAACAATTCACTGCATCTGCCCTAGGTATCTTTTTTGGATGGAATGAACCATCTTCTAGAGGTGTGCAGTTTAAACTGTTGGTTCTAACAGGGGTTAAAGTGAACATCTAGTTTATGTATGGCCCAAGTTAGGTTGTATAAACTTGCATTACAGGGCATAGACCTCCTAAATGGTGGGAGAAAATGGAGTCTTCTGATGCTGTAGAGTTCTTACTTACTACTGAAGGGGTCTTTTTATTAACCCAGCAAGTGTCTTCACTATTAAATTCATGGGGTTTTTTTCACTTTCCCTGGCTTTCACTGCATTTGGTTTTGTTATATTGCTGCCATTGTATGTGTCAGTATGTATTGATAATTAAACATAGGATTCTGGAAAAAACACTGCATATGTAAAGCCAAAAAATTATAGTATAATTGAAATCTTAGGAGTCATCTGTGCAGAAAATGTTTCAATAATAATACAGTTAAAGTTCTTATATATACACTTCTCGGTTTCTAATCCTTTTCCAGGTGCTATGCTCACCCATTCCCTGCTCCTTATACTGCTGTTGGCAGCAGGGGTGTTATGGTGAGTGTTATTGCAAATATATTCTTGGAGTCCTTCACCAGGAGGAATATGTTTGTGGTTATGGTTTCATCTTCCTTGCTCTAGGATCCATTTAGGATCATGTTTGCTAAAAAACACATTTATATACCTTCTTTTTCTTCATTGGGCTGCAGTTCTACATCACATCTGAATTTACTGTATATGGTGGGGTTTATGTATGCTTTTCCTTTGTTCTTTTTGTTGCCCTTAAGACCGGTTTTGTCCAGCTCTAGGTCTGCATTTCTTTAACTGTTCACTGGTTAGGTGTTTACAGCTGTGGGGTCTCCAGTGCCAAGCCTGTGCCTCACCTCTTATTATTCCATACCTCTACTGCCCTATGCTGCATGCTATGTCTACAATTTTCAAGGACTCTTTTACCATACCAGGCCTATATTTCTTTATATTACGTCACTATGTTAGAGCCATAAACCCATAGTGGTACTATCAGCTTTTGAGGATGACTATCCTTTTTATGAGAGACTCCCAGAACGCATTCTTCTCTCAATATTAGTGCCCTGGCATATAGTCAGGCACTGAGTACATTCTACATCTACATTGTTTACAGAATTGCCAGGTGCTGCTAGGCTTTGCCCAATAATCAGGGATTCAAATACTTCCACTTTGTCCCATTAAATAATTCTGATAGATGTCAAATTTGGCCTCAGGAAATGAAAATATCCCCAAGGCTATTGGAAACTAAAAGTTACAGTTCTAAGAAGCTTTGAATGTTCAAAACCTGATTTTCTTGCAAAGGGTATAATACTCTGTTGTTTCTCAGAGTCTAATAATGTTATCAACTGCTACAGTAAGCAGACCTTTTCCTTTCCACCACAATTCTAATAGAATGTACAGATGACAAAACTTAGTTATCTAATTTTAATTAATATTTATTTTGTTTTTCTGATTTTCTTCTATAGGTACTCCTAGGGAGTAATTTTTTCTCAAGAATAATTCATTACAATAAATTAATGCATAATCTAGAAGATGAGAAGATAAATTTGGATTATGAGATGATGTGATGTGGTCACTTGAAAACATATCACACATTTTATCCATATGAACAGCCTTCATTTTACGCATTAACACAGCTGAGCCCTTGGGATTTTTTGTCAATCAATATTTTTAAAATTTAGTAGCTAGGATAAAAAATCAGCAATATGGAAATACTCAAGTTAAAAACAACATCTTTTTTTCACCAACAACATAAAGGTTATAAACTGCTTTTTTAAACAGCTATTCTCAACTTTTTTTTCTTCTTCTGCCTCCTAGGATACAGGAGGTATCAAAACAGGGCTATTGGTAGCTGCTCAGCCCATCCTACTGTTTTTATATTACTGTGATGGGCTCCTCTTCCTGAGATTCAAGGGCTCTTTTTGCTCTCACTTTCTATACCACCCACTCTCTCCTCCTCAATATACTCAGTCCCCACTGCTGCCTCAGGCTTTCTTTTATTTAGCACGTGTCCCTGGTCTCTGCAGTTGCCTAAGGACTCACCTTCCCAGAATATATTCTTATCATTTACATCTCTTCCTCAACCCTTATCTTGCTTATTGAATTTCAAGTGGGTATGTCTCCTGAAGATCTGTTTCCCAGGTCTTTAGTAGTTGCCTCAAATCTACAGTCATATTTCTGAACACTATTAAGTAATTTAGTAGGAATTCATGTCAGCCCAAATCCTCTTTCACTGTAATAGAAGGACTTTGCCATTTAGACTTGTGATTTCTGAAGAACATGGAAAAAAAATAAATGTATATGTCTTAAATAGTTTCTTTTGTCAAAGACTTGAACAATCACTTATCTTTTGAAAAGAATATTCCCCATGTCAGTTTCTTTCTTCTTGATTAATTGTAAACCTGCTTCTACACTACTTCAGATTAGAAAAAGAAGATATATAATCTCTAGCAATAATTAACAATTAACTGCACAACTGTAGAGACAAATGAATCACTGGCTCCAGTCATTCACATCTGTCAAACTCATTTTGAAAATAATTTTTTTAAGGGATTCATAAGAATCTGTGAGTTCTAAAGGTTGAAGATGTTTAAGGGAATTAAAGGGTATAAACAACTGTATATTGCTGCGAACTTCATCTGAAAACTTGACAGCGGTGAACATACGTCAACATTTTTGTCAAGTTCAGTATTTACAGCTGTGTATAATATACTAGTGCTGTGAGCTGCATTTGACTGCAGGTGTATTTTGTTGATTTAGAGTTGATGTACAAAGATGTACATAGCTTGGTACCTGTTTACCCAAGCTTTTTTGTCTTCTCACACAATACAGTTTTGACTGCAAACAAGAGAGAATGCCAAGCTACACATGACATATTTTGTTATGTAGGAAAGTGTTCAAGTATTCTAATGAATCCATTTGATTTTTCAGCCCATAAATATCTTTTGTCATCAGTCAGCTGGTTGCAGTAACTTTGAGGAGAGAGGACAAAGTTAATCATCTGTCATGTGCTTCTAGAAAATCTGTATATTAGAAGAGAAATACCAAAATGCCAACTTTCCAGCTGCTGCTTTATTTAAGGCTCTTCTTCCTGCATTCATATAACTAATTGAATTGCTCACTATCAATATTTAAATAATTGCATCTTTAATTTATCCTAGTTTCAGAGGAATTCTTGAAAATATTACTGCCAAAAGAATGGAAGATGATGATGATGATGAAAATACTACTACTAATAATAATAAAAAAATAAAACAACTAAAACCCCCTGAATAGTTTTACAGTTCTTAAAGGTTTACATTTATTATGTTGTAGTCATGATTGCTGAATATTGGGATACAGAGTACAGGCATGTTAGAGCCAATTTTTAAAATTCTTCTAGGGAACTTCCAGTTGCAGTTCAGTTTCTTTATTTGGACCTCAATAGGTATTAGCCTAAAGCTTTTGGTGTCCAAATATCTAAAATCTACTTCTACTCTGGAGGAAAGAAAGCTGAGGAATTTGCTGAATCTACTTATTGTATCTACCGATGCATTTTATCAATATCAGTTCATCAGGTTTTATAGGATTTCTTCTGATTTACACCAGATTATGTGAGATGATACTGAGATGAGTTAGCAAATAAACACAATTATGACTGCCCAAAAACTGGGAGGTGTGTCATTTTGCATGTTTGCATAACTGAATCAAAAATAACCCAACAAATCTAACCTATATCACTTTACTGAAGAAAAGTGTGTCAAGAAGGCAGTCAGAATAAATTATGCAGACTACAGTAAGCCTCTTAGCACAGTGTTAACAACCACTTTTCAAAAATAATATGGTTGACTTACATGTTCCACCTTCTAAAGTTGTCATTTATCAGCATATTTTACAGTGCCAGCAATAGAACTTCATTCTAAAGGTGCCTAGAACATTTTTTGAAATGGGACTTCATAGGATATCAAAGCATCTAAGTCACCTTCAAAAATGAAATCTAAAATTCAATATGGAGTTGCCAACACTACTTCATAAAAGATATTTTAAGATGTGAAATAGTCTAGCTATACTAGAAGAGACTTCTAAGTGAGATATCTCACATAGCACATTCATTTTGGATGTCAAGTTATTTAGATGTTTTCAAAAATGTCACTCAAGTTTTTTATGTGATTTTTAAAATCTAGTTTTATGGTGCTAGAAAGTAAGTGCTGACAATCATAAATAACCAGATTGTACATAATGTGGCTAAAATTGTTATTTGTGTCGTGAACATTTATAAAATAGAATGTCCCAAAGTGTTTTGAGTTGTTCAGAGTAATTCTGGCTCATGTATACATAATTTTAGGCATTTTGTCAAAAACTCTGCATTCAATGCCTTCTGAAGGGGTTTTGCTCTTTCTAGCGCTTTGTCAGTCTCCATTTTGAAGAAAAATAAGAAAACTAGAAGAAAATTAATTTCTTTAAACAAATAAATTAAAATTTTAAAAATATTGATTTTCCACATTGTGGTCATAGGGTTTTTAGCTGTGAGGAACAAAGTCTACAAGTAAATCAAGATTGGTGGAAGCAAAAATACATTTATTAATTTGACAAAAACAGTTGAGAAAAGAGCAAACAAACAAACAGTTTTGGTCTACAAAAGCTGTTTTTTCCCTACAAAACTTCTTTTGCCTAATAATGTAGAGTATTTTTAATGTTCCTAAGGAGTCTACTGAAGAGGTAACTTCACCAATATATTACCAGGAATCTCAAACCGCTTTAATTTTTAAATAATTTCCATTACCATAATATCTAAGGTTTAAGGTAATATTTGTGAGTAAGATGGAGTGTTGAAGATCTGAGAAAATATTTTTTTCAGTTACTTATCCGGGTTGTATTGATCTGGTAAAATTAAACTGTCATGTGATTTTGTGAATCTCAAGCAGTAGTACAGAGATAAATAAAAATGTAGGAAATTTATACATTATCCCAAATAGAAGCAGACAAGCTCTGTCTGTCTTTTACTCTACTGACCTCAGGTATTCGATGAATACAGAGATGATGATGATGATGAAAAATGCAAACACATTTTCTTTTCCACTTTTCACTAAGAAGGTCTAGCCAAATTTGCCACAGTCTTTCATTACATTTATTTTATCCATGAAGATACAGCTTTTCAAGAGAATTTATAGTGAATTTTAAAAAAATAATTAAATGTGAGTGCAGGAGCCAAAGTTACATTTAAGTTAGGGGAAAAGCACTACTCAGTCATTTAATGTAGTCTTGAAAACATATACCAGTGTGACTCTGCATGCTGTTGAAGGTGTGATCATTCTACATCTTTTATATAAATTTCAAATGTTGCTAAATTTTTCCATTACAGATATCAAAGATTTGAATCATACTGTTACAACGTTTATCTGACTTCAGACCACAAATCATGTTCAAATGGTTAGAATCTCATATTCAATTAGAAGAGACCTGTTTCTAGGTTTCATGCTTTATAATAAATCTTTTGCTTATTTTACCATTCAAACTGGCTGTTTGTTGAATGGAGTAAGCAGAGCTGCAGTTATATGGACACAAGTTTATATTGTGCTTGCTTTTTTTTTTTTTTTTAATCTTCCCCCGCAATATCATCTCCATCATCAGCTTTTCTTGTATTTAAACTCATCTGTTTGTTAATCAGAACATTTCCCCCTCTTTTTCCGAATCAGTACATTTACACAAGCCCTTAAAATTTAGATTTCGCCATTTGGGGATTCTGCTGTTGTATGTACATTGGCTTTTCCGCTAAGTTGTAGTTTCTTCTTTCTTTCTTTTTCATGATATCACATTTCTCACTTTGTGCACTGTTTGGAGATAAAAGGTCCAAATATTGATGTAGTCCTTTTAGTAATAAAGTGTTAAAATAAATAGAATTTTAATCAATCTTATTATTACCGTGATTAGGTCAAAATATGTACAAGCTTTGCTCTTTTTATCTGCTATTCTATTTATTTTGTTGATCTACATTAAGTTCTTTCAGTTAATATAATGGTTAACTTCCTTGTAATCCTGCATTGGCTAGCAAGTGGGCAAATATGAACAGAAGTATAAAAAAGACACATTTTTTAACTTGTAATAGCGTCTAAATATATCTATGTAGTGTTAAAATACATTAAGATCTGGACCTTTCTGTTACTAAGTTTTTAGTGTATCAGTTCTGGAATAAATTGAGAATCTATTTATTTTTTCAGTTAATATTTTTGGTATATTTTACAAACCAAAAGCCTTTAAAATACCCTGAATTACAGATTTGACTGCTTTGGCATCTAATGAAGTATTTTGTTTAGTCTATGCAGGTGCCTATCATGCTTACTCTGGAGAATATTAGAGAGTATGGCTGCCCCACTAGGAAATCTCTACCTCCCACCCTTCCTCCCTCCCTTCCTCCCTTATGTGAGTGAAATATTAGGAAAATATTATATGCTTTAATTCTTCTTTACAGAACTAAGATTTAAGAACATTTTACCATCATTATGCATAATGACCAAGTTATGTCTGTTTCAGAAAAACATTTATTCAAAGTTTCAGCTAAAAATTGCTCTTCAGAGATTCAGTAGAGAAGGCTTAAGTTCCAAACATACCTATGGGACATGAAACAACCTCATTTTAGTGTTTTCTTTGATGTGAAATAGATATCTAAGCTGAAGATCTTCCGAAGGTTTGACCTTTGGAAAAGAGGCAAACTGAGAAAACAACTGAGTAACTCAGACCCTAAGGAGAAGCAGAAGCCCTAAGGCCTCCACCACCAAAAAAAAAAAAAAAAAAAAGGTAGGATTTCAACAGGCAGCTAATTGTTGCTGCTAAGAAGTATTGAAGCTACCACTCATTACTCCACTAAACATAATACAAGGAAGTATGGTTTGCCTGCTTCACAAAGAACAGAAAGGTTCAGGACCTTTCAGCTTCCAATGGGATTTTTATAGACATCCATAGAAGTCTTAAGTAACACCTTGCCCATTGAGAATTTAATAGACTTACAGTGTTCCTTGAGGCGTGTTCCCTTTCCTGTATTATTAAGCTCTTCAGGAGGGATGTTGCTTTTCAATTCTAGCTGGCTGTAAACACACAGACAATAGAGCAGAAAGGGCTGGATCATATTTGTTCTAAATATAAGCCTATTTTCTTCTTTAAGGATTTTGCACTATCATTTACTAATAAATGCTTTTATTTTCTGCAACAGCCCTTGACAATCAGGAAATATACAACCCTGTATTAGTAATATTAACAGCTAAAGACAGATGCCCTTTTGGTCATTTTACCCCTTTCTTGCTTCTGTAATTTTTTTTTTCTGTTCAATTTAATCTTGCTGCTTTACCCACAAGAAATTTTTAAAACTGAAATGGTTTTTATCTGTTTCCACAAGAAGCTTCTCAAATATCTCTAAATAACTTTTTCTGTTCAATGGTTCTACCTTGATTCCCATCCATACTAGATTAATCACCCATTATCTGTACATTGCAAACCCAGGGAGAACTTGCACCTCTTGGATTCTCTGTTCTTCCTCCTCTATTCCAGCTGCATCCCTAGGTTTTGCCCTGCCCAGCATGGTGTGTCCTTGCACAGCCTGCCTACCTTCACTTGGGAGACACATTCTGGTATTAAATTTCCTTGAATTGTCTCTGTCATTTACTCAGAATGGTATGAAGTATTTAATTTTATTCTCACTAACGATGTATACAAACCAGCACTTTTAAATCTCTCACCAGTGATTATGATGTTTTATTTCCTGTGAACAACAAGAAAGTATTTGGTTCTCCACTGAAAAATGAGCAAATAAAGCCTAGTTTTGCCACCCAATAGAGTTCCTTCTGTTTTGGTTCACAATGCATTTGGCACTTTGTTGTTGTCTGTACCCATTTATGTACAGTTATATACTTAATATTTTTGTGCAGGTTTATTTTCATATCTTGTACTTTTGCAGTTTGAAATCACACAAACTTTTGTATTTTAATGAAGAAAATTTCTGTCCCACTCAGTATATTGATTTGATCTAACCTATTATCATTTAGGATTTTAATAAAAAGTGTATGTCCCATTCATACGTTTAGAAACCATACTGAATAATGTCAGGCACAATGCTAGTCCATGAGTGCCAGGAGAGACCTCCTCATTTCTAAGAGGTGGAATACTTCAGAATTCAGAAGTATGTGAGCCATCAGGGACATACCTTGCATTGGAGCATAGGAAAGGTCTTGTTACCTGAGGGGCAGCTGGGGAACTGAATTAACACTATCTGGAGAAACTGTTGCCTTAGAGAAAGGAGTGATTAATCATTGCATTTTTAAAAACACCTTCCCAAAGATGGATAAGTAATCATATAATTGTACTGTAGTAAAAACTGTGGAGTATTAGTGAATTCACTGATAATGGATACACTTAGATTTTCTTCTGTACCTGGTGTGTGGTAAACACCAGCAGCTGCCTGCAAGAAGAAAGGTAATTTTAAATCTAGGCTTTTTAAATCTAGGGCAGCATTGATGTTCTTGATAAAAGTCACAGCTCTCAATTTGAATATTATGGCTATTCTTCCTGCTGCCCCTAACAGCAACTTGAACACCCCTTTCTGCAACAAACTGAGGCACTAGGAAGTTATTTTAGGCTAGGAACAGTATATTGATCTGTTATAACTAGGGTGATGCCCTGCTCTTGCCCCAGGGAATAGTAGCCTTTCAGAGGCAGTGACAGCCCATGCACATTGCCTTAGCAGTGGCCAGGGTAACATCAGCTCAGAATCAGCCCAGCTCTATTTGCTTCAGCTATTTTAGAATTTCTGAACACTGTGCTTAGTCAAGATAAGAAGTAAAACTTAAAGTTTATAAGGACTCTTGATGAGTTTTTCCAGCAGTACTGTAATTTTCTCTCTAATAGGCTTTCCTCTGATGGAAGCTAATGTTCTTCTCATTCATTTACTTCCAAAATGTCTATTTTCAAGTGTGCTGATTGGAGCTTTTGTACAAAGCACATCAGTGAGCTTTGATACTGCCTATTTGGTCTAAAATTAAGATTGTAGCCTTTATAATCTTTCATGGCGATTTGCACTCACTCTCTTCTGAGACCTAGATTTACAGTGCCTTAAGTAGATTTCATTTTGATTCAAACTTTATTGAACCTTCATATACAGAAAAAAGGTGTTGTTCATTGGTTTTGATTAGAAATTTATATGAAGATGCAAATAGTGTATTCATATTCCAAAGATCAATGCTTTTAGTGCACCAGTAGAAATATTGGTATATTTCAAGGTTTAGATATACAAGACAAAAGCTTGTGATTCAGTGCTGGTTTTAAACAGAAAAAAATATATTCTTTCTACAAAAAGAACTTTTAAAAATACTTTTTGGTTTTACATTTAAAAGGAAGGGCAGCTGATGAAACTTAGGAAAGTAAAAACAAGGAGTGAACTGGATTCGACTAATTATAATGGTTGGACTGGATGATCTTAAAGGTCTTTTCCAACCTAAATGATTCTACGATTCTATGATTCTATGATAATAAATTTTAAACTGAGCTATGCAGAAAAGGATTAGTTTAATTGCAGAAATACTTTCACTTAATCAACTGAAATCTGATATTCCTCAGGTTAAAAGAGCCTTATTCTGAAGTTACTTTTAAAGTGAACAGGAGTTCTAAACATTAATAATGGCATGACATAAGAAGGACATGAAATAAGAGGTGGGTTTCTATAATTTCAGTTGTGAAACTGAACATATTAAAAAATTAACAATAATTTTAACAATTGGATTATCATACTTGTCTTCATTCATTTTTTATGCTAACCTTGAAACATTATTGCTTCGTTCTAACTAAAGTACAAATAAGTGAATGTATATGGGTGTAACATATGCTGTTTCCTGAAATACTCCACTATGCCTTATACATAACTGCTCTAGAAAATACTGATTTTTCATTAGAGGAATAACAAAACAAAAGTACTGAAATCATATTAAAGCACAGTATGCTAAGATGATCTTTCACATATTTTATTCCTTGGAAAGAGAAATGGTTGTATAAATATGAAGCCCAGAAAGACTATTAAAAATAAAAAGCTATTTATTTTAATCAGTAAACCCCGATATTTATGTAAATGGCACTATGTGGTATCTTAACGAACTGACTGATGCTTATCAAAGGTGTCAGGAATGTCCTTTGACTTTTAGTGGATTATCATTATAACATGGTAGTGAAACTAATGAAGGCTAGAAAGGATACAGATAAATCAAAACAAGGAAATACTGAGGGATTTTTTGTCATATTTTTGGTTTTGGTGAAAGGTTTTATTCTCTTCATGTGTAAAAGCAACAGAAAATGCTGGAAATAAGGTTCAGTTCCTTAAACTAAAATTCATTATCTTTTATATTGGTCTACAGGATAAACTTTACTCACTCATACCTGCTTTTTAATCTTCCACAGTTTTTATTTTATTGAAGTAAACCAAACAAGAATTCGCTATATTGAAAGACCATGGTGAATCAATCCTACTGATGATGTCTTTAATTTCTTGAATTTTCCTTTTTAATCAGGATATTCAATCAAGTTGGAAACTATTTTTTTTCATACTGAAGTTTCTTGAATCAGCTACCTCCCATTAGAACATGGTTTCTGCATTTATTTTCCTGAGAATTTGAACAATATATCATAGCTTTGAGTAGCTAATCATTCATCAGTGAACACTAAAGGGACTTCTGTATTTTCTTTTTGGGTCTGACTGAGGGAAGAAATACTTCTGTTGAAATTGTTGGCAACAGAAATACACAGCACCTATGTCAAATACTATACCTATACTCTTGTTATTGATATCAAAGTAAAATAGGAGGTTTTGCATCAAATCTATGCAGTTAAAAGAATTTGCCTTGCAATTTTTTTTAAGTTTCAGATCTCCAAAACTTGTACAAGCATTTTCAATATGCACTTACAGGTTGGACTGATGTATTGTTCTCAGCTGCATTGTTCATTGCTTAAATATGGTCTTCCTTCAGGTGTTTACATTTGACTTCAGATTATACAGATCTATTTTTATCCTGTCCCCTCTTTACTTTGCTTATAACAACAGCGTTCAAGAGGTCAGTAAATGTTAGCATGGCTATGAAGTTAAGTATTTAAACATACCTAAACAAGAGGCACTGATGAAGACAAAAATGTGTAAATTTTTAAATGGTAATTTGGAATGAATTCCTAACTTTACGCAACTATTAAGAGGTTTTATATACATTTTGAGTCAAAGTAGATAAACAGATTTGCAAGTTTAGAGGACCAGTAGTTCATCTGTTCTGACCAAAGGTTGTTATATTGCTTACCTATATATTAAGACTTCTGTTTTATATATGGTTAAAGTAGTATCTTTCAAAAAGCATTGATGTGAAGACATCGGCAACTGTAGAATCGAGTTCTTTCATAGTAGTCTGGTACAGAGACCGCACTGGTAAAAATACGTGATGTTTTTCTAACTTTATTTTGTTTTGCTTCTCTCTTCAGTCATTTGCTTTTGTTACACTTTTCTCCACTGCATTAACGATCCCTTTAGTGCTTGATATTTTCACCATCCAAAGGCTGTAATCAAGTCACCTTTCAATCCTCTTTAGAAAATAGATTGAGTGTGACATCAGGCTTGGGAATGATAGAATAAAAAGCTCAAAACACCAATTCTCCAGAATTCCTTTTATTGACTTGATTTGTCAAACTCATCAGGCATGGATGTTCAGGTGAAAAAGCACTTCTCTTGCTTTTCACATAAGGTGCTGAATACAAGAAATTATAAAGTAGAGGAATGTCAAAGGCATAAGTAGCACCAATGATTAAGGAAACATTCCTGCTCAAGACTGAATTCTTACTAAATGATGTTAGGCAGTTGATAGAGTTTTTTTATTGAATTCACTCTAGAGAGACCTATGAAAGATGTGACTTGTGTTTTAGACCATGAGTGCAGTTGCTGTCTCAGTATCTTCATTTAAAATGATCCCCCTTGACCTGGTTAGGTAATTGGTTCCAAATTCACACTAAATGCACTGTTTTTTTCCAAATTAACAAAAATAAAAATAAGATTTTTTGCCTTTTGCAAGCAGGTACCAAGGAGAAAAAAAGTTAAACACCTTTTTTGCCATCCTTGAACTATGCATTTTTAACTTGATATATCTCCCATGCTGCAATTAACAATATTTCCTTATCTCCTCTCAGGCTTTTCTCTATTCCTCTTCTAGCTACTTTTAGTATTCCCTAAAATAAAGTTGCACTATCTCTTTTTATTTTTTTTTTCCTAGTTTTGCTGCAAATGAGCATAGCATTACCAAAGAGGCACCTCTTTCATCTGATTTCCCCAACTGGCCTTCATTGTTCTGTGCTATTTTGTTCATTTAGTCTTTCCCTGTTCTAATAATCCCATTCAGTGTTGTTTTTTAACAAAAGGCTAAGAATATCTTGGTAATAGTGGCAGAAAAAAATGGGGAGCACTGAATGGATTTGGGCGTAGAAACAATGGCAGGAACAACTCATTAATCCATTTGCCTTGTGGAATTACACTTTCTGGCTTTTCTTTGGGTAGAGCAGTTGGAGTCACTGTTTTGCTGATTTGCCTTCTCCTGTTTAGTAATGTGGGTGGGTGAGGAGCACCCATCCTTGTCAAATATGCCAAATCAAAGGAAAAAAATAATGGGTTAAATATTGATATATAAACTCATCTATGACTACTGCTGGGGTACAATATTGTACTGAAGTATAACAGGACAGCTACATACTAAATGGAATTAGAAGAAACAATTGACCAACCCATGTCACTTCATGTTGCAAATATTCTCTTAGATATGCACTAATACTTGTCAATGGCCTTGTTCTGACAAATGGCCTTCTTGGCTTTTCCTATTAGCAAGGCCTAACATCTGCAAGTTGCAATACACTTTTACTGTAATTTGGTTGCTATGGTGATGAGGGATAGCAACAAATTCATGAAAGATTCTTTGAATGTCTTCTCATGCTGAAGAAGAGTGAATAATATGTCCTAAAAAGATAGATCCAATTCATTTTGCCTTATTGGAACAATTATTTCCAATGAACTGAGTGATAAAAAGGAAATTGTGTTTTGACCTTTTTTTCTGCTAATGGGATTTTCTTGTATAGTGTTTGTTGCATCAGCTGTTCTGGTATATGATAGAGACAGTGTGATATTTGGATCTCCTGGTAACTGTTGCTCTATATACTTACAGTTGCTCTATACAGCTAGTCTGTGTTGGTAAGGGAATTATTAGAGGCTCGCATACTTATCTCTTAATTGGCTTAGAATGACTTAGCTATGTTTACCTGGCAGTTTACAATTCCAAGTTAAAAGTATTCTGTTTGCCATTTCAAAAGTATACATCTTTTTGTAAAGGATAATTTATTGGTTTATGAATGTCTATTTTTAATGCAGTTGATTCAAGTGACTAACAAAATGTGGAATCAATACATACTACTACTTCAGAATAGATTTATTATGAAGTTAATGCTATTGCTACAGCACATTATTGAAAAATGTTTCTGACGTAATCTGTAAGTATGAGTTAGAAAGGTGGTTTAAATCAGAGTACCAAAGTACAGAATATGTAAAAAGCATATTTCCTGCATAATTTTCCAGAAGTAAATTGAAGTAAATTCTTAGCTGCTATAATTCTGCTGTATCTTTGATGTTGCACAATTAAAAAGAGTTAATTGTCCAAAACACTTAGACATCTCATAATTGTTGAGGTATGGAGGCTGACTGGTAAATCTCTGCCTGGGATTACAATAACTGAACAGAACATTGGAAACTACTGGACATCATACAAGAAGTTGCTGATCTTAACAAATAACTGAGTGGCTGACAAAATTTACAGGTAGCACCATGAGTGATGACTAGATTCCACAGTTAAGGGAGAATTTTGTGAGAGACAGGAAAACTTCACAGATAATTAAAGGGGGAGAAATGGGGACTTTTCAATGATTATTTTCTTGCAAGGCCAATAGAGCCTAGGCAACCATATCAGTAATCCCACATAAAGCCAAGATTATCTAGGTAACCATATCAGAAATACTGAATTTGTGTATGGAGGTGACGAAACTGGGGCCAATGGGGAAAAACACTTAGGAAAGTGTTGTTTATCTGGGAGAAGAAACGGGTGAAGAAAGGTAGGGATCAAGGTGCATGGAAGAAGTACAAATATGGGAAAATGCAGAGAAAAGGTGACAAAAGCACTGGCTGAGTGTAAGCAGGCTGCAGCTCATTACGCTTGTCTGGCTGAGCCCTGCATCTGATCACTGCAGTCTCTTTCTTTACTATTTCTGTGTTACCACCCTTCCTAGTGGGCAGGGGTTAAGATGGACTAGCAACTAGAATGATACCCAGATCTGGAATGACTCAAGGTCTGAGCCAGCAAGTTGGCAAGAGGTCCAGGATCCTGGTATGGATATCAGACAGACTTAAAACCTGTGCTAATATTTGAGGGATCCATTAATGTGGGTTTATTTGTGCATTTTAAAAGTGAGGGAGTGTGTATGTTTGCTGGCGAACTTCAACGCTGACTATCCAGAGAGGAGGAAAAGGTTGGAGCCATCATTGCTGTTCATGCTCCACATGAGTGCTGTTTGTATTTATGTGGTGCAGGGAAAGACACTGCTCTCCATGTTAATCCATGTGGTCACTGTGTCTGCGGGGGGTGTGTGTGTGCACACGCATGATTATGTGTGCATCTGCTGAGAATATATTCAACTCCACTACTGGCTGGATCTATAAACAGGAAAGGGAACAACTTTCCTCAATAATAACCACTGCGAAAGAGATGTTCAGTGACTCTTCAGTGTCTCCTGGGACTAAGGTTCCAGTTCTCATCCTTTGCTACAGAGGAGTTTACTCACTCCCACATACTTCTACCATGTTGATTCACCAAATCAAACAAAACATACAGGAATATTTTATGTTTTTGCTCTTTAAATAGTGATAGTTAAAGGTGTCCCAGTCAATAAATGGAGCTTCACAGCGTAGACAATTTAAGAACAATACAATAAACAAAAGCCCCTCAATCTCTCCTAATATTAAAAAAAAATAGAATTAATGAGAAATAATAGGGAAACACAACATAGTGACAAGGTAATGTTTATGGGCAGCATATCAAGAAGTATCACTCACTCAAACACTCCCTAATTTTTTATGCTTCTTTCTTTTAGGTCCATTTTGTGAGGAAACTGGTGATCCTTGTGCATCTCAGCCATGCCTGAATGGGGGCATATGCCAATATAATCAATCTGGACATATTTGTGATTGTCCTGCTGGTTTTCTTGGTCACAGTTGTGAAATTGATATCAATGAATGTTCTTCAAGGCCATGTCAGAACAGAGGTACATGTATCGATTTGCCAAATGTAAGTATAAACTTCAGAGATCCCTATTTGAACATAGAATCATAGAATCCCAGAATCATAGAATGATTTGGATTGGAAGGGACCTTTAAAGGTCATGTAGTTCCAACCCTCCTGATGTGGGCAGGGACATCTTCCACTAGATCAGGTTGCTCAAAGCCTCATCCAACCTGACCTTGAACATGTCCAGTGATAGGACATCCACAACTTCTAAAGGCAACCTGTTCCACTGTCTCACCACCCTCATCATAAAAAATTTCTTCCTTATGATTCTTATGCCCAATCTAAACCTACCCTCTTTCAGTTTAAAATCTTTTCCCCTTGTCCTATCACTACAGGCCTTGGCAGAAGGTCTTTTTCCATCTTTCTTATAGGGCCCCTTTATATATTGAAAGGCCACAATGAGGTCTCCCCAGAGCCTTCTCTTCTCCAGGCTGAACAACCCCAATTCTCTCAGCCTTTCTCTATAGCCATTTTAATTGCACTCTTCTGGACTCACTCCAACAGGTCCATGTCTTTCTTGTGCTGGGTTTCAGAGCTGGACACATGACTCCAGGTGGGGCTCATGAGAGCAGAGTAGAGTGGGAGAATTAGTTCCCTTGACCTGCTGGCCACATTTCTTTTTATGCAGCCCAGGATACAATTGGCTTTCTGGAAGCACACATTGTCAGCTCATGTTCAATTTTTCACACACCAATATCACCATGTTCTTCTCCACAGGACTGTTCTTGATCCATTCATCACCCAGTCTGTACTGATACTGGTGACTGCCCTGACCCAGGTGTAGAACCTTGCACTTGTCCTGATTGAACTTCATGAGATTTCCATGGGTCCGCTGCTCAAGCTTGTCAAGGTCCCTCTGGATGGCATCCCTTCCCTTTAGTGAATCAACTGCACCACTCAGCTTGGTATCATCTGCAAACTTGCTAAGGGTTCATTCAATCCCACTGTCTATGCTATTACTAAAGATATTGAACAGTATTGGTCCCAGTACAGGATATCACTTTTTGTTAACTGATCTGCATTTGGACATTGAACTGTTGATTTCAACTCTTTGGACACAGCCATCCAGTCAATTTCTTATCCATCAAATAGTCCATCCATCAAACCTATCTCTCTCCAATTTGGCAACAATGATGTTGTGTGGGATGATGTCAAAGGCTTTACAGATATCAAGGTAGATAGCATCAATTGCTCTTCCCTTACCCATCAATAGTCATTCCATCATAGAAAGCCACCAGATTAGTCAGGCATGATTTTCCCTTTGTGAAGCCATGTTGACTGTTTCTAATCACCTCCTTGTCATCCATATGCCTTGACATAGCTTCCAGGAGGATCTGTTCCATGAAAGTGCCAAAACTTATAATTCTAATGTAACTTTTTAAATTAGCTTTGCATACTTCATAAAGTAACACAACATTGTCTGAATGTGTAGTGTTTCTAATATTTCTATGGTAAAAAAGCCGAAATTCCACATTTTCCATTCAGTTTATTAGAGGTCACTTAAGAAACTACTGATGCTGTTTCATTTTTTTTCCTCCCTAATAAAATCTGATATAAAACATGATATATCAGTCATCTTTGTTTCCTAGTGGTTATTTCCTATTATTGCTTTTCCTGTGGTATCTGTTTTTAATTCCTTTTTCTTCTTCTTTGTTTTTCTTTTTATAAAATAGAATAAATTCATGCAGACTCACAAAGGTCTGATAATAGAGTCATATCTGGCAGTATTTCAACCTGCATTGTCGATGTTCTTTCATTAGCATGACTGTTGCAAATAGCAGTGATTATACAGAACCAAAACAGTGAAAGAGTTTAAAAGCTCAGATATATACCAGTGATACATACTCACTCACAGAGAGAGAAAAAAACAGACATCTAAACTGTGAAACAAATTGATAGATTTCTAAATTACGCAATCTGTCTAAATATTTTGTCTAGTAGATAAACTACCACATACTATTTTGTATGGTTATTTCTATAGACAAACAGAGCTGCAATTTGTTTCACACATACAGAGATGTTAAAATAAAGTTCATGATCATGCCTTGAGACCAGTTCTGAAGAAACACCTGAACACTTCCAATTTCACTTGGTGGATAAACCCCTATATATTTTTCCTTTACTTTGTGATGTCAAAAGGCTTATAAAGAGCATTACTTTATATAGGAAAATAAGGGTGAGAGTGTCAGCTCTAATAAATATTTTGTTTTGTGGAATTACTTACTGTTCTTACTGTGTAAATTACAGATTGCAGTAACTGACAGATGTCTTTCACCATCATAGAGAAGTATAGTCTCTGTGCTTCATACTGAAGGGGAGAAAGGATACAAACCATTTTCTTTCCTAGTCTAGTTAGTGAATACTGTTTGGTATCTGAGGTACTTTGTGCACTGTTTGATAGATGCAAACATTACATTGGAACAAATTCAGAAATGAGAAAAAAACATAAATGAATTATAAAGCTCCTTCTTGATTCCGTTATGAAATCACAAAGCCAGCCAAATTTAGAGCTGGTGTATTTCCAGCTAGCAAACCCAGCTCTGGTATAATCTGTGCTGGAAGGCCTATTCCACTTGTCCTAAATTATGTTTGTAACCTATTTGGGGCTAGGACTGCTTTTTGTTCTGTCTTTGTAAACTGTTTGATATGATGACACCCTGTCTAGTTAGGGTCTCTATAGTAATGGAAGTAAACACTAATTTCTGTATTGCCTTGGTTACAACAAATAATTATTTCTAATTTCCTTCTCTTCTATAGGATGTGGCATGTATCTGCCTGCCAATATTCACTGGCAAGTTCTGTGAGAGAATACTGAATCCATGTGAATTGTTGCCTTGCTTAAATAATGCAACTTGTGTAGCTCAACAGCAGAACTATAACTGCCGGTAAGATTAGAAATTAATTTATTTCAGTACTTCATTGGATCACTTGATGATATCCCACTGATTGCAGAAACAAAAGACATCATCTGTCATAGAGAACACAGAAAACTAGAAACTTTTAACAATTTTTTGTTTCATTTCCGTGCCCTGCTCTGTTAGCCTTCTTGAAAACTCTTGAAGTGTTTCAAAAAGATTTAAAACATTTAAGGAGTTATAAATTGTTTCATCATTAATTCTGTAAGATAGAATATATAAATCCTGAATACACTGATGACAAGTGAGACAATTAAACTGCAGGTACCACTGCCATTCAGGGTGTATGATGTTTATGCTATGTTTCTGAAAGGATAAGACAACTGTGTTAATTTCTAATTCACAGACATGCTCTAGTAGGTCTTAGATTGATCCTTCAGGCAGCATATTAAAAAGTACTTCATTCAGAAAGACCACGCTAAAAATGATCCATTTGAAAATAACAGAAGTGACCCAGTAGGGATATAATTTCATTCCATTTTAAATAGCTTTTTAGATATTTTCTTACACCGCTAAGGAGTACAATTTGTACTCTTCACATTTGCCTGGCTTTTGTCTGGCTGCCTGAAGTAAGTTCTGCTAAGTATTACTGAAGTGCAGTAAACAACTGTCAAATTTTAGGATATTCATAAAAGCAGAAAATTGAAAGCTGTTGAACACAAAAGCCTGAAAACACATTTTGAATGAACCCAGAAACTGCAAATGCATAACAGAAGTATGGAACATAAAGTTACAGTCCATCAGAGGAGATTCAGTTGAGAACTCTGGAAATTAAAATATAAGTAGAACTATGTTTACAATTTTCACAAAGAAGAAAAAATTACTTTTTTTTTTTTTTACTTACACCTGAATAAACACATACAAACATACACACATATACAAACACATACACAGAGTTAGATCTTCCCGTATAGATATATATTGCACAGAACAATAGTGTTATCATTTATTTTCCAATACTTTAAACCAAAGTATAAGCTACTAATAATTTACTATTATATAGCCAGTCTTTTACACAGTATATTGCTGTATGAATTAGTACAGAATCATAGAATGCTTTGGGTTGGAAGGGACCTTGAGAGATCATCGAGCCCAACCCCCCTGCAGTGAGCAGGGATTGAACCTGTGACCTTGGCATTATTAGCACCACGCTCTAACCAACTGAGCTAACCAGGCTGAATATATATGATGCCTGAAGTAAAATGCATTTAAAAATATGCATAACATGAACAATTAATATCAAGATGTAGATTGCCTTTCTTTTAATAAATAGATAAATACATTTTAAAAACATCCTGGCCCTGTGTGCAATGCAGATTGTATAATTTACAATTTCACAAAGCACTGGTAGAAATGGACTGTACCATGAAACTCATTGTACCATGGAAATCGGTTAATAAAAATAGTTATGGAAAGGCATGGTGATTTGACAGTCTTTCCATTGATATACTATGTGAGAATAAGAGTCATTATTTAGATCAATATAACAGAAAGCAAAAATGAGCAATTAACAACCCAACCGCATGTCCAGAGAAGGACAATGAAGATGGTGAAGGGTCTAGAGCACAAGTCTTATGAGGAGCAGCTGAGGGAACTGGGGTTCTGGAGAAAAAGAGGTTGAGGGGAGACCTTATAGCTCTCTACAACTACTTGAAAGGAGGTTGTAGTGAGGTGGGTGTCAGTCTCTTCTGCCAAGCAACAAGTGATAGGACAAGAGGAGATGGCCTCAAATTGTGACAGGGGAGATTTACATTGGATATTGGGAAAAATTTCTTCATGGAAAGGGTTGTCAAGCATTGGAACAGACTGTCCAGAGAAGTGGTTGAGTCCCCATCCCTGGAGGTCTTTAAAAGTTGTGTAGATATGGTGCTTAGGGACATGGTTTAGTGGTGGACTTGGCAGTGCTAGGTTAACAGTAGAACTTGATGATCTTAAACGTCTTTTCCAACCTAAAAAATTCTATGATTCTATGATTCTGTGATTCTATGATTTATATTGATTATCAAGAGAATCATTTCAATTATGCGGTAAAGCTAGGTTTTAGTTTTGGGCTTAGATGGTACAATCTTGTTTACTGTTAATATTGAGCATTAAGATCCTATTAATATCAGTGGTGCTTAGATTTTACTTTTAATATTTGTGTATTTTTCATGCATTCAGTTGTGCTATCTGTAAAACACATATTTGCTGAGATAGGCAAGACATTCGTGGAGAGCTAATTTGAGAAATGGGATACATTATAAGTTTATTATTTTTAACAATAAGAATGCTCTAGAAAAGGGAAATAACATCCTAGAGAGAGCACTATGAATAGAGTAATAAAGAGTGCATCATTCAACTTTGTACAACATCAAGTGCTTGGCCACGTGCGTACAGTTTAAGTAAAAACTTTGGATAGGATTCAGTTCACATAGTTTTCCCTAGCACTGAAGCTGCACACCAGGCTTTCTTGGTGAAGGAAGAGAACTCTAGAAAGTGACTCATCTCTTCCAAAGATAAATATCTGGGAGAGGTGAGATGAAGCATCTTCCGGAGGTTCTGAATTTTCCCTGTACAGAGGTACAGAGAAAGCCTGGACTGCTGTCCTAAACCAGATACTAAACCCGCAGACTTTTAACATTAGATAAATATAGCAGCATTGGAACTTGGTTTCAGTACTCACCCTTAGTTTTGCCATTCAGTCCCTGAAGGGTCCAGTTAGTGACTGCAATATTTTTTAGTGTTTATTGTTAATAAATTGAAATGTATTCCCTCATTTTTTGTGAAAATAAAATCAGTTTTCTACCATTTAATCCCAAATATTTAATAAACGTAAATTCTGTGTATATTTATGCCTGTATATTTGGAAGGAGGCATTTAGGTGAGAAAAAGCATTTTGAGGGGGTATGAATCACATACATTTCACAAGGAGACCAGATTCAGTAATTCAGTTGTGAGAGCTGCAGTCTTGCTGAAATCAGACTGCTGAAATGTAGAGGAGGTGCTGAGTTTTAGAGAGGGCCAACAGTCAGCAGGTTTTTACTGTTTCTAGGATTCAGAATTCTCTCTGTGAATTTATGTCTTGCATTAGCTACTTGAATAACAAAGGATGTCAGAAGGCCTATAAGAAGAGTAGTTTAACAGTTTCAGGTTTTTTAAGTCACAGACTTGGACGCTTTCTGGCTGTGAGTCATGTTTTAATTAATTTTACCCAAAGGAAACCTGCCATTAACAATGTTGCTTTATTCAGGTGGTTTGGAGCTGCTCATTCAAAGTTTAAAGTGGAGGGTTTTTTTCATTTTTGGTAATCATTGTCAAATACTGTAGGTTATGACTATGTCTAGTTACTCCACAAAAAACTGCATGTGCTTCATTTGGTGTAATACTACCTGATCCACTTCTACAGCATTTTAACATTTTAAATAAATGTAATGGCATTTAGCTCACATGCATATTCAAATTCAAATAATAGCTGAATTAACCTTTTAATCCTTTTTGTGTTGTTTTTGTTGCCCCTATTGTGTCTGCTTCTCCTTATTCCCAAGCCCCATTCTGCTTATATCCATCACCATCTCAGTTTCTATCTACTTATCCTTTCTTCTTTGGGAAAGCAGTTGTTTTCCATTGTAAACATATAATCAGACTCAATATAATTTTCTTCACTTCAGTTATGATGTATGACTATCTTGTATCCTCATTCCATCCTTTCAGTCTTGATATCATCTACAACTTTGTGCTAAGAATCTAATAGTAGCATTTTTTCTTAAATGTCAAAATTTAAGGTGAATTCAAATAGGCAGTGAACAAGGATATCCATCACAATAAATTGTGATTGTTTACTGTGTATCTTCTTCTATTATCCTTGTTCTTTATGACAATGAAAAGTCACAAAAAATGTGAAATGGTGTTTTGAGAACTTTTTTTCTGTTAGTGTCATCTTTGGAACTTTACTGTCAACTTTCTTGCTGTTAATTTACTCTTACCTTCTCTGACATTGGTACGTCTATTGCAAAACAACAACAAAAACAAAAAAAAGGAAAAATGAGCAAATATAAAAATTAGAAGAAGCACTGTCTAAAATTGACTTACTAAATTATCTTTTTTATGAAACAGTCATAGATTACTGATATAAATTGAACGAAGAAAGCTAGCAGCTCTTTCACCGGATTTCAAATCATAAGTAAAAACAAATCAGTAAAACAAACATTGTAATTTGGTTGCTCTGATTTGTTTTTAAGTGTTATTTAAATATGGAATTATAACAAAAGATCCAAAATATTTTTTTTTTTACTTTACATTCCTTTTATATATAAATATATGGATGAATGGTGCTGTAATATAAAGGAGAAATATGCTATCGATATGAGTAGTTTTGTTTAGAGGGAAAAATAAGAATGTAACAATCTGATATCTTTGAACATACTGAAATAAAAACAGCTAAGTATTATGAAAACCTCCTTTTAGCTACAACGAATGAACCAGAAATTTGTTAAGAATAGACTTTGCAAGAATTTTGATTCCAAGTACTTTAAATTGTAGCAATAGGATTATAGGATTTAAATACAGCAATTTTTTCAAGAGGAGAGTGCGGATTATGTAGTTCATTGCTACTTGCATAGAGTGTCCTCCTGTGGTTGTGACTATACTAGCCTCAAAGAATATAACTGTTTAGAGGTTTCCCCATATCCACCTACCTCTGTCCAAATGGTCCTATGCATGTACTGTGTGGATGCTCTCCAGGGGTTTATGGTGAAATCCAGCCCGTTTAACATTCCACCAAAGGCTAATAAGTGATTTAAGCTTCTGGACATGCTAGATGCCTCTGTGCATCCCTCAGAGTCATAGCCATACCCACTGATTAGGCATCTTTAACTGATTTAGAAAATATGGTTAACTCGGATACTTTCTATTCAATGTTGTTGCCTGATCGTTTGCAATTGCAAATATATCCTTTACTTTTGTAAGCTACATACCTGTGAGAGGCTTCATGTGTTCTGAAACTAGGGATGGCGTTATTTTTTTAAATGGTGAAACATAAGCAACACAACTAAATCTCATATCTATTAGGAGCAAGAACATAGAAAAAACAAAAGCAATTCTGTATCATCTTAACAATTTCCAGCATCTGGGCTGAGTCATTAGACAAAGTACCCCTCAGAAAAAGTTAAAAAATCTTTCCATCTATTACTTTTGGATTCCTTCACAAACACAAATTTTCAGCTAACTGTCCATTTCCTTTCTCTTCTACTTAAATCTTTTCTTTCCATGCTACCAGAAAGAGCCTTTAGACAGAAGACCATGCTAAGCATGTCTGTAAGAACTTATCGAGTGAATTTGACAGCGATTATGTATCTATCAAAACACAAAAGAGAGTTTTTGCAGTCTGAATTTTACTTTTGGACATTTTCAGCAAGATATAAATATTCAAATATTTTTCTACACTGTTCCATTATTGCTTTTGAATAAGACTTGTTTGCTATCCATTTGAATCTCATCTCTTTTTTTTTATGTATAGGCGATTTTTTTAAACACTGGAGGGCTAGATAAGAAATGGATTTTCTCCTACTAATGACAAGTGCTGGCATGAAGCAGAAGAAATGTCTACAGTTCCTTTTATCCTAGGAGAGTTATCCATGGCTCCATTGTCATCACATGGAACAAACACACCATCACAAAATAGAATGCTAGTTTTCTCCTTTAAAGAAAATACCAAATTACAATTAAGCAAACACAAAAACAACCATGCATTGTCCTCTCCCCATGTTCCTTCCATTGTTCCTTACACACCTAAGCATGTCATTATTCACTGCTCTTTCTTAATCACTAGTAATGATTGATGTTAACTATTTTAAACCTCGTCATTTGTCATCATATTTCTAATTTTCCTCTCTGATGGTTTAATTGACCCATCCTTTCTAATAGATTTTCAAAAGCTCATTTTTAGCTTTTTATTAAATATTACCTCATTCAAGATTGCTTTTTGTTTCAGAAGATTATATAAAGTATTGGTATGAAAATGCTTTAATCAATGAAAAAAATTATTTTATGGAGAAGCATAAATAACCAGAATCATGCAACTGATTTTTAATTGCTTGAAAACATGATCTGTTTATTTTAAATAACATACAAGGTCTGTTTTATTACCGCAAGAACATTATTTAATAGAATTATGGAATATAATTAAATACAATTAACTTTTAAAATGCAAGTCCTCTAAAATACACTGGTGTATTTGCAGCTGCATGCCAGGATTCACTGGAAAGAACTGTGAGGAAGTAATTGACTACTGCAGGCTGCTCAGCATCAACTGTCTGA
Source organism: Pelecanus crispus (assembly GCF_030463565.1). Taxonomy (NCBI): domain Eukaryota; kingdom Metazoa; phylum Chordata; class Aves; order Pelecaniformes; family Pelecanidae; genus Pelecanus; species Pelecanus crispus. The sequence continues at coordinate 101,586,968 of NC_134645.1, forward strand.
ATGAAGGATTGTGTCTTAATGTAATTGGAGGATTCACTGTAAGTAATTTAATACTTGTTAAACTAATTCAGTGCTCCAAAGTATAAAAGCTTCAGACGAGTAGAACTTGAAATGCATTCATTACTCTAAAAGACAAGAGGGTCATACATTTATGTGTTTGTTATTTATTTAAATCAATAACACAAGCACAATTCACTTGGGTAATATGGATTTTTTTATTACTTTTCTACTGAGACCATGTTTTGTACTATATCAAGTAAGAGAACTGAAGAGTATTTTTATAGTAAAAAGAATATATAACTAATTGTGGTCCAGTGCTGTTATCCACACAGATGATAATGACAGCTATGTTGCAGCCCTTAAAAATACATTGCTTAAATTGACTACATCTGTTGCCATTGTTTTAACCAGAATCAAATTAGTAATTTAAACATAAGCACATTTAAACTTAATACGAACTTAGAAGTTTGATGATGAAACTGCAGTGCGGTGAGGTTGATTCCAAATGACAATTTGAAAAAATGTAATTCTGCTTCTTTTAACTCTCAAAATAGCTCCTGAAAATGTTGAGCAAGATCCATCATGTACCAAGATTCTTTTGGCCATAGCTTGTCAAAAGAGAGGAAATAGTTTCTCCAACAGCAGTAACTGGGAACAACTTAAAGGTTACTCTAAACCACTTGTTCTGCAAATAACAGGAGATAATCATAGAATCACAGAATGGCTGAGGTTGGAAAAGACCTCTGAAGGTCATGTTGTCCACCACCCTCCACAAGCAGGGCCACCTAGAGCCATTTATCTAGTACTAGTCCACTTATCTGTTTGGGTGTTCAGACAAAATGTATTAGGATTACTGTTACTCCTTGCTTCAGGGAGTAGGGAGAGTAGTCTACTCTGTAAGGGAAGAAGAACTGGAACTGAAGGTGACAGCAAAGCCAGCAGGGACAATGTCCTCACCAACAAGGGGCACAATCCCTCAATACCCACAGAACACAGCAGATCCACAGATTCAGCCAAAAGTCCCGTGATCACCAGACAAGTCCTTAGTGATGAAGTAGGTTTGCAGTCAAACTGGGTGGTGAACTCAACAGATCAGAATCAGCAAGATACAAAGCTGGATACAGGCATACTGACAAAATAGGTCAGGAAAGGATCTAGTGCAAAGGTCTGAGCTTAAGTGCAGCTCATGAGTAAATGAAAGTCTGGACATCTCAGAGGCAAGTTTTGTTTTCACAGTAGAGTGATCCAAGGTGACAGTGCTGGGCTGCATCAGACCTGACCTTGAACACAGGCAGTTAAGCCTGTGAAAGAAGGGAAAGAGGTCACCAAGGAAGAGTGCAGAGAAAGATGATTATAGGCTGGTCAGGCCAATTAGAACCTGTTGATATTCAAGGTCTTGATAGTTTCTCCTAATATTCCTTGCATATAATTACTCATTCAGTCCAAATATCATTGCCTTTCTTGTAGTTACAAAAGCTAAAGAGGCATTGATATTTTGTCCCCAGTGCTTTTCACCTGAGTCCTTGTGTTTGCTCATGTTCCTTGAGTCTTACCTGATCTGAAAACTGCTATATACAGGTGACCAAGGATTGTTTTTCTTATTTATTTATGGGAACAAAGAGAAAAGCAGCTTCCAGTCATTTGTTCAAAGTGGCCAACCCATATTTTTGCACATAGTTCTGTGTGCACATTCTAAGTCGGATACTGTTGTGGACTTTTCAAGTGTCACTAAGAAATAAATTCATACCACTCTTGACTGCATCTCAGTCTTCCAATTGCTGCATCTTGTCATTTCCCTTAGCCTCTGATCTTAATTGCCAGGAGCAGCTGTTTAGGTTGACCTGTTACTCATTCAAATACTTGCACTTCCACAGGTATGTAATCAGCCATAAGAGATCTGTAACACAAATTTTATTTAAGAGCATGATAAAGTTAGTGAAGTAAATACATAGAATCATAGAATCGTTTAGGTTGGAAAAGACCTTTAAGATCATCCAGTCCAACCATTAACCTACACTACCAAGTCCACACTAAACCAATCAAGGGTAGACTAGACTAAACCATGTCCCAAAGTGCCACATCTACCCGTTTTTTTGAACACTTCCAGGGATGGTGACTCCACCACCTCTCTGGGCAGCCTCTTCCAATGCTTGGCTACCCTTTCCATGAAGAAATTTTTCCTAATTTCCAACCTAAACCTTCCCTGGTGCAGCTTAAGCCCATTTCCTCTCGTCCTATCGCTAACTACATGTAAATGATAATTTCAGAAATCAATGAATACTGTATTACCTAAAGAAGTAAGTATGATGTATCTGCTAAGTTCTTAATTCTGATGAAAATTCTTTCAAAATCTGTGTTTTAAGGACATTTTTAACACTACCTATAAATATATAGTAATTAGAGAAATAGTATATAAATGTCCTTTAACACAAAATCTGAGGTAATTTGCAAAATATTGCATATCAGAGACATGCCAGTGGAGTATTAAAACATCCATACGTAGAAGACCATAATTCTTGCTTTGTTGAGTATACCATATCTAGTATACCCACGGAAGAATAAAATAGATGATGAGGAACTCTCTGAGAGTTTGCCTCTCCTCATTGTTGATAGCCAATGAAAAAAAGAGAGTCCAGTTCTGCTGCACTGAAATAAAGGATTCCTAAAAAGATACACTGATTTTAAAATGTTTCTGTCTCCCAGTTAACTTACCTACATGATAGAAATATTAGATTCAAAACAGAAACGTTGGTTTTAGCTCTTTTCAGCTACTTATGTCCACTTATATCAAGCAATAACTAAAATTACAGTATAACAATTAGAATACAGAAGTGATAGAATTAATCAGTGAATGCAATGTGTACAACATATGCAGACATCAAAGTGAATACTTATCAAACACAAAAAGAAATTAAAACCCAAACTTTTAGGAAAATAAACAAAAATTGGGTACCAAATTTTTGTATAGTTAGTAAGTGTGCTAGCATTTACTGTTAGATACAAAATAGTTGTATAACAATAAATGTTTTCATAAAATAATCCTCAAAAACACACTTCCATGACCAGCATAAGATGTGATACTTTCTTAGCAGACACTGAATAAGGCTATAAGATGGAGCTAAATGACCTGGTAGAGCAAAGGTTGGATTTTTTTTTTTTGTTTAAACTTTGATGCCTACATAAGTAAATGGTATGGTGTAGTACCTGATGGAAAACTAGTAAGGCAGGCCTTTGGGACTGACAAATAAGATCGAGCAGATAAAGAGAGGAAAGGATGAAGAGTACTAAACCAGATTCAAATTACTGGAATTTTTGTTGAAAATATACATTATACTGAACCACAGTTGAAAATCGTTACCCTTTTCCTTGACAGTCAGTCTGTGGTATGGCATCTTTATTTGGAAGATAAGCAGTAGTATATCAATTATAGGTTAACTTCTCTTTGAAGACACAAACAACTATGGATTCTGTCCAGCCAATTTTTTTGCTTCTCTTAGTTGTAACTTTCTTGATCGTAATTAATTTTTCCCCATAGAAAATATATATTTTCAGTATTATCAGAAAATCAAATACTGACAAGTCATTTGAGAATTCCAGCTGAGAGAAATTTGGCTGTTAATTTTTTTTATTATTTTGGTTTTTTTACAAAAGCAGATTTGGAAGTACTGAAACATTCAATGCATTTGTATAAGTGGCACTAAGCAGCCCATCTCAGAAAAAAGACCAACCCCACAACAAAATAATTTAAAAAAAATCAAGGTGTTAGACCTTGAAATCTAATTAAAAAAATTCATTTTTGTTTTGAAAATAATCTCTAGTTTAGTTTCAAAGAGTAGTAAATATATTTATTTACATATAAATGAAACAGTATAGTTTTATTTTTTCAGTATTGCTGTAAGTTATTGGCACAAGTTCTTGATCACGAATTAGTATTAATTATAAGTAATTGTAATATTAATAGTTACTCTGCTTACATTTATTACATTCAGTAATTCATTATATGTTTCTAAAATTATTTCTGCCTCTATTAAGAAATCCCTCTGATGTATATTAGCTTTATGTAGATAATAATGCTTAGTTATAGGAAGCATTTATTGATGATGCTGTTGTGTTAGATAAACATGGGAATTGTTACTTCTTAGGAAATGGAGCTTCTCTTTGCATTTCATATTCTCACGTTTCATATTTTTATATTTCAATTCTCATATCTCATATTTCAGAGTATGGCTGTAGTCGTAACAAATAATTTGTTCTTTCTGTTGTTGCCCATCATCCTGGGGACCAAAGTCATGATATATATATGGAGATAGGATTTATCAACAGAAAAATAATGTGTAGTTGCATAGTTAATTCCAGTTAACATAGCTTAATGAAAACAGATCACGTCAGACCAAGCAGATTTAATGAGACAACCTGACAGACAGTGATGGAGAAATATTTTCTGCTGCAATTCACTCATTAAGCAAAATGAATCATTTAATGGAGCAAGTTAAATTCTAAGGAAAAAAAAATCTAGATCTTGATGACACTTTAGTGGGTATAGCCAATCAGATGCATTGACACAGGAAAGTTTTTTTTTCCAAATAGTTGGATGTTCTGCTTTTTGTAGCACACATACCTGCCCCCCACCTGCCGTCCAGATGAAGCAGAAGACACCACAGTTTGTGTAGCTAGATCAGCACGTTATGCCCAACTGTCAAGATGACTGTAAAAGAGCTAGACTTCTGTCCAACATAAATTTTGGATTTTTTTTTCAAAATTAAAAAAAGTACAAACTGATTAAAAAATTATGCCTATGTTATTGGGCTTATAGGCTTGAAGATCTGTGAAGTAGTTGTTATTCTAATTTTAAAATTTTAATTAGATTTTTTTGTAAAATTAACTAAAAACTGAGTGAACAGTCAAAGAGGAAAATAATTATAAATTAGGAATTATTGTCCCCTGTGAGTGCTTTTAATGGACTTCATGGCAATTTGGTTTTGGACTAGTGTTTTGTAGTACTTTGGCAGAGTAGAAAATACAAAACTCTTTCTGTTGAAATGTGCAGATCACCACAGAAAATGGTAGTATAGTTAATAATAAGCAAATCTGATCAGGATTTCTTGGTAGGCTATACTACTTAGGAAAAAATGTGTTCTAAGAGAGGGAAATGCAATGCTGAATGCATAGGAAAAAGAATGTGAGTTACACAGTAGCAACTATTTCCTGACAGTGACAAAGAGGACAACTTTGAGCTCAATGTGGATATTAAATTTAATAATTAATACAATCCAGATTTGGCAACTTTATCCTAAATACCTCCACCTACTCAGTATTAGAAGATGGGGGCCACTGTTTTAAGGAAAAAATTAAATTAAAACAGGTTTAACATAAGCCACACTTTTACAGTTACTAAAGTGTGAACCAATCACAGATTCCAGTAGAAGTTTATTTAATAAAGCTATTCATCTGCATTATTTTGACAATATGATAACCTGCTTCTTTAAAACGTTTTTAAAAAAATCTGCCCACAGAGACACATTTCAATAGACATTTCTATTCTCATAGCAACTTGCTTTTTCTTAAATGGATTTTATAAGTTGAAAGTCAGTATTCTTAATTTGCCATTGATAGTATTTCCTTAGTGCTTTTAATCTGAGTGTCTTAAGCAATTTATGGCTGTAGGTATCTGTTATCTTTTCGTTTATGTGAAGATAAGGAAAAGATGAACAGTTCCCAAAGGACAGCTGACAGGCAAGAAAGAGCTGGTGTTTCATTCTTGCTAATCATACTTCTGCCACATGCTAACCACACTTCTGCCACATGCTAACCACCTGGGGGCATGTGGTGGTTTGGGTAGAGTTATCCCAGTAAATTAGACTGGCTCCAGCAATGCCTCTCACACAAGGAGACTCGACAGTAAAAACAGGTAAAGAGGGAATGCAAACAAGGAATCACCTGGGGACTGTAAAGCTTTCCTCTAGGTCCCAAGGGGGAATTGGCTATCTAACTATCTATTTATCCAGAACAAGTGCCTTAGATCAAGTCAAAAGAATTATCCCTGCTTAAGATCCCATGGTTTTTTTCCCTGAATCATCATTAGTATTAAAGTAAAAAAACAAAACAAAACAACCCACAAACCAAAAAAAAAAACCAAAAAACAAACCAGAGATACTAGGAAAAAAAGATTAAACTACTTTAGTATAAATTATGAGGATAACAGAACTGTCAATTATCAAATTTTGGAAGATTAACAGTTTCTAAAACACGATATTGGAAAAGTCAAGGGTATGAAGACTATCAAGCTTCTGGCATACCAGCTGTCTTTATTCTCTAGGGAGAGACAAGAGATTGTGTTCTTTGGTTTCAACCACTGAATTGCATATAATTTACAGAATTTATAGACCAGGTATGACTACCTACGGAAGCGCGTTGAGGGAAAAGAAGGTGCAGCCCTACAGCAGTTGCAAGCAGGGGATTTTGCATAGCCACACACTCTTTCCTATTTCTGCTTTGCCACACACTTCTTATGGAAGGGCATACAGATTAAAAATGCATTCCACTTTTTGCAGGGAATAAAAATGCTCATTTATAGCTTTTTTTTTTTTTTTCCTAACAGCTCCTTACTATGTTATGAGCAACTACCTTTTCACTTATATAGTTTGCGTAGTGTATCCAAGTCTATTTTGTCAATGTGACTTTCTCCCATCATCCTGACAAACCACTGATTTGTGCAAGGTTATGTGGTCACAGCTAACAAAGGAATTGATTTATATAGGCACAAAAACTAAAGCTAAAAGATGAAGTGAAAGCAATGCCAATGTAAGGTCCGTTTCCATTTGCATGCGCTACACTTGAGACAAGGACTAAGCAAATCATACACATTGCTTGAAGAGCAGGAAGTGTTGGCAAGCAAATAAACACTAGAACAGCATTAAAGAAAGAGACGTGCTATCATGGGTTTTACAATTTCACCTACTGTTGGTCATTCAAAGCAAATATTTAAATTTTCTTTAAGCTGTACTGACACTTAAATGTGAAATTTTATGTTGGAATCATTGTCAATGGATGTCCTGGTACCTTCCAAAAGAGCAGCAGGAATTGCTGCCATTTTCTGGCTAGTGTTCATACAGCGCAGTGGAATTAGATTGTGCTATTAAGGGGGAGCAAAGCTAAGAAAAAAGAAGTGGTGTTTTTAGCTTCTATAAGTAATTTGCAGAATATGTGTTTTGTACACATCAGGTGTTTGCATATGCATGGGGAATACAGATTAATAAAAACTTGTATGGATAAACCAGAACCAAACCAGAAAACACCTAATTATGCACCAACATGCATACCTTTCAGGTAATTGCTCCCCAGTCACTGAATTTTTGCTTTCTTATGTGGACAAGCATTTAATAGTCTATATCAAATAGTATGATGCACTGTAACAGATAGAAAAATTAATATAATAGAAAAGGTAGGTATCTAAAATCTTGCCCTACAGATGGCTCTGGGGCTGTTCATGTTATATTCTTTTGATCCTTTTCCTCGCAACTGTATATCAAAATCATGACTGTTATATTTGGAGTTTTATGGTGAACCTCAGATATTTCAATAACAAAGTATAAACCAAGAGGGTATATGGTTGATAAAGTAAAATTGTGCGTACAGGTGAATAATCATGTTCGCTGGTAAAGCAGAAGAGGCTTACATAGTAACATAAAGAACTGCCTTCACCATAGGCAATATGTTTCTTTGGGGGGCATGAGGGAAAGAGGAGAGAATAGAGAGGAGGGAGGAGAGAGGAGGGAACGTCTCTGTCTCCTGTGTTTTTTCCCCATGTCAGAAAGTCAGTACATGGTACGCATTCAACAGAACTTGCGCAGAAATTACAATCAGGCAGACAAAGCTCCCAAGTTTCATCCCTAACCAGATGAGGTTTGCCCTTGTGGGTGGAGAACCAGACCCATCAGCCAGCCGTCAGGCTGGGAATCAGTCTGCTTCTTTTCAGAATAGTGGCAAGCAGTGCCAAGCCCCACGGGCCTGCAGTACCCCCTGCGTCAGCCTGAACAGCCCTTGTGCAAACTCTGCTGCCGCTGCTCCCCTTTCCCACTTTGTAAGTTCTTCCCTGAGGAGCCACTCTCAGTCCTAAGGCTCTTTCATAATACTTTATTCCCAGAAGTCTGGCTGAATTTATAATCCAGAAGTAAAGCATCTGTATGCAAAAATTAGCAGTAATCTCCAGAATTGAGCTACATCAGTTACACTGCTTAGAACTCATAGGCCTAAGAAGGCCTCAGACTTAGAGAAGCCATTTGTACTTATTGCATGAGAGGAGAAATCAGTTCTAGATAACATATCCAGAATGAAGAGGAAATATAACTGAGAGAAAACATTACCTTGTTTAACAAATGTAGTTCTTTTAAAAAAAAAACCTACAAGGGCTTTTTTAAAGCCTTCTGCACTGTATCAATCAACATTTGTTTTCTGAGTATAAAAAAGCTGTAAGGAAACTAACATTTAATATGTTTGGCATAATATATATTAAAGCAGTTGGTTGGAGTGATAAAATTGTTATGAATATTTATAACAGCTCTCCTAGCAATGCTAGAAGCAATGAAAATTGGCACTGCAAAATCTACTGCTTTCAGATGCAACTTTTACACTTATATACAACATATAAAATAGATTATTTTCATTTTCCTTTTTTAAAAAAAAAATCTAGAGTTTCTTCTGCTGTTTTCTCCCCATGGACTATCTGAGCAATACAGTTTCATCTCTGTGAAGCCACTTTGCCACTGTCATTAATTCTATGGATGTCTCTCCTGTATTTGTCCTTCCAGCTGACTGTTCAAACAGCAGTAGTTCAAAGTCAGATGCTTCCATTAGGGGCTAGTTTTAATTAGTCCATTTTCTTCAACACAGTAGCAGTAATTCTACAGAAGAGTTCACATAAATTTTAAAATGTCCTACAAAGTTTTGTGCTTCTTCAGTATTTAGTTTGAACTTTATCAAAAAAAACCTTTTCCAGCTTTTCTTATTCTATTGAAATAAACACCATCAAAGCACCCTAGGCACATTTCATATGTGCTGTTAAGTATCTCTGAGCAGCACAGAAGTTAATGAACAGTAGAATTTTTCATGTAATAAACTAAATATCTTGGTTTCCAAGAGTTAATTTAAATGAAAAACATTTAAAGCTCTGATCATGTAATACCGTTGCATATCTTTATACAATGTATCTTAATTGATCTACTAGAATAGTATATAATATAATAGAATACAAATACACAGTAAAATACACCAGAAATAAGCAGTAAGACTGTTTTGTTTCATTTTTAAACAGAACTTCTACAAGAAGATGACTTAGTCAAAACTTCACTAAATTTTTTGATCCTAAAACTATGTTAGGCAACAGTGGAGTACATAGATATTTAAATGGGAGCTATACTAGGACTGGAAATAGACAGTTTATACAAAATGCACAGATTAATCAACTACTCCCCACCGTTACCTAGTTCTGGTAAGTAACACATAGAATTATAGAATCATAGAATATCTCAAGTTGGAAGAGATCCATAAGGATCATCAAGTCCAACTCCTTGCTCCTCGTAGGACTACCTAAAACTAAATCATACGACTGAGAGCATCATCCAGATGCTTTTTGAATTCTGACAGGCTTGGTGACTGACCATCCTCTCAGTGAAGCACCTTTATCTAATGATAACATATAGCAATGTACATTGAAAATATATTGAGTACATTTCAGTGCCAACTAGCTCAAGCTCATAGTTAAGCCTCTAAACATTTGGGGATTTTTTTCTATAGTTATACTTTCATTGTTAATAGGCAATCATAAATGTGCAATGTTATATCCGATTATGAGGTATCGGTGCCCTTTAATCTCTCACACTTGAATAAGACATACAATCAAAACATTAAACAGTCATCACAACGATAGGTTGTAACAAGAGTTCCCTTGTTCATCTTGACACTTCAGCTGACTATATCTAAAGTCATTAGGCAGCTGTGCAAAATTAAAAATAAAGTTTTTAGCTGGAATTTTCTGGTTTATTGATTTCATTTTCCAGTGTAGAGACTGGTGGTTCAAGATCACCAAGCAGTTTTCATATCTTAACAGAATCACAAAAAGCCTCCACAAAACCTTTATACAAAGAATTATTTTTTTAATGAAGCAATGAATTACATGGCAACAACTATCCCCAACACAGAAAAACAAGTAGAGTGAAAGCAGTATCTAATGTTTTCATGTCGGTTGCATAAACCAACCAAAACAACAGTTAGAATATTTTTGAATATTTTTCACATTGAAAAATAATTGCACTGGTTTTCCAAATAAGACATCCTGATGATTGAATGATCTTCAACCAACAGGAATTAAACTGGCATCCCAAAGTAGCAAAGGATCATGATAATAGGCTTACTCACTGAAAACTAGAAAACTCCAGCTTTGATTATTCACAGTTAGAAGCAAATTAAGAAAACAAGCAAAAAAAAGCTTGTAACATGAGTTCATAAGAAATATGTAAAGAAAGTAGTGGTTGCGTCTTTCACAATTTCAACTTCTTTTACACTCCCGTGACTCAACTAATAGAAAAGATCAGTTGCTTTTGGGTAAAAGAGAAACAGGCCCTGGACCCTATGAGTCCTGATAATCAATAACCTAAGAAAGAAATCTGGACTGAATTTTACTACTGTACTACTTTACTTTTATTAAGAGCATAAGCTAAATTTTCACTGTAAATAGAAGAACAGGTACCCTTCATATAAGCTGACTCATGATGGTTAATAGCAGAAGAAGAGGTGAGCTTCTCCCCTGCCAGTCCCCATATTTTACAATTTTGTAACAAAACAGTACTGTCTAAGACCATTGCAGCTTCACACATTTGCACTGTGTATGTGAAAGATGTTTGCTCAGCCGCACACCTTGCATAGGAAAGTATGAATTTAATAATATGGAACTGACAACTTTGTGTAACATTGAAAGAAGTTCTTTTCCCATGTCACATGAAAAAGTTCAAGGAATGGGCAAGCTAGCTGAGTTTGAATAATTTTTTTAACAAAATCAGTTAAAATGAAGCCTGTGCTCAAATTTAAACCACTTTTCAAGGATACAGAAATTCTCCAAACCTCTTTTTTTCTGACTTCACTATCCAATAAGGAGCTGGCACCTTGAGATAAGGAGGATGGTTGTATAAAAGTTCAGCCAGCCAACTCAGCACTGTGTATTTCTGAAGTACCTAACTTATAATAAAATCCTTTAACCTGTTTATTAATGCCAGTAAGATCAGACACACATTCTCCATGTGCTGTATAAATTTTGTGGTGTCTTCAGCAGCTGTTTCCAATACTGCACAGTAAGTTTCTAGTACATGCTACAGCTTCTTGTTGATTATTTTTTGTCCTTCAATATCTGCTCTTTCTTCCTCTACTAGCAAACACCAAAAAATGCACATTCTTAATTTCCCTTTCTAGGGTATAAATAAATATTAATAACATTTCATTATTTTAGAAAGTCTGATGAAAAGAGAGGTGGCACTTGCTTGAGCTATGCTAAAGTCAAGTTCGTCTTCTCCCTCCCTAAATGAGATGTACATGGATAGAATTCTACTTCATCAGACGTCAGAGGAATACTTGTCACTATAAAAAACTAGTTTCTGTTTCCCCCCCATATGCCCACATGAAAAATGAAAGAATATAATCTCTATTAAAACCAATTAATTAATTCAAGCTATGCCATTTTTCTGCCCATACCTCTAACACTTTTACCTGAAATCAGGGATTTGCCTGAATGAGCATATCATATTAGACATGATGTACCTCATCTAATATCACTGGATATGAATCAGTGGCAAAGGCTCTGGCCCAAGTTCAGAGCAATGAACCTCTCATAACACCTGTTGGTGTGAGAGGTTAAACTCCAGTGGAACGGTAGCCTCGCTTAACTTTTTTTACAAGTGCTATGTATCTATATGCACATATTTTTAATATGTCATCAAGAAGGCTCATTCTAATAAAAATTCTATATCATCCAAAGTCTGGATAGGGTGAGAGAGGAAGGCAGAAATAGGTTACTCTTCTTGCTAGAGTACTCCCCTGAAAGGGCTCTGGGCTTCTTAAAGAAGTTTGAAGAATCTGCAGAGCTAGGCTGTCACCTGAGAGACCCCACTGAAGAAATTGACTTCTTCATAAACTGCACTGCCAACACATGAAAGAAAATCCATTCTGGACCATGTATGCCTGTCGTGGTTTAGCCCCAGCCAGCAACTAAGCACCACGCAGCCGCTCGCTCACTCCCCCTACCCCGATGGGATGGGGGAGAGAATTGGAGGAGTAAGAGTGAGAAACACTCCTGGGCTGAGATAAGAACAGTTTAATAATTGAAATAAAGTAAAATAGTAATGCTAATAGTAACAGTATAATAATGATAATAATAATAATGATACACGAAGCAAGTGATGCACAATGCAATTGCTCACCACCCGCCGACCGATACCCAGACAGTTCCCGAGCAGCGATCGCTGCTCCCCGGTCAACCCCCCCCAGTTTATATACTGAGCATGACGTCATATGGTATGGAATAGCCCTTTGGTCAGTTTGGATCAACTATTCTGGCTGTGCCCCCTCCCAGTTTCTTGTGCGCCTGGCAGAGCATGGGAAGCTGAAAAAGTCCTTGACTAGCATAAGCAGTACTCAGCAACAATTAAAACATCGGTGTGTTATCAACATTCTTCTCCTACTAAATCCAAAACACAGCACTATGCCTGCTGTTAGGAAGAAAATTAACTCTATCCCAGCCGAAACCAGGACAGTATCCACCCCTTATTCTATACCATCTACGTCATGCACAGGCCCTCCCCTTTCCAATGTGTTCCAATTAATCACCACCCCTTTCCCTATCTTGATATACACACAGATATCATTCCCTTCGTCTATGGCCCATCCCTCTAAAATGTCCATTGAGTTCATTTAGCCCATGACTTTGGGTTCCATCTGTCATCACAGTCTTTCAGAGCAGGAGAGGTGGTGTGCAGTGTTGGACTGTTGCATGCTGAAGTCAGTTCTCATTCCAACATGGTTTCATCAAAGTTCATTTTCCTTAGGCTGGGCAGTTCTTACTGCAATACCATTGATGCGGCATATAGCAATCATAATATATAGTATTATATACTTAATATTAACCTACTATATTATTATATTAACATGCAGTTAAGAGATAACATATAGTTAAGAGATAACATACAGTATTATAAAGCAATTAATATTATACAATTCAGTTCATTGGCTATTTTCACCCAAAATCAAATTCCCTTGAGGTACACATTGGGCTTCCCCATCCTTTCGCATCACCCACCAAGTGCACCCAGGTCCTTGAGCAAAAGCAATCCCACGAATGGGTTTGCCTTTGCCAGAGGGGGAAGTAACCCAGACTGTCTTCCCCAGCATATTTTTCATGTGCACTACAGGAACTTTATCTCCTTCTACAGTACGTAAAAGTTTTGATTGGGCAGGGCCAGCTCGATTGGCAGATCCCCTGGTGTTGACTAACCAGGTGGCTTTTGCTAAATGCGTATCCCAATGTTTAAACGTCCCACCACCCATTGCTCTCAGGGTAGTCTTTAACAATCCATTGTATCGCTCAATTTTCCCGGAGGCTGGTGCATGGTAAGGGATGTGATATACCCACTCAATGCCGTGCTCTTTGGCCCAGGTGTCTATGAGGTTGTTTCGGAAATGAGTCCCGTTGTCTGACTCAATTCTTTCTGGGGTGCCATGTCGCCACAGGACTTGCTTTTCAAGGCCCAGGATGGTGTTCCGGGCGGTGGCATGGGGCACGGGATATGTTTCCAGCCATCCAGTGGTTGCTTCCACCATGGTGAGCACATAGCGCTTGCCCTGGCGGGTCTGTGGGAGCGTGATGTAATCAATCTGCCAGGCCTCCCCATATTTATATTTTAGCCATCGTTCACTATACCCAAGGGGCTTGAACTGCTTGGCTTGCTTGATTGCAGCGCATGTTTCACACTCATGAATAACCTGTGCAATACTGTCCATAGTTAAGTCCACCCCTCGATCACGAGCCCATTTATACGTTGCATCCCTTCCTTGATGGCCTGAGGCATCATGGGCCCACCGAGCTATAAATAATTCACCCTTATGTTGCCAGTCCAAATCCACCTGAGCCACTTCAATCTTAGCAGCCTGATCTACTTGCTGGTTGTTTTGATGTTCTTCAGTGGCCCGACTCTTAGGTACATGAGCATCTACATGACGAACTTTTACAACCAGGTTCTCTACCCGGGCAGCAATATCTTGCCACAATGCGGCAGCCCAGATTGGTTTGCCTCTGCGCTGCCAGTTGCTCTGCTTCCATTGCTGCAGCCACCCCCACAGGGCATTTGCCACCATCCATGAGTCAGTATAGAGATAAAGGACTGGCCACTTTTCTCTTTCAGCAATATCTAAAGCCAGCTGGATGGCTTTCACCTCTGCAAACTGACTCGACTCCCCTTCTCCTTCAGCAGTTTCTGCGACTTGTCGTATAGGACTCCATACAGCAGCTTTCCACCTCCGATGCTTTCCCACGAGACGACAGGACCCATCAGTGAACAGGGCATATTGCTTTTCATTTTCTGGCAATTTATTATACAGTGGGGCCTCTTCAGCACGTGTCACCTCCTCCTCTGGTGATATTCTAATGTTTTTTCCTTCTGGCCAGTCCATGATCACTTCCAGGATTCCTGGGCGACTGGGGTTTCCTATTCGAGCCCGTTGTGTGATCAATGCAACCCACTTACTCCATGTAGCATCAGTTGCATGATGTGTAGAGGGGACCCTCCCTTTGAACATCCAGCCCAACACCGGCAGTCGGGGTGCCAGCAGGAGCTGTGCTTCAGTACCAACCACTTCTGAAGCAGCTCGAACCCCTTCATATGCTGCCAGTATCTCTTTCTCAGTTGGAGTGTAGCGGGCTTCGGATCCTCTGTATCCCCGACTCCAAAACCCTAGGGGTCGACCTCGAGTCTCCCCTGGTGCTTTCTGCCAGAGGCTCCAGGTAGGGCCATTCTCCCCGGCTGCAGTGTAGAGCACATTTTTAATATCGTGCCCTGCCCGGACTGGCCCAAGGGCTACTGCATGAACTATCTCACGTTTAATTTGTTCAAAGGCTTGTTGTTGCTCAGGGCCCCATTTGAATTCGTTCTTCTTCCGGGTCACTTGATAGAGAGGGCTTACAATCTGGCTGTAATTTGGAATATGCATTCTCCAAAACCCCACAACGCCTAAGAAAGCTTGTGTTTCCTTTTTGCTAGTTGGTGGGGACATAGCTGTTATTTTGTTGATCACATCCATTGGGATCTGACGACGTCCATCTTGCCATTTTATTCCTAAAAACTGGATCTCCTGTGCAGGCCCCTTGACCTTACTCTGTTTTATGGCAAAACCAGCCTTCAGAAGGATTTGGACTATTTTCTTTCCCTTCTCAAAAACTTCTTCTGCTGTATTGCCCCACACAATGATGTCATCAATGTACTGCAGATGTTCTGGAGCTTCACCCTGTTCCAGTGCTGTCTGGATCAGTCCATGGCAAATGGTGGGGCTGTGCTTCCACCCCTGGGGCAGTCGGTTCCAGGTGTACTGAACACCCCTCCAGGTAAAAGCAAACTGGGGTCTGCACTCTGCTGCCAAAGGGATGGAGAAAAATGCATTAGCAATATCAATTGTGGCATACCACTTAGCTGCCTTTGACTCCAGTTCATATTGAAGTTCTAGCATGTCTGGCACGGCAGCACTCAGCGGCGGTGTAACTTCGTTCAGGCCACGATAGTCCACTGTTAGTCTCCACTCCCCATTAGACTTTCGCACTGGCCATATGGGACTGTTAAAGGGTGAGCGAGTCTTGCTGATCACTCCCTGGCTCTCCAGTCGACGAATCAGGTTATGGATGGGAATCAGGGAGTCTCGGTTGGTGCGATATTGCCGCCTGTGCACAGTTGTGGTAGCAATCGGCACCTGTTGTTCCTCCACCTTCAGCAACCCTACAATTGAAGGGTCCTCTGAGAGACCGGGCAAGGTGGACAACTGTTTAATTTCCTCTGTCTCCAAAGCAGCTATACCAAAAGCCCACCGGTACCCTTTTGGGTCCTTGAAATACCCTCTCCTGAGGTAGTCTATGCCAAGGATGCACGGAGCATCTGGGCCAGTCACAATGGGGTGCTTTTGCCACTCATTCCCAGTTAGGCTCACTTCAGCTTCCAGTACAGTTAGCTGTTGGGATCCCCCTGTCACTCCAGAAATACAAATGGGTTCTGCCCCTCTATAGTTTGATGGCATTAGCGTGCACTGTGCACCAGTGTCCACTAGAGCCTTATACTCCTGTGGGTCTGACGTTCCAGGCCATCGAATCCACACAGTCCAGTAAACCCGGTTGTCCCTTTCCTCCACCTGGCTGGAGGCAGGGCCCCTCTAACACTGGTCACAGTATTCGTTGTTCACTTCCTGTAAATGTGAATCAAAAGTTCCCTGATCAAGGTCGGAAGTAAAATTAGCCCTCTTACTCTGTCTCGGGAACTGCTCACTGGAAACTGGAGCTGCAATTTTCCTGGGAGAACCGCCTTTTCTAATAGTTTTTCCTTGCAATTCACGCACCCGTGCCTCTAAGGTTGAGGTGGGTTTTCCATCCCACTTTCTCATGTCCTCTCCATAATCACGCAGGTAAAACCACAGGGTGCCCCGTGGTGTGTATCCTCTATATCCTCTCTCTTGAGCATAGGGACGTTGACTCCTAATGGCTGAGACACTGGTCCGTGCAGGTGGGGAGTAGGACAGATCCTCTCTGAGTTGTTGGAACTCTTGGCATATTTTTTCAGACAGTTTTTCCACAGCCGAGACACAGGCCCGTAGGGAGGAAGAGAGCTTTTCTTCGTAGTCCCGGAGTTGTCTAGCCACTTCATCCACCGTTGGTGCCTCGTCGTCTTTCCAGGCTAGTATTGCCAACGAGTTGGAATACGATGCTGGTGCGCTCCGTACCACCTTCCGCCACATGGATTGTGTGCACCTGACTTTATCTGGGTCTTTGGTTAACCGCTCATCATTCAGGTCACTGTAAATCACCTCCAGCACGCCTAATTCCCTCAGGTACTGGATACCTTTCTCTACGGTGGTCCATTTGCTTGGGCGGTATAAAACATCCTCCTTGAAGGGATACCTTTCCTTCACGCTTGACAGAAGTCGCCTCCAGAGGCTCAGCGGTTTTGCCCCTTTTCCAATTGCTTTGTCAATGCCCCCTTCCCTGGAAAGGGATCCCAGCTGCTTGGCTTCCCTACCCTCTAAATCCAGGCTACTGGCCCCGTTATCCCAGCATCGGAGCAGCCAGGTGATGATGTGCTCGCCTGGATGACGACCAAAATCTGTTCGCATATCTCGCAGCTCACTCAGGGATAGGGATCGGGTGGTCACCATCTCATTTATGGGTTCTTCCTCCTCTGGTTCTCGTGATGGCCCTGGTTCATCTTCATCCCTTACTAAACGAACTGATTTCCTCGTGTATTTTTTCTTCTGTATAGGGGCAACTGATACCGGCGCAGGTTGGTTCTCTGGTTTAGCCACAGTGTCTGTCACTGGGGTTTGAGTAGCCGCAGTGCTCATGGCTGTGGCTGGAGTAGCCACAGTGCCTGGGGCAGGGGTTTGAGTAGCTGCAAGGCCTGTAGTGGGGGTTGGAGTAGCCGCAGGGCCTGTAGTGGGGGTTTGAGTAGCCACAGTGCTTGTTGTTTTGTCATCAGATCCAGAGACCTTCTCTTTCTTTTGAGGGTACTGATTAGCGTTGACCACGGCTCGATAGGCATGGGCCAGTCCCCAGCATGTTGCAATGATTTGTGTCTCTCTGGAGCTACCAGGGTGACAACATACTTCTTCCAAATACTTTACTAATTCTTCAGGATTCTGCACTTGTTCAGGGGTGAAGTTCCAAAACACTGGAGGTCCCCACTGCCCTAGGTACTTGCGCATACGATCCCACACACCCTGCCACTCATAACTATCCAGCCTTGGGGTAGATCTCTGGATGGTATTTTTAAACTGCTTACTGACCTTTATCAAAATGGAAACAACATTCCCAAGAATTATCAATAGAAGTATCTTAACTGCCCAGGGGTGTTCAAGATACAGGAAAGTTGTTGTAATGAAGGAGGAAACATCATAGAAGAAAGCAGCAAAGGTGCCATTCTGTATTTCCTCCACAACAAGCCTCTCAGAGTAAGAAGTATAATTGCTAACTCTCTCTATGAGGTAGTACCCGAAGTACAGTAGTGACTTCTGTATGAAACCCAAATACCAAAGAATGCTCAAGGTCAGGGTTTTGATAAGGAGCCTCCCAAGCAAAAGATCATGAATCACTGCAGAGCATAGCACACTACACAAACTGACAGCAAGCTTTAACGCGTGCTGCAAAAAAAAGAACATGGTGCAGATCAGAAGAACTAATATCGTGACCGGCAACTGTTAACAGACTCCTTAATACACTCTGATTAATCTGTTGTTATCTCAAGCCCCACGTTGGGCGCCAAAAAGGACTGTCGTGGTTTAGCCCCAGCCAGCAACTAAGCAGCACGCAGCCGCTCGCTCACTCCCCCTACCCCGATGGGATGGGGGAGAGAATTGGAGGAGTAAGAGTGAGAAACACTCCTGGGCTGAGATAAGAACAGTTTAATAATTGAAATAAAGTAAAATAGTAATGCTAATAGTAACAGTATAATAATGATAATAATAATAATGATACACGAAGCAAGTGATGCACAATGCAATTGCTCACCACCTGCCGACC
Organism: Pelecanus crispus; assembly: GCF_030463565.1. NCBI lineage: Eukaryota > Metazoa > Chordata > Aves > Pelecaniformes > Pelecanidae > Pelecanus > Pelecanus crispus. Next base: position 101,605,773 of record NC_134645.1, read on the forward strand.
GATACCCAGACAGTTCCCGAGCAGCGATCCCTGCTCCCCGGTCAACCCCCCCCAGTTTATATACTGAGCATGACGTCATATGGTATGGAATAGCCCTTTGGTCAGTTTGGATCAACTCTTCTGGCTGTGCCCCCTCCCAGTTTCTTGTGCGCCTGGCAGAGCATGGGAAGCTGAAAAAGTCCTTGACTAGCATAAGCAGTACTCAGCAACAATTAAAACATCGGTGTGTTATCAACATTCTTCTCCTACTAAATCCAAAACACAGCACTATGCCTGCTGTTAGGAAGAAAATTAACTCTATCCCAGCCGAAACCAGGACAATGCCACAGCAGCTGAAGAGGTGCAGGAGTTACTGTCATCACAGTAGACAGGATACTACAGCTGTACTAGCAGAATGCTGAGCCTCCTTTGGGTCCCTTAGCAACTCAGATCTGGGACCAAATGAGTAACAGAGATCAGCCACTTCAGCAGGCACCAAGAACCAACAGGGTAATAATGGCTCATATAACATAAGCAGGATATGAGAAACTGAGTACCTCCACTTACATACTTTGCTAGCTCCAATATATTCTAACTGAGATAACGTCGTTAAAGGAGAAACCTAACCAGAGCATTGTCACTGAATCCTTGCATTCTGTGAACTGGGAGAAGAATTCAGGTGTTCCCACACCAGCATGACTTAAGACCTATGGAAATGAAATTTCTTCCCTTGGAGTTTCCAAACTTCTAACAGCGTGAAATTTGTTAGGCGGGATATCCATGTGACAAAGCAATGTACTGACACTATGATTCAGCTCCAGGAGTTTAAAATAACGTGTTACACTAGTATTTTACATGAATGTGGAAGCAGACTTAAAAAAACTTTCAGTAAATAATTCTGCCTTTTTTTTTTTTTGTTCCAGAATAATTTGTAAGACAGTAATGTAATGCCTGAAAAAAAAATGTTCACCCTGTGCAATGACAGATAAGTCAGTAAGTTAGGACTAACTCATTTTATCTTTTTATGCTAAAAAGTCATTCACATGCCCTGGTGTATTGTAGGCTAATGAATCAGTGTTGTAAAGTTTTAAATCCTTAGCCATTCTAGGCATGGCAGAATTTATTGGCAGCTATAGAACTATCCTCATTTAAATTTTTGTACACATTTTGAAAGAAAAAGATCATACCCTCTTTTATAAAAAGACAGGCATTCCAGCTGGAAGCAGTATGTGATTAAAAAGATCTCCCCAAATAAGTCCCTCAATCCAGTTCACTAAGTAGCAACATGTTCGCTATCTCTGAACTAAATTTGCTTATGTTCTTTGCAGTTATTATCTTCCCAGTTTGAGTAACTTCTACAGCTTCACTTAGGCACACATTTTATGTACAAAAAATTGTAAGATTTTTTTTCCTGATATTAAGGTAAGGATTTTATTTTCTTTATTTTAAAAATTTTCATAGCTCCATCAACATAGAAAAATAACAATACTCCTTCTTTTTTTGTAATTTGGCCAAAGAGCATGTGATGAGTTCTTTAAATCTTTTGTCATAAACCAGTCACTCACATTCCTAACATTGAGCATAGCTGTAGGAAAAACTGAGAAAATAAACAACAGTAAGGATATGCACATCACTCCTACTGTATTTGTGGAATGAGTGGGGGAAAAAAAAAAAAGAAGAAAATATTAAGGTAAGGAAAAATAACATAAGAAAATATGCAAGACAAAACAAAAATTGAAAGCATTCATACCCAGTTTGATCTCTAAATTTTGGGTTGAGTTCAGGTTTTCTCTATGTATTTTAAAAGTAGCAGAGCACCCTATACACATGAACATTTTGTAAGTCATCTTACTAGGCAATTGAAAACTGAGAAGACAAAAAAACCTTTATAACACTTTTCAACAAAACAACCAGTATGCTCTTGGGGTGATTTAAATTCAGCTTAAAAAAATTACTTAATGTTGCCAGAAAGTGCTGACTTAAGCATCCCTGAGACTTGTCCTTTAATTATCCTCAAAACAATTCAAATATAATCTGGAAATAGTGATTTAATTCCTGAATGCTGTCTTGCAAGTAATATGTTTCACCCCAGGTGCAGAACAGCCACTTTGTTAGATGAAAAGTAAATGTAGTTTTCACAACAACTCATTCTCTGGAATTTTTTCCGCACTCTGAGAACTGATTTTTTAAATTAACATGTATCCACCAGGAAGAAAGTTAAACTTAAGTGAACTTAAGAAGCTCTTTCTTGCAGAATGGACTTAATAAGATATTTAAAGAAAGAAAATATTGGTTAAACACTTTTAATATTGCAAATAATAATGTTTAGTGACTGAGCAGATAAAAGGTTGAGTCTAGTCAATGAGAATTTCCAAATAAATACTGTCCTTATGAAAAGCAATCATAAAGGAGAAGCTATCTTATAAACTCCGTTTTTATAGGTACAGCAGCAGAAGAAAAGGAGACCAAGGATAACATAAGCCTACTGCTGAATGAGAAGGCTATCACTCAATACCTCTGCCCTGTTTTTTACTGGCAATATCCGCTTTCAAGTTTCCCAAGTCCCTATGATGAGTGGCAGAATCTGGAGGAAAGAAGTACTGTCAATGATAGACGAATGCCAAACTAGGAACTACTAAGGCAAAGGGGGTATATGTATGTCCAAAGGGCTTGACAGGATGCGTCTAAGGCAGATGAGGGAGTGGATCAATGTGATCATAGAATCATAGAATCGTTTAGGTTGGAAAAGACCTTTAAGATCATCCAGTCCAACCATTAACCTACACTGCCAAGTCTACTCTAAACCATTCAAGGGTAGACTAGACTAAACCATGTCCCAAAGTGCCACATCTACCCATTTTTTGAACACCTCCAGGGATGGTGACTCCACCACCTCTCTGGGCAGCCTGTTCCAATGCTTGACCACCCTTTCCGTAAAGAAATTTTTCCTAATTTCGAACCTAAACCTCCCCTTGCGCAGCTTGAGCCCATTTCTTCTCGTCCTATCACTAACTACTTGGGAAAAGAGACCAACACCCATCTCACTACAACCTCCTTTCAGGTAGTGAAGGTGGTAAAGGCTGCTTCATCTACCACTGGCTTGCATTAGTAAAAGCATAATCAGCAGATCAAGTGGAGTCATTAGTTCCTTCTGCTCAGCACTTGTGAGGCCACCCCTAGAGTATTGTGTGCAGTTTTGGGCTTCAATGTACAAAAAAAAAGACTTTGACAAAATTGGAGCAAGTCCAGCAGAGAGCCATCAACATTGTGAAAGGGTTGCGGCAGGATGATATATGAGGAAAGGCCAAAGGATCTGGGTTTGTTTAGCCTTGAAAACAGAAAGCTGAATGGGGATATAATTCTTTTCTTCAGCTCCCTATTGGGTGATCATAGGCAAGATGGAGACAAACTTTTCTCAGAAGTGCACAGCAATGAGTGAGAGACAACTGGCACACTTGAAACAAAGGAAATGCTGACTAGGTATTAATTAGAAATTGTTCACAATGTGGTATGAGTGTAGTTAAGTGCTGCAGAAGGTTGCTGAGAAAGGCTGTGGAATTGCCATCCTTGGAGACATGCAGACCTCAACTAGACAAGATCCTGAGCAACCAGCTTGGATTTTAAAGTTGACCTGCTCTGAGCAAGGAGTAGGACTATAGGGCCTCAAAAGGTCTCTCTCAACCTAAATTATTCTGGGGTTCTATGAATGTAAAATATACTGACATACACAATAAATCATATTTTTATAGTTTTCTTTGGGGGAAGCTTTGTATACTGAATGACCATGGTAGACGTACGTACCCATAGATACAGTTACCTAAAACATGCGACCTTTTTTTTTTTACATTTTTATCGTAGTGTCAAATTTAACCAAACATAACATCAAGGACAAGGACAGTACATAGGGAGTGGCAGGTGTTTCTGAAGATGAGGGCAAGGAAATCAGGAAATGGCAGAGTCATGTATGGGTATCGTCACAATAGAGAGATGCAGGGATAGGAATTTGGAAAACAGGAAGTAATGAATATACAGCTGCTGCAGAACATTATATTCTTCCAGGCCCTGGGAATGCAACTCACACTAATTCTGTTGCAAGTCATGCTCCTCTTATATCTGGGTCACTCAGGAGGTGGCAGCCCACTTCAGCTATCTGCTGTTTCATTAGTTCAACTCAGAAATTCACAATGCGGGATTCCCATCACTGCAGTTCTCTTAAAGGCTTCACTTGGACACCTGAATACTGTTTATTTTTACAAACATGTATATCAGTTAGGAAATCAGAGATCACTGTGATGGGAATGTTTAGAAGATTGATAGGTCAGGCCAGTTTTAAACTTTAAAAAAAACTTTACTGAATTAATTCATAAACAGCATACTTCATGCTAAAAGTTTTTACACATTATTAGTGATTCTCACTATGCTTACATACTGTTGTTCTGTAACACATTCTAAATTACATGTCATTATACAATACTATGGAGCTGATGCCATAGTTAGTGCTGATGGCTATGGTCCTCAGTGGTTCTTAGTTCCCAAGGTGAAGTTAATCTGTCTTGTGAGCTCTTTGATGTCACTGCTGAAGTGAGTTTGTCTTCCTTTTTCTCCATGCTTACTCTTCAGACTTGATGTTTTAAGTTATTTTACCCCTTCTCCTCCTCCCATAAAAAAGGAGGGTCTCCTGATATTTCTTGCCTTCATTTTTTTGTGTGTCTTGCCAGTCATTCTTCTTCTGTATTCAGCAATATATCCTGCCTATTTTCCATGCCTTATGCTAATCTTTGGCAACTTTTTGTTACTTGTACGATGTGCAACTGCACCTATTTCTGCCCCTTTGGTGGTCACATTGCACACAGACATACTCATGTAAAACGCTTATACATTGTGCCTGGCTACACACTCACAGTGTTCTAAAATACTTTTATGCTACTGTTGGCTATACTGTTTTATTCCCCTTATAATTGGATTCAAGGCAAGCTACTATTAATTATATCCTGATCAGGGCACTTGTAATTTATAGGTTTCACAGGACTCTTTTGGGAAGTTAATATAAACTTGTATTCCAACAGAATATTTTCAGTGTAATTTTTTTGTTGTTTATGGTTATAACCATGGTCTTCCATTTTTGTAATGGTGTGTCTTGGTCCCTGGAGGATATTGAAGTAAAAAGACTCTGCCAACATGTTTCTGTCATAATAATGCTTAATAATAGTTCTGTCATAATAATGGAATAATAATGCTACATGTTTGTCCCTATGTTTTATTTCCATTATTTTGTAAATGAAACTTTTTGTCCAATGAATCATGATTGTATTGTCATTGTCCCCAAAAAAAAAAAAGACATGTAATTTGTGAAGACTACTGAACATATCTCCATTACTCCAGAACTTTATTTTTAATTAAAGGAGCAGCTCTAGCCCTGTACTTAAGAACTTCATTAGACAGCTTCAAATTTTCCCCTTTCCTCTGAAGAAATTATTTTTATTTGTTTTAGTGAATAGATATGGTCAGAATGTACAACAGAAGTTCCGTATTATGTTTTCTCATTACTGGTTGGCCACTGTCTATCTTGCAGGCTGTTTTGGTATCACTGCCTGGTTTCTCTCTCACCTCCAGGCCTTTTAAATCCTTTTTGTACACCCAGTTCTTCTTTTCCTGCAGGCAAGTCCATCCCTCACAGCCAGTAATTATCTTCACCATTTCCTCCTACTCATGTGTCCTCCTTTCCCCACACTTTTTCAACCGACATGGTAGATGCCTCTCTCAACTGTTTTATCATCTGCAAACACAGGCATGAAGAACAGTCTCAGTTGGATGTAACACTCTGCATTCTACCATACTTTTACTCAGTAGTAAAATACAAGACTCAAAGAAATTTCTACAAACTTTCACATTACATTTTCATTTTGTGTTTTCTTTGTTGTTGTTTTTTGTTTGTGTGTGTGTTTGTTATATGTAGTGTCTCTGTGCACCTGGATGGACAGGAGAATTTTGCCAGTTTGCTGAAAATGCATGTTTAATTTACCCAAATAGTTGTTCTGATGGAGCAACTTGCATGGATATGAGCCAACTAAGAGAGCAACCTTTGTTTCAATGTTTGTGTCCTCATAATTTCACAGGTAAGGCATAGACAAATCATGTAGAAGTTTGTAGTTTCATTTCCCTTTAAATATTCAAGTATAGGAATGCTGAATATATCAATGCTGAATTTTCAAAAATAAGGAACAGAGAATTGTTTGGAGGAGTAATCACAGCTCTTTGCATTTTCTGCCCTCTGCTCTGATGCCTACTAAATCTAAACCAAACTTACAGGTTACTTTTGAAGCTTCCACATGAAGATTGTAGTAAGAATAGACCTAGAGTAGGCTTCAGCTTCAGTTTAACAGACTAAGTGTATGTCTACATGTAGAAGTTCTGTATGTGAGCTAGATATCTGCTGCGTTATTATAGTTCCTGGAAATCTAATTAATGACAGCAATGGAGCCCAGGGAGTTTGTTCATTTGTATTAGCCTGTATTTGTTCAGATAACTTCAGCTGTCTTTCTGAGAGCTGAATCCCACCTCCTGTTTTAATTTTTTGGTGGGCCACCAATGACTTATGCAGCTTAATTTGGTGTGGCGTTAACTGATTCACTTTACTAGACTTTTAGTCTAAAGTAATGTGAGACCTAGTAAACAAGTCTTCCAGGCTCCTTGTACTATCAGTGAGTAAGCATTTTCAGAAGGAAATTAAGACCACCTGTGTTAGATATCTGTTAGTGGTTGGAACACTTTCTTCAGGAGTGTTTCTCTTTTATTGGTTACAAAAGAAACCTAGAAAAATAGCTTAGATTAACCACACTGCTTTTTAGCTGGCAAGGAAAATAACTTCTAATTTTTCTGCCAACCTTACCCTTTAAATAGAAGCTCATTTAAGGTGGATTCTACATTCCTTCATTAATCTTTGGTTAGAGAGGGTGCTGAAAGAGAAGCGTTGAATGAATGTGATTCACTTCAGTTTTAGGTAACATTAAGGAAACAGATATTAGCCGTTTGTATATCAATTTAAAGAAAAGTGCCAAAAAGATTAACAGAGCTTTAAAAATAACCAGTTGAAAGGTAGAAACTTAATATTTATTACCTAGAGAATGAAAATTAAGTTACTCTGAAGGAATGCTATTAATACACAGCGGAAATGGACTTTAAATCTACTGCCATTAAAAAAGAAACCCCAGAGAGTAGTAACTATGAACCCCTCTTTTCACTTCCACCTTACCACCTGTATGATTTTATTTTTTCAGTCTAATATTGGGTTATTTTTTTAGTGGTGTAACAACCAAAATTATGGATTTGTTAATAAAAGTAACGTTTCACTACAATTCTTCAAGGCTTTTGAGATAATAGTAAGGTCTGTACTGAACAACATAATCATGAATCAAAAGCCTGACAGGCTATAGTAAATGGCAATAAATGTATGCAATTAATACAATTTAACTTTACTAAACACTGAGTTATGACTGAGTTCAAGTGGAAGTGACTTCAGCGTTCAGGGACATCTTACTATGAGGTCAAGATTATTTCCTTTGCAGGAACTCATTGCAAGAGGTTCTTTATATTGTAATAGGGTTGGGTTTTTTTTTACTTCTTCCTATTTTTAAATAATAAGTTACTTCTTCACTCTTCTTCTATAGTATTTTTCATTTATACCTGTTTATTGTTTCATTTATGTGTCTGGGAAGGGAGAGAGGGAAGGACAATGCAGTGGCAATTTTGGCATGTTTACTTGACTCTGAATTAAATAGCATCTGCAACCACAAAGGCTATTACAGTTTCACATCTAATTGTTCTTAATTGTCTTTATAAATTATAAACACCACAGCTGCAGCCTTTGCATTAACATTTAAATCATATTTGGAGTAGACTTATCTTAGGGAAAAGGAAGTATGACATGATGTAACATTCTCAGATGTGAAAAGCAGAACTTTGATTTAAAAAGTAATAAAACCATTTCATTTTGGTTTCGCACTCTTTAATGTAAACTTGGAGAAGCTCAGCATATAAACACAAATGCAATTTTAAACTACATTTCTTATTTCTGTTTATATGTAAGATACATTTTGGATGATTGACTCAGAAAAATATACATGTGTTTGGTTTAAACTTTCAAAGGAGAGAATAAAAAGGTTATAAAACATAGTTATCTCTGTTGAATAGATGTCATGATTTCTGTGCTTTCTGTTTCCTTCTACAGTTAGTTCCTTATATTCCTTTTCCTTTTTCTCTTCTCTGAAAGTGGATAAAAACCTTTGTATCTACAACAGTGCATGTAAGTAACATGGCTTATGACAGTAAAATGAAACAATCCATGTCAGCTATTTCTCAGGTTTTGCACAGTAGCCCAATTGTCCTTGAAGAAGCTTCCTCTAATTAATTACTATCTTTCCTGGTGTGTAGAGCAATCATATTGGCAGGAATTGATTAGGCATGTTAGACTCTTCGTTTAGTTGGTAGAAAAGTCCTTTAATTAAAATAATCTTATTGCTGCTAAAAGGAACTGCACCCAAAGCAAATTCACCAACCAGAATTTAAAGTACTCCTTCAGTTACACACTTTTTCCTCATCTTCAAACTTTCCTTTTAGAAGACTCATTAAGATCACTCACAGATTTATCCACAACTTATTTTTTCTCTTTCTCTCTGTTTTATTGAGTTGAGACAGGGCTGCTAATTTCTACAGGTACATAGGAAATTAATATAAACAGATTTGGATGAAGCTTGCACTATTGAACTATGTAGGTGGTTTGAAACAGTATTCTGCAGAAAGAATCTCTGGTGCCATAATAGCTAATGCCCCAGAGAAGAAGATATGGGATGTAAAATTTCCTGTATCTTTCACAATCTAGTTAAGACAACATTTATAGTAGTGAACAAAACAATGGCATGGCCTAATTTAAACCCTTCTATCTGGTCAAATCTACATTTTTAAATGCTTTTGTTCTCTAGAATACAGTGGCATCATGGCTTAACCCTGGTAGGCAGCTAATCACCACACAGCTGGTTGCTCACCCTCCCGCCATGGGATGGGGGAGAGAACTGGAAGGGTAAAAGTAAGAAAACTTTTGGAAATTGAGGTAAAAACAGTTTAATAGGTAAAGCAAAAGCTGCACACACAAGCAAAGCAAACTAAGGAATTCATTCATTGCTTCCAATTTGCAGGCAGGTCTTCAGCCATCTCCAGAATATTTAGGGAAGGTCTCTATTTTGTGTTGAAGTACAATGGAAGACTTATAAGTCTCAAAACTCAAATAGATAAAAAGAACAATAACATTTCTTCCACAGCTCTATTCCTTATACTAAAGGAAATTTTGCATCATCATGGGAGGTCCCTATATCACAGGAGTGTCACTGGCATTACGCAGCAGTATATGTCTCAGCAACACATGCTGTCATTTTAAGCTTTGCTCATTGCACTTTATGTGTTATTACCATTGTCACCTTTGAAAGAGAAATTGTTAGTGCACACAGATTCCAAACATCAATGACCATGGACTGAAATAATGGAATAAAAGAAGAAACTTGCTAAGTATTGCTAGAGTAATTCACTCAGAATACTTATCTTCATTAAATGAAGAAAAGAGGAACAGCTCGCTGTTTTGCAGAGAATTCCATTTTCTCTTAAAGAACTTTCCGTGATAACTGATGGAAAGCAGAAATAACCAAAGTAATTCAGTCTCTAATACTCTTCAGCAGATGTCTACAAATGTTTCCTGCTGCTTAAAATGCCTTTTAGAATAAGGCATAGCTGAATAGCATTACCTAGGGCAAAAAGCAAATGGTTTTAGCTAGGGCATGTCTCCTTACAAAGATCTCTTACCTGAGAAGATACCAGGCTGAATTACATGAAAACGCAACGGTTCCAACTCCATCTGGAGCATTCCTCTGTACTAACTGAGATAAAAGGATAGAGAATTATGCAGTCCAAAAATAAAAATAACACATGAAACCATGCTGGCATAATATTGAATTTAAAGCAGATAAAATCTAGAACACTAAGAGAGGGCTAATGACTGATGTACCATACTTGTGGGAACTCCAGGCAGACAGTGACCTACAGCAGTTTAAGTCAAGAATTTTTCTCAGTCTTGATTTCCACAAGAAATAGCAAGACTACTGAAATTTTTATGCTGGAAATACTTTTCTTTCTTTGGCATGAAGCAATAGCATGAAAAGCCAAAAGACTGTGAAAATGTTCCACCTGATATTTCAAAGAGAAATACAATATCAGTATTTTAAGTTCTGGCTGCTTCTAAAACGGAACACAATGTTCCCAATGCATGGGGTTATTTATGAATATGTTCATATTTCTTAGCATTTCAGTTTCCAGTTTAAGTTGCTGTACAGTGAATATATTTGGCCCATATGAATAGGAAAGAATTTTGAAAGAATTCTTGTCCATTGAGAAGAACTTAAAGATGCTGTGGTCTATTAAAAAGCATATATAGTATCAATGTCTATGGATTTCTAAGTAAATAATTGAGTAAAGTCCTTGACTGAAAAAGATGCTTAAAAGTGTGCCCTTAAAGTTGACATATGAAATACTCTAGCTGCCTACATCTGCTCATGAACTCCAAAAATTACTTTCACCCACCTCTGTCAAACTTTTTTTTTTTTAAGCGAAGTACAAAACCCTTGACCTTTTGCCTTCTGGAACTATTAGAGCAGCACTCAAACCACAGTGGTGCTCTAGATCACTGACTGAATATTTAAAAAGTACTGAAGTTTTAGAGACATAGTGGGAGTGTTTCCTAATCACAATTTGTTCACATGAAAGTCTGACCTCAAAGTCAGGTGCATGCAAAACAATCTACTCACTTTACCACTTTCTTCTCCTGCTTTCCAATTCCTACCAGCCTTCTGTGGCTCATTTTATTAAGGCACACAACTCCCAAATTTACTCTCAGGGAGTTTCCAGAACTCTGCTGGTTTGCTTTAGCTTGTCTGTCTCTTCTGGCTTTACATCTATTGATTGTTTACTCATTCAGAGTAAAACCTAAAAGGAATCTAAGATCTTTTCTCTGTGGATAGCTTCATAAGTCTCTCATAAAGAACTGCTGTGCATTATTCATTCTCATTACCCAACGTATAAATCTGCTGTAAGTGACAAGGAAAACTAGGATTTTGCAGCTTTCTTTAAGCATCCAGAGAGGCAGCTGGAGAGATAGTGTACATTCAAATAGCTGTATATGACCCCCAAAAAATCATCAAATCTTCAATAAGAAACAGGAGGAAAGTACGCCTTTTATGTAAATTCAGTCAAAAAGCCTTCAGAACAAGTTGTTTGAAGTGGTTTAAAAAGTTAATGATCTATAACAGCCACAGAGACTTTTATTCTTCTTCTCAGCTGAGCCTGTGTTGATCAGCTCAACTGACTACGGCATTTCAGATCTTACCTAGGTATACGAAAATTGTCAAAAGCACTATAAAATCACCTATCACACTAACGGGTCTAAAACATGATAATGTGTGTAGTGTAGATATAAATATAGCGTGTTTAAAAAATAAAATGCATTGGAGAGATGAATAACACTACCATGTAGGCCTACTGACTGTTTTCCTTACACAGCTGATCTTTGCAGCTCTATTTTATTTCTTTAAAAGGTCTTAGTCTTATGCCTTTTAGCTCCTGAAGTCTTTCGTATAGTGGAGCATTCAAGTTGGGATTTAGTGTTTCTGAAGAAATTATCATGAATGAAACTATGTAGAAAACATGATTAAGCAAAACAGTTACCTGTTTTACTATGTTCAAGCAAACCAATCCGCCACAGTATTCTTATACCAATCTGAGCATTGACTTTCCACTTTAAAGCATGGATAATCATGCTTAACCATGTATTTCTTACTTTTTCTCAGACACAGTGTACCACATCATTAGCTGACAGTCCCCTGTATCTCCACTGAAGCTAGAATTATGCTAACATATGAACTAAATCTTGAAAGTTTTCTTATGCTATTTCTCAAGCTCTGTATTCAGTAGTTGTTCCTTCTAAAAAAAACCCCAAACCCAAAACCACTCTGTTGAAGTACTGTATACCATACTACAATGTGACAGACTGAAGCCATAGTTTCATCTGTGTTATTGATGTCTGTTATTGATGTATATTTTTCCTGTGACATAAGCAGTCTTCATAGGCACTGTAAGACCTGTCCACTTTGTTTTTAACCTGTATTACATTGGAAACTTATATTCAGCAACAACTTCTGTAGTTTGGTCTTGTCCTGGTTTCGGCTGGGATAGAGTTAATTTTCTTCCTAGCAGCAGGCATAGTGCTGTGTTTTGGATTTAGTAGGAGAAGAATGTTGATAACATGCTGATGTTTTTAGTTGTTGCTGAGTACTGCTTATGCTAGTCAAGGACTTTTTCAGCTTCCCATGCTCTGCCAGGCGCACAAGAAACTGGGAGGGGGCACAGCCAGAATAGTTGATCCAAACTGACCAAAGGGCTATTCCATACCATATGACGTCATGCTCAGTATATAAACTGGGGGGGGTTGGCCGGGGAGCAGCGACCGCTGCTCGGGAACTGTCTGGGTATCGGTTGTCGGGTGGTGAGCAATTGCATTGTGCATCACTTGCTTTGTATATTATTATTACTGTTATTATTATTATATTGTTGTTATTATTATTTTACTTTATTTTATTTTAATTATTAAACTATTCTTATCTCAACCCAGGAGTGTTTCTCACTCTTACTCCTCCGATTCTCTCCCCCATCCCATCGGGGTAGGGGGAGTGAGCGAGCGGCTGCGTGGTACTGAGTTGCTGGCTGGGACTAAACCACGACAGTCCTTTTTGGCGCCCGAACAGGGACGAAGGGTTTGAGATAAGAACAGATTAACTAGAGTGTATTAAGGAGTCTGTTAACAGTTGCCGGTCATGATATTAGTTCATCTGATCTGTACCATGTTCTTTTCTTGGCTGTGCATGTTAAAGCTTGGTGTTGGTCTGTGCATTGCGCTATGCTCTGTAGTGATTAAGGATGTTTTGATTGGGAGGTTCCTTATCAAAATCCTGACCTTGAGCATGGTTTTGTATCTGGGTTTTATACACAAGTCATTACTGTACTTCGGGTACCACCTCATGGAGAGAGTTAGCAATTATACCTTTCCCTCGGAGACGTCTGTTGTGGAGGAACTACAGAATGGCACCTTCATTACCTTATTCTATAATGCTTCCTCCCTCATTACAGAAAGTTTTCAGTATTTTGAACATCCCTGGGCAGTTAAGATACTTCTATTGATACTTCTTGGGAATATTGTTTTGGTTTTGACAAAGGTTAGTAAGCAATTTAAGAATATCATCCAGAGATCTGCCCCAAGGCTGGAGAGTTATGAGTGGCAGGGTGTGTGGGATCGTATGCGCAAGTACCTAGGGCAGTGGGGACCTCCAGTGTTTTGGAACTTCACCCCTGAACAAGTGCAGAATCCTGAAGAACTAGTAAAGTATTTGGAAGAAGTATGTTCTCACCCTGGCAACTCCAAAGAGACACAACTCATTGCAACATGCTGGGGACTGGCTCATGCTTATAGAGCCCTGTTCAACACTATTCAGTACCCTCAAGGGAAAGAGAGGGTCTCTGGATCTGATGACAAAACAACAGGCACTGTGGCTACTCCAACCACAGCCATGAGCACTGTGGCTACTCCAACCACAGCCACAAGCACTGCAGCTACTCCAACACCCACCACAGGCACTGCGGCTACTCCAACACCCACCACAGGTACTGCAGCCACTCCAACCCCAGTGGCAGGCACTGCGGCTAAACCAGAGAACCAACCTGCGCCGGTATCAGTTGCCCCTATACAGAAGAAAAAATACACAAGGAAATCAGTTCGTTTAGTAAGGGATGAAGATGAACCAGGGCCATCACGAGAACCAGAGGAGGAAGAACCCATAAATGAGATGGTGACCACACGATCCCTATCCCTGAGTGAGCTGCGAGATATGCGAACAGATTTTGGTCGTCATCCAGGCGAGCACATCATCACCTGGCTGCTCCGATGCTGGGATAACGGGGCCAGTAGCCTGGATTTAGAGGGTAGGGAAGCCAAGCAGCTGGGATCCCTTTCCAGGGAAGGGGGTATTGACAAAGCAATTGGAAAAGGGGCAAAACCGCTCAGCCTCTGGAGGCGACTTCTGTCAAGCGTGAAGGAAAGGTATCCCTTCAAGGAGGATGTTTTATACCGCCCAAGCAAATGGACCACCGTAGAGAAGGGTATCCAGTACCTGAGGGAATTAGGCGTGCTGGAGGTGATTTACAGTGACCTGAATGATGAGCAGTTAACCAAAGACCCAGATGAAGTCAGGTGCACACAATCCATGTGGCGGAAGGTGGTACGGAGCGCACCAGCATCGTATTCCAACTCGTTGGCAATACTAGCCTGGAAAGACGACGAGGCACCAACGGTGGATGAAGTGGCTAGACAACTCCGGGACTACGAAGAAAAGCTCTCTTCCTCCCTACGGGCCTGTGTCTCGGCTGTGGAAAAACTGTCTGAAAAAATATGCCAAGAGTTCCAACAACTCAGAGAGGATCTGTCCTACTCCCCACCTGCACGGACCAGTGTCTCAGCCATTAGGAGTCAACGTCCCTATGCTCAAGAGAGAGGATATAGAGGATACACACCACGGGGCACCCTGTGGTTTTACCTGCGTGATTATGGAGAGGACATGAGAAAGTGGGATGGAAAACCCACCTCAACCTTAGAGGCACGGGTGCGTGAGTTGCAAGGAAAAACTATTAGGAAAGGCGGTTCTCCCAGGAAGATTGCAGCTCCAGTTTCCAGTGAGCAGTTCCCGAGACAGAGTAAGAGGGCTAATTTTACTTCCGACCTTGATCAGGGGACTTTTGATTCACATTTACAGGAAGTGAACAGCGAATACTGTGACCAGTGTTAGAGGGGCCCTGCCTCCAGCCAGGTGGAGGAAAGGGACAACCGGGTTTACTGGACTGTGTGGATTCGATGGCCTGGAACGTCAGACCCACAGGAGTATAAGGCTCTAGTGGACACTGGTGCACAGTGCACGCTAATGCCATCAAACTATAGAGGGGCAGAACCCATTTGTATTTCTGGAGTGACAGGGGGATCCCAACAGCTAACTGTACTGGAAGCTGAAGTGAGCCTAACTGGGAATGAGTGGCAAAAGCACCCCATTGTGACTGGCCCAGATGCTCCGTGCATCCTTGGCATAGACTACCTCAGGAGAGGGTATTTCAAGGACCCAAA
Source organism: Pelecanus crispus (assembly GCF_030463565.1). Classification (NCBI taxonomy): domain Eukaryota; kingdom Metazoa; phylum Chordata; class Aves; order Pelecaniformes; family Pelecanidae; genus Pelecanus; species Pelecanus crispus. Next base: position 101,621,011 of record NC_134645.1, read on the forward strand.
AGGGTACCGGTGGGCTTTTGGTATAGCTGCTTTGGAGACAGAGGAAATTAAACAGTTGTCCACCTTGCCCGGTCTCTCAGAGGACCCTTCGATTGTAGGGTTGCTGAAGGTTGAGGAACAACAGGTGCCAATTGCTACCACAACTGTGCACAGGCGGCAATATCGCACCAACCGAGACTCCCTGATTCCCATCCATAACCTGATTCGTCGACTGGAGAGCCAGGGAGTGATCAGCAAGACTCGCTCACCCTTTAACAGTCCCATATGGCCAGTGCGAAAGTCTAATGGGGAGTGGAGACTAACAGTGGACTATCGTGGCCTGAATGAAGTTACACCGCCGCTGAGTGCTGCCGTGCCAGACATGCTAGAACTTCAATATGAACTGGAGTCAAAGGCAGCTAAGTGGTATGCCACAATTGATATTGCTAATGCATTTTTCTCCATCCCTTTGGCAGCAGAGTGCAGACCCCAGTTTGCTTTTACCTGGAGGGGTGTTCAGTACACCTGGAACCGACTGCCCCAGGGGTGGAAGCACAGCCCCACCATTTGCCATGGACTGATCCAGACAGCACTGGAACAGGGTGAAGCTCCAGAACATCTGCAGTACATTGATGACATCATTGTGTGGGGCAACACAGCAGAAGACGTTTTTGAGAAGGGAAAGAAAATAGTCCAAATCCTTCTGAAGGCTGGTTTTGCCATAAAACAGAGTAAGGTCAAGGGGCCTGCACAAGAGATCCAGTTTTTAGGAATAAAATGGCAAGATGGACGTCGTCAGATCCCAATGGATGTGATCAACAAAATAACAGCTATGTCCTCACCAACTAGCAAAAAGGAAACACAAGCTTTCTTAGGCGTTGTGGGGTTTTGGAGAATGCATATTCCAAATTACAGCCAGATCGTAAGCCCTCTCTATCAAGTGACCCGGAAGAAGAACGAATTCAAATGGGGCCCTGAGCAACAACAAGCCTTTGAACAAATTAAACGTGAGATAGTTCATGCAGTAGCCCTTGGGCCAGTCCGGGCAGGGCAGGATATTAAAAATGTGCTCTACACCGCAGCCGGGGAGAATGGCCCTACCTGGAGCCTCTGGCAGAAAGCACCAGGGGAGACTCGAGGTCGACCCCTAGGGTTTTGGAGTCGGGGATACAGAGGATCCGAAGCCCGCTATACTCCAACTGAGAAAGAGATACTGGCAGCATATGAAGGGGTTCGAGCTGCTTCAGAAGTGGTTGGTACTGAAGCACAGCTCCTGCTGGCACCCCGACTGCCGGTGTTGGGCTGGATGTTCAAAGGGAGGGTCCCCTCTACACATCATGCAACTGATGCTACATGGAGTAAGTGGGTTGCATTGATCACACAACGGGCTCGAATAGGAAACCCCAGTCGCCCAGGAATCTTGGAAGTGATCATGGACTGGCCAGAAGGAAAAAACCTTAGAATATCACCAGAGGAGGAGGTGACACGTGCTGAAGAGGCCCCACTGTATAATAAATTGCCAGAAAATGAAAAGCAATATGCCCTGTTCACTGATGGGTCCTGTCGTCTTGTGGGAAAGCATCGGAGGTGGAAAGCTGCTGTATGGAGTCCTATACGACAAGTCGCAGAAACTGCTGAAGGAGAAGGGGAGTCGAGTCAGTTTGCAGAGGTGAAAGCCATTCAGCTGGCTTTAGATATTGCTGAAAGAGAAAAGTGGCCAGTCCTTTATCTCTATACTGACTCATGGATGGTGGCAAATGCCCTGTGGGGGTGGCTGCAGCAATGGAAGCAGAGCAACTGGCAGCGCAGAGGCAAACCAATCTGGGCTGCCGCATTGTGGCAAGATATTGCTGCCCGGGTAGAGAACCTGGTTGTAAAAGTTCGTCATGTAGATGCTCATGTACCTAAGAGTCGGGCCACTGAAGAACATCAAAACAACCAGCAAGTAGATCAGGCTGCTAAGATTGAAGTGGCTCAGGTGGATTTGGACTGGCAACATAAGGGTGAATTATTTATAGCTCGGTGGGCCCATGATGCCTCAGGCCATCAAGGAAGGGATGCAACGTATAAATGGGCTCGTGATCGAGGGGTGGACTTAACTATGGACAGTATTGCACAGGTTATTCATGAGTGTGAAACATGCGCTGCAATCAAGCAAGCCAAGCAGTTCAAGCCCCTTGGGTATAGTGAACGATGGCTAAAATATAAATATGGGGAGGCCTGGCAGATTGATTACATCACGCTCCCACAGACCCGCCAGGGCAAGCGCTATGTGCTCACCATGGTGGAAGCAACCACTGGGTGGTTGGAAACATATCCCGTGCCCCATGCCACCGCCCGGAACACCATCCTGGGCCTTGAAAAGCAAGTCCTGTGGCGACATGGCACCCCAGAAAGAATTGAGTCAGACAACGGGACTCATTTCCGAAACAACCTCATAGACACCTGGGCCAAAGAGCACGGCATTGAGTGGGTGTATCACATCCCTTACCATGCACCAGCCTCCGGGAAAATTGAGCGATACAATGGATTGTTAAAGACTACCCTGAGAGCAATGGGTGGTGGGACGTTTAAACATTGGGATACGCATTTAGCAAAAGCCACCTGGTTAGTCAACACCAGGGGATCTGCCAATCGAGCTGGCCCTGCCCAATCAAAACTTTTACGTACTGTAGAAGGAGATAAAGTTCCTGTAGTGCACATGAAAAATATGCTGGGGAAGACAGTCTGGATTACGTCCCCCTCTGGCAAAGGCAAACCCATTCGTGGGATTGCTTTTGCTCAAGGACCTGGGTGCACTTGGTGGGTGATGCGAAAGGATGGGGAAGCCCAATGTGTACCTCAAGGGAATTTGATTTTGGGTGAAAATAGCTAATGAACTGAATTGTATAATATTAATTGCTTTATAATACTGTATGTTATCTCTTAACTATATGTTATCTCTTAACTGCATGTTAATATAATAATATAGTAGGTTAATATTAAGTATATAATACTGTATATTATGATTGCTATATGTCACATCAATGGTATTGCAGTAAGAATTGCCCAGCTTAATGAAAATGAACTTTGATGAAACCATTTTGGAATGAGAACTGACTTCAGCATGCAACAGTCCAACACTGCACACCACCTCTCCTGCTCTGAAAGACTGTGATGACAGATGGAACCCAAAGTCATGGACTAAATGAACTCAATGGACATTTTAGAGGGATGGGCCATAGACGAAGGGAATGATATCTGTGTGTATATCAAGATAGGGAAAGTGGTGGTGATTAATTGGAACACATTGGAAAGGGGAGGGCCTGTGCATGACGTAGATGGTATAGAATAAGGGGTGGATACTGTCCTGGTTTCGGCTGGGATAGAGTTAATTTTCTTCCTAGCAGCAGGCATAGTGCTGTGTTTTGGATTTAGTAGGAGAAGAATGTTGATAACATGCTGATGTTTTTAGTTGTTGCTGAGTACTGCTTATGCTAGTCAAGGACTTTTTCAGCTTCCCATGCTCTGCCAGGCGCACAAGAAACTGGGAGGGGGCACAGCCAGAATAGTTGATCCAAACTGACCAAAGGGCTATTCCATACCATATGACGTCATGCTCAGTATATAAACTGGGGGGGGTTGGCCGGGGAGCAGCGACCGCTGCTCGGGAACTGTCTGGGTATCGGTTGTCGGGTGGTGAGCAATTGCATTGTGCATCACTTGCTTTGTATATTATTATTACTGTTATTATTATTATATTGTTGTTATTATTATTTTACTTTATTTTATTTTAATTATTAAACTATTCTTATCTCAACCCAGGAGTGTTTCTCACTCTTACTCCTCCGATTCTCTCCCCCATCCCATCGGGGTAGGGGGAGTGAGCGAGCGGCTGCGTGGTACTGAGTTGCTGGCTGGGACTAAACCACGACACTCTGGGACTTTCTCTCAGAATAGCTCAGGTTTACTTTTTCTGAAATATACTTGCTTCCATTTCTATTTCCTGAGACATATCTCACTTTTAAAACACGTTCCTTTAAAATATTTTACCTCTTTAGATCTGTTTGTATTATACCTTGCTCCTCAGTATTTGGCACCAATTCAGTATAAATTCTGTATGTGATTAAAGTTTTGTTTAATCCACTGTCCAGATCATTAATAACATTAATAACACCATGTCATGGTTTAGCCCCAGCCAGCAACTAAGCACCACGCAGCTGCTTGCTCACTCCCCCTACCCCGATGGGATGTGGGAGAGAATCGGAGGAGTAAGAGTGAGAAACACTCCTGGGTTGAGAGAAGAACAGTTTAATAATTGAAATAAAATAAAGTAAAATAATAATAATAACAATATAATAATAATAGCAATAATAATATACAAAGCAAGTGATGCACAATGCAATTGCTCATCACCTGCCAACCGATACCCAGACAGTTCCCGAGCAGCGATCGCTGCTCCCCGGCCAAACCCCACCAGTTTATATACTGAGCATGACGTCATATGGTATGGAATAGCCCTTTGGTCAGTTTGGATCAACTATTCTGGCTGTGCCCCCTCCCAGTTTCTTGTGTACCTGGCAGAGCATGGGAAGCTGAAAAGTCCTTGACTAGCATAAACAGTACTCAGCAACAACTAAACCATCAGTGTGCTATCAGCATTCTTCTCCTACTAAATCCAAAACACAGCACTATGCCTGCTACTAGGAAGAAAATTAACTCTATCCCAGCCGAAACCAGGACACACCATTAATAACAACATTAAATAACATTAGAACAACAATCTTTGTGGCAAATTTGGGCTGCCATCCCAGCACACTGACATTCATCTTTACTCAAGATTTATAACCCGTCTCATCCTGTTCTCAATCCAGAATTCTTGTACCTAAATAATTAGAGACAATTTTCCCAGGGATTTTTATAAAACTTAAACCCAACACCTTTCTGGAACTCCAAGTATGACATTCATGCCTCTTATTGCAAAAGTATTCTTCCTCTTGGCCAATAAAAATCAGGGAATAGAGTGCGTTGGGAACAAAAAATTTGGCTATGCAACTAAGGCTGGCAGGTTTGGTACCCACAATAGCCGGCTGTTGGCCATATCATGGTTATACTAAGGACACTGGGCAATATCCTGATTCTACACATTCTTTAGGCAACCTCAAGCAGTCTTTCATCAGGAGGTATTCCTGATGCTGGACTGTATGATCTCTGGCACCTTAAGAACAATCTGTACAACACTGCACAAGGAAGTGTAGCCAAATATTTCAGTATAGCTTCAGTACAGTAAAATATTATTTAAAAAAAAAAGGTCAAGTTTATTTCACCTGGTTTGGTGAAGAAAGTATAGCATATAGAGAGAAATGAATGGTACACAGATTCTTTTGTATGAGAGAAGAATCTGTCAGGGTGATACTGAGTCCAGAAGTAGACTAGAGCACAGAAGTTAAGGGGAGACAGATAGTATATGGGAGTAAAGAAAAAAGTATAAGAATGTCTGGCATACTGTGAAATCAGCAGCAAATTTTGTCATCATCTAACACAGTCTGTAATCTTATGACATTCCTCTGAGTAAGAAAGTACCATTATCCTTTTCTCATAGAGGGGACATTTATATGCAGTGAGATTAAAATCTTAATTAGCTTTGCCTAATTTTAGGCAGCCCCAGCTGCAGATTGAAAATGTTTAATGAAGTCAGGAACTAAACTTAGTTGTATCTTAACATTAAAAAAAAAAAAAAAAAATTATCTATTCAAAAGATCTTTGACAGATAGGCCTGTGTTTGATCTGCTTCCATTGCAAGAAAGCTAGGTGCAAGTTCCAGTTTGATGGGGTTTTAAATGGAAAGTATAGAAGAACTTCTGAGAACATATGTCCCAGTTTCAGCTGGGATAGAGTTAATTTTCTTCCTAGTAGCTGGTATAGTGCTGTGGTTTGGATTTTGTGGGAGAATAATGTTGATAACACACTGATGTTTTAGTTGTTGCTAAGTAGTGTTTATACCAGTCAAGGACTTTTCAGCTTCCCATGCTCTGCCAGGTGCACAAGAAACTGGGAGGGGGCACAGCCAGAATAGTTGATCCAAACTGACCAAAGGGCTATTCCATACCATGACGTCATGCTCAGTATATAAACTGTAGGGAATTGGGCAGGGGGGCAGCAATTGCTGCTTGGGAACTGTCTGGGTATCATTCAGCGGGTGATGAGCAATTGCATTGTGCATCACTTATTTTGTTTATTATTATTATTATTTTCTTTTCCCCCTTCCTTTTCTGTCCTATTAAACCGCCTTTACCTCAACCCATGAATTTTACTGGTTTCTTTCCAATTCTCTCCCCCATCCCATTGGGGAGGGAGAGAGTGAGCGAACGGCTGTGTGGTGTTTAGCTGCCTGCCAGGTTAAACCACAACAGCACAGCATGTTTTGATTACACTTTACCCTGACTTTATGTCAGGGTGTGGAGTAAGTGCACTGAAATGTGCATATGTAAACGTAAATGGTCTATCAATGTATTTATACTAGAAATGAAACAAACAAGCAAAACCCCTTCTAACTATTAAAGGTATCAGTCTTTCAGATTCCCAAATGAGAGGAAAAAATCTTAGCTGAGATGGAAGTTAATCTTGAAGGTTTGGTTTTATAAACTTTGGAAGTTTTATATAATGAACTTACGTGGGTTGCCTACATATCAGAGCTGGGGGGTGTACTCAATGAGGCATACGCAATTTTACTTTTGTTCTAGGAATGAAAGTCTGAATATTTGGATGTTTGACATTCATCTTGTTAAAAGCTATTTTCCCTTTTAACATTTCACCTGACCTGTGGTGGAACTGAATATTATTCAGTGTCTCAAGCATGCTTGAAGTTATTCAAGGAAAATTTTAAAACAAGAGAGAGGGAGAGAAATGTTTGCATTGACAATGCAATCACCTGTGTTTTTAAGGTAAACAAAAATAAGAGTCAATGTGAATGTTTTCTTGCTCATCCTAGTTGGATTGTTTCTTTGCTAATGACCTTCATGTAGAGGCTACCAGCCAGCCAACCATATGAGAACTCTCTTTCCATTTCCATGCTTAGTAAAGTATCATAGCATTTTTATCTACCTCTGCAAAGCCACAGTTGTTTATGTTTTTTTTACAAAAAGTTAACTTAATTTTTATGAATACCATTGAGAAGTCACCATTTCAACAATGTAAAAGTAAGTTGGGCAGTGTGCCGCCTTAAATAGATTTACCCTATAAGTGACTTGAGATAGCTGAATATGTTCTGCTGAATGTAAATGAAAAAATATTCTTTTTTTTGGTTAGACAAAAAAAATTATAAAGCAGAGATAATTTTGGCAAATGGGAAAATTTGAAAAACTGCAAAACTAAATAAAAAAAAATATTGGAAATGTGTATAATTCTCCATTGCCTGTGACAGTTTTTCTTGGGCTCTTATGAGGGTTCATACAAACTACTCATTATTTTAAAAATCTGAAGTTTTTATGAAGTACCCTACCACACTATCTGGGCTTATAGCAAGGGTAGAGAAGAATGATGACATCCAGAGCAGGTGTCTGGCTGAAGAAGAGACCCAGTTAGGAGAGTCACAGGTTTGAGATAGCTGTTGGTACAGATGTGAATACACTGCCTTCCTGCAGTACCCAATTCTTTGCTCCTCTTGTCAACACTGAAATTAATCCAATAAGCATCCATACAGAAATATCAGTACTCTACCAATTTTATCTTTGCCATTTGGCTCAGGTAGGTGGAGCACATTCATGTCCCTTGGAGAGTTTCTGTGTGATGGTTAGGGGATCTGTGGGATCCAGAGGGTAGAGGAATGTGCAAGGACGGTGTTGTTTATCCAGGCTGGGTAACATGCTCATTCCAGAAGGTTCCCTCCCTCTGTGAGTGGCTCTGTGAGCTGTTGTTCTGGATTTCTTCATATTTCACTATGATGATAGACTGATTCCCTTCAGACAAGGAAAAGTTTAAAAGAGAGTGAGTGAAAGGGGTTAAAACTAGAGGAAATTCCTGGCATGATAAATATTTTTAATATTCTTCTAGTATCTGGGGGGGGGCCTGGATATGGGGTATGGACAAGATGTTTTAGTGACACATATGGAGGGCGCTTTGACTGGTAACAAAACAAAGAAACAAATAACCCCCCCAACAAGAGAATAAGAGAATATTTGAAAGAGAGGTCTACAAAAGACATTGCCAAGGGCTGAATCTTTAAGGCCAGATTTCTAGCTAAATCCTGGAGGCAGCTAAGAGAAAGGACAGATAATCTATTAGATGGTCAAAAGTCAAATTGTATGTTCCAGAATAATGAGTTCATTTAAGAGCCAAGGTTAATAAAATACCTCTCAAACAAATTTAAAGACATTCTGTAAAAAGTAGCTCAGCTAAAATATTCTGTGCTAAAACAACAGTTACTGAGGAACTTTCAGGAAGGACTATTCCTAAGAGTCCTTGAATGATTCATTTAATTCTAAACCAGGAGAAGGGGAAATTTTAACTGCATATTTAACATTTGAGAATATGTGCCCATGTTTATAATTCATGCAGCAGTAGACAACAGGGCTAAGTCATAAGCTGACTGTGGCCAGTGGAAGTCTTTCTGATCTTTTCAAAAAGCTTTAAATTCAGCTCCGTGCAAATAAAAAGATGCTAGCTGGTAAAATTTGAGAATAAGCATACTAATGTTCACTTGAACTGGAAAATATTTGTATTAAGTTTGGTTGCCCTTAGTCTATGAAGCTGGGATAGTATTTAGTGAACACATGTGTTTCACTTTGTCTACTCTCACTTATTGGGACATGTATGTCTCTATGTTAAAAAGCTTATGTTGCTTTCATAAGGGGAGAAATAGCTTTCTAGAACACTGGTCCACTGTATGGTGTAAATGTGACTAATATTTTTCACCTAATACAATTTAGTAACTGATGAGTTCCAGTCTCAGAACTGCTATTTCTAACCCCAGCAAGTTCTTGGTTTTCAGGAGCTAATGGAAATTATACCCTTTAGATCTTAATTAGAAAAACTGTGTCATTAGAAAATTATTAATATTACATTTTTCTTGGGTTTACCTTCTATAAGCCCTTCCTCTCAGAAGAATAACTCTCCTTCACAGGGATTTGTGAAACACCATCCTAAAATGGAGATACAATGAATTTTGGAAGCAAAGTAAGTGAGAAATTATCATTAAAACTGCAAATTTTGACCAAAAAAAAAAAATCATAGATTATTTTCCAAGTACCACTGTAGATAAATATGTACATTCTGATGCCAACTGCTATTTCAGATGGCTGTATCATTCATTCTTTTTTTTCTTAATTAAATATTGGGATAGAGGTAGTGATAGTAAATGAATGAACTAATTCAGTACAATGTATCTTTAGCAATCTAAAAGTTAATAATTTAGTCTAGACAAGTTGTCTAGATTTCATCTATAATCAGTGGAAATTATCCAGTTGTAAGCATCCTCAACCCACCTATAGTAGAAATGTCTCCACCAATGGGATGAATTATATGTTCCTGTTTTTTCAAGTTTAGCTGTAGAGAGTCAAGACATTTTTTTTTTTTTTATCAGTATATAATTATTCTAAGAGGACTGAAAAACTACCTATATTAATCTTAAATAAATCTTCATTTTAATATTTATGATAACTAGTTTATTAAAGACAGATTTTTCATATAGTTTATAATAGAATTTTCAAATTCTAGTGTTAAAACCAAGTCATTTAAACTTGATTATTCAACTGTCTGAGGTACAGTCAGGCAGACACTTTTAACACCCACATGTGTGAATCGTCAGAGCAGTTCTTTATTTCTGCTTTTTTTAATTCTTTTCTCATTCACTGAAACTACTTTACGTTGAAATGCACAAAGATTAATTACTATACCTAGACTTCTCTAAGAATACATTTACTGCACAGTTCTACACAACTCCAAATGAAAATGAGGAAATATTCAGAATCCGTTAAAACCTATTTTGCAACTTCTAATGGGTCCAATAAAGATTACTGTAAGTGGATTTATTGTCTTCCAAAATAATGAAATTTAAAGTTCCTGGGAGTGGAATAAATCATTGCTAATTTTTAAGTGCCTACAATGTAAATGTCTGTACCAGGCTTGTCACTCTGTACTCTCTGCATGTTCTGTGGAAAAAATTGAGAATTTTAAAGGCTCCAGTCATCTGACCTATTTTGGACATAGAGTTCAGGATGAGACAAATCACACTTCAAAAGCTAAGAGTTTTTCATGGCCTGTAAATGCAATAGCATGCCCATGCTCTGCCAAATAACATATTTTTTAATGTTCCTACTAGCTTCTTGGTTTAAAAGTTCAAAAAGTAATGGTCTGTGTGTATGCCTGTGTGTGCATACATGTCCACATATGCACTAAGTCTAATTGGGTGTTATAACTACATTCAAAAACAGAAAAAAGAAAAAATACCCTTAAGTTGTAGCTTACTAAAAATACTTTCATTTTAGAGAAAAAAAAAATATTATGTAGTCCCAGTACTTGTGCACTGAAGAAAAGTGTTAGGTTCATGTAATATATTTTGTTCGATAGTCTTGTTGCCATATAAATTAGGGAATGGGAAATGCTTAGTGTAGATTATCTTTATGTACTCTTTATTAGCATACTGGTTGTTAGATAGTTTCTGCAAAAAATGTGATAATATTAAATTGAGAGCAGAAGTGCCAAAATAAACCAGAGCAGATCATATAAAACTAAAAATATCTCTAGCAGCTACAAGTTCAGCTAAAGTCCTAAGGAATGGAAAATCTGATTTTAGAGCTTAAAATGTTTGGGTCAGTTAAAAATGAAACACTCTTATTAGAAATGCTGACTTCTACACTCAGTAATATGGAAGGCAACTGCAAGTTATAGTCCCTACAAGGACCTTCAGGAAGTTATTTAGTAAAATCAGAGTTACTAGTACATACATCTCTAGCTGATTCTGTTATGCTCAAAATCTTGGTTATGGGCAAGGGAGAAGCACACCTTATATACATGTAAAGCCAACAATTTGTTGGTAATGTAACTGAAATGTTAAAAATATAATCATTATTGGGCCAGATCTAATCACTACAGAAAATGAATAAAAATGCAGTTTAAACTGGGACAATTTTTAGTTTCTGCCCCTTTTCCTGACTTTATACTCACCCTTTTCCCTCCTCCTCTGGGTCTTAAGGTCGGTAGTTTCACAGTGGTGGTGTTGGAGGCAGTGTTATAGAATCTATAGTCCTTCACTGGGAGGAATATGATGTTCATACTGGCGGTTTCTTCTTCATCTCTCTAGGACCCACTTGGGGTCATTTCTATATGTCTGTTGAAATGCTTTTACACTTTTTCTTCATTGGGCTGCATTTCTATTTTGGATCTGTATTTATTTTTTATGGTGGCTCTAACATATATTAAATACTATTTCTTTGTTCTTTTTGTTACCCTTAAGACTGCTTTGTCTAGCTCCAGGTCTGCATTCTTTAACTGACCACTGCTGAGTTGTTTGTAGCCATGGGGTCTCCAATGGCAAACCTATGCCCCATCTCTTTATCATCCCGTGCCTGTGTTCCTCACATCGCATCCTGTGTCTCCACTTCTCAAGGCCTCTGTTATCGTACCTGCCCTGCATTTCTTTACAGTATTGCTTTAGAGTTGTAAATCTCATTCTACACAGAATAACTACTTGTTACTACTATCTATATAAAGCTATGGTTATACCATACAAAGATAAACAAAAGTAAAGCAAATTAGAAGAAAAAAACTGCTGTCACAGTTAAGCCAAGTAAAACATCACTGCAGGAAAGACAGATCAAGCCTGAGGAGCCTGTCTTGAGGCTTTGCAAATTCAGTGCAAAACTTATGGCTTATTGCTAGCAATATTGCAGGGCTACATGGTAAAACCCCTCATGTTTCCTTTCAGAATTTGTATTGCATTTGCCACCTTTCCTTCTTCTGGTCACAAAGTCAATTTACATGATTGCTCGCATGTCACTGACCGTATTTCAGCAATGTCTTATTTTAGTGCCGTTAGAATTCTTAGGTGACTATCACCTGGATTTGGTTATTTGTTATGGTTTATTTAAATCCACTGGTAAGTTTATAATCAGGTACAGACATAAGTATGCTAGTTTATCTGTTTCTTAGCTGGCTAGTACCAGCCATGTAGTTGCTTCAGTGCATCATGGATTCCAAGCTAACAGACAGATGAGAAGCAAGGTATATTCTTTCATGTTTAGTATGCTAACACAGTTAAATGTCTCATCCCGTAGTGGACAGAAAGTGGAGATGCGGATGAGCTGCTTGAGATGAATATAGAGACATTCATTACCTGAGTGTGCAGGGATGGAGTTAGCAAAGCTAAAGCTGGAGATGAAATTAGCAAGAATCAGGGAGGATGAGAATGTTTTCTTTAAGTATATTGGTAGCAAAAGAAAATACAAGGAAAATAAGGTCCCTCTGCTCAATTGGGCAGTGGGTACAATGCAAAGTGAATTGCATTTATGCCTCAGTTTTCACAGGTGTGTGCTCAGGTGCATTCCAGTTCCTTGAGCTTAGTAGCACACAAAGTCTGGGAATGTAGCATTACCCACAGTAGAGGAATATACTGTTAGGAGCACATAAGTACATCGGACATCTACAGAAGACCAGAAGAGACATACCAAAGGGTGCTGAGGAACCTGGCCAACGCCATTGTGAGGTCATTATCTCTTTGAAAAGTCATGGTAAACTGGTGAGGTCCTTGACTGGAAAAACTTAAATGCCAACCCCATCTTCAAGAACTGAAGTGTATTGAATTGCCAGACTCTGTACCTGGGATGGGGCAATCCTGGTTATATGTACAAACTGGGGGATGGGAGGCTGGAGACCAGCCTCTCAGAAAGAGATCTGGGGGTTTGGGTTGATGGCAAGTTGAATATGAGTCCACAGTGTGCCCTGGCAGCCAAAAGGACCAACCGTGTCCTGGAATGCATCAAGCACAGGATAGCTAGCTAGTCGAGGACGGTGATTGTTTCACTCTACACTGCAATGATGTGGCCACACCTTGAGTACTGTGTGCAGTTTGGGGCACCTCAATGTAAGGAGGACATATTAGAGTGTGTCCAGAGGAGGACAACCAAGATGGTGAAAGGTCTTGAGAGTAAGACTTATGAGGAGCAGCTGAGGTCACTTAGTTTGTTCAGCTTGGAGAAGAGAAGGCTGAGGGGTGACCTCATCACAGTCTACAACTTCAAGGGGGGCAGAAGGGAGGGAGGTGCTGATCTCCTCTCTCTGGTGACCAGCAATAGGACAGTTGTTCTCGGGGTACTCAGCCCCCTGAGCTGGAAGACAGGGACGGGGAGCAAATCGAGCCCCCATAATCCAAGTGGAAATGGTTAGCCACCTGCTACACCATTGACACACACAAGTCTATGGGGCCAGATGGGATCCACCCAAGGGTACTGAGTGTTCATCAAGCCACTTTCACTCCTTTATCAGCAGTTCTGGCTTACTGAGGAGATCCCGGTTGACTGGAGGTTGGAAAATGTGACGCCCATCTACAACAAGGGCTGGAAGGAGGACCTGGGGAACTACAGGCCTGTCAGTCTGACCTCAGTGCTGGGGAAGATTATGGAGCAGATCATCCTGAGTGCCATCACATGGCACGTACAGGACAACCAGGTGATCAGGCCCAGTCAGCATGGGTTTATGAAAGGCAGGTCCTGCTTGACTAACCCAATCTCCTTCTATGTCAAAGTGACCCACTTAGTGGATGAGGGAAAGGCTGTGGAATTTGTCTACCTAGACTTTAGTAAAGCCTTTGACAATGTTTCCCACAGCATTCTGCTGGAGAAACTGGCTGCTCATAGCTTGGATGTGCATACTCTTCACTGGCTAAAAAACTGGCTGGATGGCCAGGCCCAAACAGCTGTGGTGAATGGAGTTAAATCCAGTTGGTGGATTTACCACAAGTGGTCACAAGTGGTGTTCCCCAGGGCTCAGTTTTGGGGCAAGCCTTGTTTAATATCTTTATCAATGATCTGGATGAGGGGATTGAGTGCGCCCTCAGTAAGTTTGCAGATGACACCAAACTGGGTGGGAGTGTTGATCTGCTCAAGGGTAGGAAGGCTCTACAGAGGGATCTGGACATGCTGGATTGATGGGCTGAGGCCAATTGTATGAGATTCAACAAGGCTAAGTGCTGGGTCCTGCATTTGGGTCACAACAACTCCATGCAACTCTGATGGCTTGGGGAAGAGTGGCTGGAAAGCTGCCTGGTAGAAAAGGACCGGGGAGTGTGTCACAACCTGAACTGGACTGTCCAGAGAGGATCGTGGAGGTTCTGTGATTCCCTTGGGCTCAATTAAGGTGAAATGACACCAAATGATCAATTAAACACTTTATTGACAGTAAACACCAACCTGAACTTGGAAAGCACCACGATATGCAGGGGATAAGGGGAACTTTCCCATTGAGTCACGAGGTTCAGAATAGACTCCTTGCTTTCTAAACTACTTTCCAGAGAGGAATCTAGGTGTGGCTATGTCTAATCTTAGTCTCAGCCTTGGTTTATGTGAATAAGGAGACAACCCAAATCAGGAAAGCACCACGATAAGCAATGTGGGTTCTAATCCAAATACTTATAAAAGAAAAGGAAAAGGAAGAAAGAGGAGAGAGAGAGATACCACCACCCTTGGATCCTACAATGTCGATGGTAAGTGCGGCAGTCCTCCAGCAGTGGGCACGCTGCTCCCAGAGCGCAGGGCCTCCGGCTGTGCCGGCAGCGGGTGGGGGAGGCCGGTTCGGAGCAGGGGCAGAGGTGTGGGGTCCTCTGATGGTGGGGGTGTGCCATGTGGCTCCTCAAAGTTTTGTCTTTTATAGGCCAGTCGCCGCCTCTAGTCTCATCCCACTTGAGGCTTGTTCCAGAACGTTCTCCATCTTCTGTGCAGGTGCCACTGTGTGTGGGGGGGTGGTCACGAGGGGTCTTTTGGGGGTCTTTTAGGTGGTCGTGAGCCCCTTCCTCAAATGAACTCTGCATAACTTTGGCCATCAGAGGGCAGAACTGCGAGTCCTCCAATGCCTCCAGGCTCCCTGCCAACTCTGTACCATTTGGCTTCTCACCTGTGGTGCTATGCAGACCCTAATTAATCACTATGGAGACCTTAACTTGTCTCCTGCAGACCTTAACTTGCCTCACCACAATGTTTGAGGCATTAACTCTTTCAGTCCCTGACAGGGAGTTAGTCAACAGCAGGCTGAATATGAGCCAGCAGTGTGCCCAGGTGGCCAAGAAGGCCAACAGCATCCTGGCTTGTATCAGAAATAGCATGGCCAACAGGACTAGGGAAGTGATCATCCCCCCGTGCTCAGCACTGGTGAGGCTGCACCTCAAATACTGTGTTCTGTTTTGGGCCCCTTACTACAAGACAGACATTGAGCTGCTGGAGCATGTCCAAAGAAGAGCAACAAAGCTGGTGAAGGGTCCAGAGCTCCTCATAAAGGAGCAGCTGAGGGGACTGGGGTTGTTTAGTCTGGAGAAAAGGAAGCTCAGGGGACACCTCTACAACCACCTGAAAGGAGGTTGTAGTGAGGTGGGTGTTGGTCTCTTCTGCCAAGTAACAGGCGAAAGGATGAGAGGAAATGGCCTCAAATTGTGCCAGGGGAGGTTTAGATTGGATATTAGGAAAAATTTCTTCATGGAAAGGGTTGTCAAGCATTGGAACAGGCTGCCCAGACAAGTGGTTGAGTCCCCGTCCCTGGAGGTATTTACAAGACGTGTAGATGTGGTGCTTAGGCATGTGGTTTAGTGGTTGACTTGGCAGTGCTAGGTTAACAGTCAGACTCATTGATCTTAAAGGTCTTTTCCAGCCTGAACGACTCTATGATTCTATGAGATGAGGAAATGAAATGAAGCTGTGTCAGGGGAAGTTCAGATCAGATATTAGGAAAAGGTTCTTCAGTGAGAGGGTGGTTTGTCACTGGAACAGGGTCCCCAGGGAAGTGGTCATGGCACAAAGCCTGTCAGAGTTCAAGGAGCATCTGGACAATGCTCTTAGTCATATAGTTTAGTTTTAGGTAGTGCTGCAAGGAGCAGGGAGTTGGACTTGGTGATCCTTATGGGTCCCTTTCAACTTGAGGTAGTCTATGATTCTATGAATCACAGAATCACAGAATGGTTAAGGTTGGAAAGGGAACTTGGGAGGTCATCTTGTCCAACTCCCTTGCTCAAGGAGGGTCACCTAGAGCATGTTGCCCAGGACCATGTCCAGATGGCTTTTGAATATCTCCAAGGATGGAGATTCCACTACCTCTCTGGGCAACCTGTTCTAGTGCTTGATCACCCTTGCAGTAAAAAAATGTTTCCTGATATTCAGGTGTAACCTCAGTTTGTGTCCGTTTGTGGTCACACTTTATTTCAGCGATATGTTGGGCATAGAATTTGTAATTAAACAATTTAACGTGTAAGAATACATGCCTGGGTAAAAAAAGCATAAAGTCATTTTTAAAAATAAACAGTACAACAGTAAACTCTTTAATCAAATTATTTTCCCTCCCTCCTATACTGTATAATTTATTTTTTTCCTTTGTTCCTTATACCTGCTGAACTTATTCCTTATAGAAGAATAACATGCATAATTGCACACAAAAATCTTGTTTGAGTTCTCTAAGTATTGCATTTCTCAATTATTCAGCCCTCACTCACTATGAAGTGATAATTAGGCATTAAAAGCTAAGTGGATTACTGTGGAGATCTCTCCTGACATCCATTTAACACTTAATCAGATCTTAATACCATAAATTATGCATTTCTCAGCAGTATCCAGATTCTAATAAATTCTATAACAGTTTGGAGTTACCAGGTTTTCTTGACCTCATTGTGGCAGGGAAATGTTGTACAGTTCGCTTAAAGGATACAGCCATTATAAGGAATTCAGATTTAGAGCAAAATAATTCTTTAAGCCAGTTTGATTGTACTAATATTTATTCATAAGGGTTTCTTGGACAAGACAATTCCACCCTCATGAATAAATATGAAAAAATGGATCAAAAATGCATATTGAGTTGAAGTTTATTCCCAGCTTTTTTTTTTTCCCCCAATTTTGCCTTCCAGACCTCATTAAGAAAAAAATGAAAAAAAACCCCACATTTCCTAGGAGATAGCAACTTCCTCAATACATTCAGTTCATTTTACTATTAAAATATCTATTTATTTTTAGCATGTCTTTTTGCCAACCAGTATTACACAAAGTTACATTTTATAACTCTTGTCCTGGCTCATAGCATGGCTTTCTAAAAGTATTAATCACGATCATATCTCTCCAGAGATACAGATACATACAGTTACCAATAGTGTAAATACAAAGTGCACAAATGAGAGTCTTGTAAATGTAAGGTCATGTTGTCCATAGTTGCCCGTGTAATATTACATATTACATTGTAATAACAAAGAGCAAGAAGTATCTAATTTCCTATTTTCTCTATTTTTAAGATTTTACAGTAATAATATACTTAAAAAAAAAATTCTAACCCAGTAAGCTTTATAACTTACAGTAAAATATAATCTTGGCTGTTGAAAAATTGATATATGTTAATACTTGGCTATTTTTGGCTGAGGAGCAAAGGACAAAATAAACATTAAAAGTCCATATAGCATGCTGGTCAACCTCTGTAAATAGATGAGATTGTACATGTGGGTCAGCACCTGTTGGCCCAAGGTAGAGATTTTTAGCCAACAAATCACAGCATTAAGGCCTTAATAAGTATATTCCTGTTTACATTTATAGAATTCCATAAAAATCAACCTTTATGTCTTAGCTTGACACTCCATTCCAGCATATTAAAAGATGCAGTGTACGTTTCTCGAAGCTTAAGTGTTTTATATTTGGAATGGACTGAAGTGAATGAAATCGGCAGAAATGCTTTGCTGAAATGGAAACATAGTCATTTCTTACCATATTTTATACCATTAGTTCATGTTCTCCTGATGTCTCTGGCTTTAGATCAAAAGGAGAGCTGATTAAAAATTTAAAAACAATTTCATTATTTGAAGTAACATTATTTCTTTTCTGTATGAAGAATTTCCAATAGAATACTAACTTTTGACACAACATTTTACAGACCATATTGTCTGATTAAAGAAATGATCCCAATTTCTTGTACGTCTGTCCCAAACATTCTTCTCCTGTGCAGCTCTTCGATGTTTTCTGTTTAAGCCACTGAGTGAAGTAACACTGATTACAAACAAGTTGGTGGTAAAAACATCAGTAATCTACTGTTATTTTCTTTTCGAAGTTTTCCTCTCTGAAACTTTTCAAAACTCCTCCACCTTCTTCTAGTTTTCTCAACAGTAAAGATTGTTTCACTTTTCATTTCTATATTCTTTATCTTTTCTAAAATTGAAGAAAAATATATGGGACTCCTGCTGTAGAGATATCAAATTAAAAATGAAAAAAATATCATGGAAAAAGGTATAATAGCACACCAATAACAAGAAAAAAAAATCTCAGGAACCTCTACACAGAATTCATTATATTGTTTTCAGTACCAAAAAGAATAAGGAGAAAACCTTAATGTGTTTCTTGGTTGTGGTCCTTTTTTTTTTTTTGGTCAAATCTGCTGGTTTTCAAAGACTAATGGTAAAGCTGACAGCCCTCCTTATTGACTATTATCACATTGCCAGAGATATATTCCTCTTCAGTACATTTTTTTTTTTAGAACTGTCCAGTTACAAGTTCAGTTATTTCTTCCTGGTGAGCTAAAAAAAAGTCTTCAGCTAAATGAGCAAGTAATTGCTCAGTGGAATGACATTAAAGGTTACCTTGGACAAATGTGGACTAGCTTTTTCCTAGCCAAAATGGAACCCAGAAAAGACATAACGAATATATACATAATAGAATCAAAAGTCTTGAGTAGAGATCAGGGATGACTCATGCAGCAGTAAAAAGTAGAAGAAAATGCAAAGGTATTACCTCCATTTCAGATTATTATTTCCAGTGAAAGTCCTCCCTCTTCAGCTCCTTATGCCCCTTTGGATCCCATCTAAAACTGGTTTTTAATGCTGAAAGAGTTCGATTTGACCTTTTCTTTAAGACCCTGAGATTTTTTTTTATATATAAATGAAGAGAAAGGGGTCTGGAAACTTACACAAGTCTTTAAATTCTAACAGATATTCCAGAAACATTATTTAAAGCAATAGTTATTTTACCATTATTACTAATATAGTTCATGGGTTTTTTCTAAGAACATGATATTCTTAACCTTTTTCGATTTTTTTTTTTTCAACCCCAGGAGAATTCTGCGAGGTTGAAATTGATAACTGTGGTTCCAATTCATGTGAAAATGGAGGAACATGTGTTGCCTATGAAGATCATTTTAAGTGCACTTGCCCTATAGGTGAGTCATTGGAAATTTATTGTATTTTCTAAACAGAACAAAGAAAATGTCATCCAAATATTTAAGTTTAAGAAATAGCAACATAAAAATAGCAATATATCTCAATGTATGCAATAAGCATTTTTATGAAGAATCCCACTTTTTCAATTTGTTTAGGAAATAAATGCCAAATTACTCGAGTAGAGTGGTGTTAACTGCTAACATCCTGAGCAGACATAATGTCAATATTCTGAATGAACTGTGATTAAACATTCTCTTTGTGGTGCAGGTTTTGAAGGTGAAAGATGTGAACTGGATATTGACGCCTGTCTATTCTACAATATAAGCTGTGCCCCAGGAGCACTGTGTATGGATAAATCTCATGGATTTAATTACACGTGTTTATCACCATGTATTGGAAACACAGAGGTAGGATAAAGTGATATATTCCCCACAGTGTTTTTGGGAAATCAAACAAGTTATTCTAAGAGCAGTGAGCTGATGAAGCCTTGTTTCCCATGGGTTTCCGAAACACTACTCATTCTTGATACATTGTCATGCTAACCTTCCTCTTTCCTGTGTAACATGCACACCCAAAAGTGCATGATGTTATTAGTCTGGTCATTGTCCAACCAACCGTGTAATGTCTGAGCTCTGCTTTTCTTGCTCTTTATAGCTTTACTCACTGATGTCTCCTTCTATCCCTTACTTGCTACTGCTATGTTGTGAAACTCGTAGGAACTTAACGCGAAATTTCCTTGAAATGTTTGATATGTTTAAAAGTTACTAGAGAGAAGGCTGATGATACATCAATGCACAGAAAGAATGACAAGAGGTTCATTTCCATTAAAAAACAAAAATAAAGACCATAATCAACCAAACAACAAAAAAACTAAAGCAAAACTAACTACGCTGCAATGAGAGCTGAAAATGCAGTTAGAAAAAATCAAAATTCTCCTTGCAAGTTACTCTTAAATGCTCACATAATATAGTAATGAATTTGATTTTTGTACATTCAAAGTATACTAGAAATCTTTATGTTAGATACTGACAATGCTTAGGCCAAAATAGCATCCATTGTGTACCCAGATGTCTTTAAGAAATGTATTTGCTGTATCCTTAATTCCCTTTAGTGACCTTTTCAATTCAATTACTGGTTTGGGTAGGATTCATTCACATCAGGGTGGACTATAGACCCAGGCCCTTGAGTTACTGAGATTTTGATATGGGGTAAAGTAAAATATTGTTGCACTTTTTTATTATGATAGTTATTTTAAAAGCTATGTACACAATGCTATATAGCCCTTTCAAACAGCTGCTCAAACATGATAACCAGTGTTTCAAAGGCTTAATCAATTCTTTTATTGAAATATATACACCATAAAAATATACTATGCAGAGCAGGCAATGTGTTTACAAAGAAGCAATCAACATTTATGTCACCTTGAAGTCCATGGGTACACACTCACCAATGAATATGAAATGTAACACTGAAATACTCACTGGCTCAAAGGTTTATATTTAAAATGTTCAGCATCTGGTAAATGGTAACATTTTTATGATTTAAAGTGTCACACTGAGTGCAAATTTATTGTACATGGCATAATACCATAATGATGCAATAATCATTATGGCTAGTTAGGATGGGAAGTGATGGTGTGCCAGGGATGCTGATGGGAGCTACTAAAACATTTTACTGTAATATTTGCTTAAAAGCCCTCAGACATATATAATTTATTCAAACAAACATTTCATAGACCATCATAAATGTCATTTGGGAAAAAAAAAATATATATATGTATCTATATACACTCATTGTATGAGACTTAATTTGGGCATAATGTGAATAATTAGTAGATTTTCTAATGGGAAAGGGAATAAAAACTTAAATAAAGGAGTGATATGTTTGCATTTTACTTGTTTTCTTATCCTACAGATCATTAAAGTAATATCATTTGCTTATTGGAAAAAATAAAGGCCTTATTCAAACAAATGAATATTTGAATACTTTTTAAAGTAGTGAAAGCAATAATTTGAAATTAAAGGCCTATATTAATCAGTAAATTACATAATATTGCATTTAATGCTTTATTTGTTCTTTGTGGCTGGAAAGTAAGTATATATTTTTGCATTCTTTCATTTCTTTTCCATTTCCAATGGTACCTTACTTGTGCTGAACTGCTTTACCTCTGTGTATTCAGAACAACAGACTGAAAAGATTGGTACTATTTTTAGTATTTTCTTAATAAACAAAAGGTAAATTTAAGTCATTGGGGCTCTTTTATCTCTGTATAAAGGTATAATGATACTAATACGTTGGGTTTTATTTTTTTTCTTTCCCACCACAACACTTAAAATGTTAAGGTTGGTTTTAATATTATTCTAATTATAATTTATTTTAAAATAAATATATATTAAAAAAAGAAAGCAATGTGAATGTATTAAAACAAGGGATATCTTCCTTTAAATTTCAAAATCTAATCTTAACTTTGTGATGAGGATAAAACCTGCCTGCTCTGTACCTAGGATTATGAAGGACATCCAAATAAATCAAAATTTTGGCATCTTTAAATTAATGACTTCCACAAGATCAAATTCAGCCACTTCATATTATAATATCTTTTCTTCTTTCATCTACTCCAGAAGACATCAAAAGAAATAAAGAAAATATCCTTGTCCCATTTGAATACAGGATGTATGCTACAAACCCAATATTTTTATTAACAGGAGTACATAGAGAATTGATAAGAGCAGAGGTAATAACAAACAGCTGTAGTGCAACATTCTAGATGTAGATCACAGGACCACAGAACCACAGAACAGCCCAGGCTGGAAGTGACCTCGAAAGAACATCTAGTCCAACCTTTTGTGGGAAATGAAGCCTAGGTGAGATTATAGAGTCATAGAATTGTTTAGGTTGGAAAAGACATTTAAGATCATCAAGTTCAACCATTAACCTAACACTACCAAGTCCTCCACTAAACCAGTTAAGGGTAGAGTAATAATTAATTTCATGTTTCCTGGCTTAGTGGCTGGATTATTCTCTAATGAAAGTAAAACTAGGAAACATTAAGGTTGGAAAGGACCTCTAAGATCATCAGTCCATCAACCCAACACCACCATGTCCCAAATGGCCATGTCTACATGGTTTTTGAACACCTCCAGGGATGATGACTCCACCACCTCTCTGGGCAGCCTGTTCCAATGCCTGACAACACTTTCCGTGAAGAAGTTTCTCCTAATATCCAACCTAAACCTCTCTTGATGCAACTTGAGGCCATTTCCTCTCTTCCTGTCGCTAACTACTTGGGAGACTGACACCTAGCTTGCTACAACCTCCTTTCAGGTAGTTGTAGAATCCTCATAAGACTTGTGCTCTAGCCCCTTCGCCAGCTTCGTTGCCTTGCTCTGGACACGCTCCAGCACCTCAATGTCTGTCTTGTAGCAAGGGGCCCAAAACAGAACACAGTATTTGAGGTGCAGCCTTACCAGTGCCAAGTACAGGGGGGCGATCACTTACCTGCACCTGCTGGCCACACTATTCTTGATACAAGCCAGGATGCTGTTGGCCTTCTTGGCCACCTGGGCACACTGCTGGCTCATGTTCAGCCGGCTGTCTACCAGCACCCCCAGGTCCTTTTCCACCAGGCAGCTTTCCAGCCACTCTTCCCCAAGCTGTCAGAGTTGCATGGGGTTGTTGTGACTGAAGTGCAGGACCCGACACTTGGCCTTGTTAAACCTCATACAGTTGGCCTCGGCCCATCAGTCCAGCCTGTCCAGATCCCTCTGCGGGGCCTTCTTACCCTCGAGCAGATCGATACTCCACCCAACTTGGTGTCATCTGCAAACTTACTGAGGGCGCACTCAATCCCCTCATCCAGATCATTGATAAAGATATTAAACAAGACTGGCCCCAAAACAGAGCCCTGGGGAACACCACTTGTGACCCGTCTACAACTGGATTTAACTCCATTCACCACCCTATCTAGCACTGTTATCTAGTACTCTGTCCAGTCACATCTAGAAGACCTACTGTGATGGAAACTCCACCACATCCCTGGAGAGATTATTCACTTCAAAAGCCCACCTGTGACCCAAACAATCACAA
Organism: Pelecanus crispus; assembly: GCF_030463565.1. Classification (NCBI taxonomy): domain Eukaryota; kingdom Metazoa; phylum Chordata; class Aves; order Pelecaniformes; family Pelecanidae; genus Pelecanus; species Pelecanus crispus. The sequence goes on from NC_134645.1 coordinate 101,644,430, forward strand.
ATGTAGAGGTATCCTGTGTGATTAATTTTAGTGGCCACAGTTAAGTCCTATTGAGCCATTTTATTGCTTCCCTCGAAAGACTAGTTTTTCAAAATTTTGTCAGCAAGCTTACAAAATCATAGGTTCCGTTAGGATTTCCTGAGAAAATACTTGAAATTGTAGCAGTAACTATGGGAACTTCAAGATGTTGGCCAATGTTTGTTTGTTTTTTTTTTTTTTAAAGGAATCATAGGAGTTAAAAAGTACTTTTCAATTATTTTTTTATTCTGTTTTCAGTTTTAAACATAAACAGACACACTTAGTGGGCATCAACTTGGTTTGTTAAAAATAATTCCCATGCGAGTTAGGAACTGAACCGTCTCTGAAAAGTCCTCTCAGTGTCTATCTACCTCTTTACAGTACTAAAGTTGTGTCCAGCTGGATTATTGAGGTCCACTTGCATAATTTACTTGGAAGTTTCTTTCCTCTTTCTATGAGCCAAATGATCCCAAGTTACCCTGTTACGTTTGCAGACAGGATCACTGTTCCAACCTTCTGAATGAAATATCTATGTGCTCAGTGTATGCCTAGTGTTTAGGGGAGCTGCCACTTTCATGCTTGTCCTGGTCCTTACATGCTGTGCAAGTTTATACAGTTTCCTCATTTGTAAAAGTAAGGCAATCACATAAATCATGGAAGAGTGATATAAAGTATGGATGCTCGTGTTGTTTTCTTTGAGCTGGATGTATTAGGAGGAAAAAAAACACCTGAGAGATCTTGAAAGCTAGAAAATTTTCAATAAGGCTTTTCTGGTTAACTTCAAAGTTGTACCTGCAAATAACTCTCTTTTCAACAAATCTCTGTTGCTTGTGATGGAGGTGACATGACATGATGCTTGACTTTCAGATTAGAGGTTACTTTGCAGTTCTGACATATTGCAAATACTGCACCAATTGTTTGATTTAAACAGATTTTAAAATGCCTTAATGGAAACAATTTGTGCGTGTGTATTTTTGTCAATCTGTTTAATAAATTTATGCGTAAAGAGAGGCTTGTGGGCCTCAAATCATGGTGGTATTTTCAAGTTATACCTTCTTGGTTTAAGGTAAACTTTTCAACATCCAAACAAGAAAGAAAATACTTAGATGCTTTAATAGAAGTTTGCTCTGGGGAACTTCGCAAAAATATTTGGGAGGTGGATGTCTTTGAATCACTAGGTGTTTACCTTTGAGAACCTGCACAGGGTAGTGAAGACAGGAAAAGTAGGAAAAGGCAGGTATTATTTTATGTCTTATACAATTATATGCATTCATATATTCAGAAATTAAGCCTTTTTTATTTAAAGAAAACTAATAATAATCAATCCATTTAAAGTTTTGGGAGAAAGTGTTATTTGTAAGAAAGTTAAAAAAAAAAAAAAGTAAAAAAGGCAAAGGGAGGCGTAGTTAGCCAAAAATTGCCAGGAGTGAATAATTTCAAGCCAATTTATTTTCTTCCTGTAACAAGAATAGAAATGGCAAAAGTAAAAAGCTTTTACAAAAGCTGAAATAGATCAGCTTCTCATGTAGTAATCTCATAAGCAAGCTAGTGAAACAATGCACCTGCTCCAGTTTGATGTAAAGCAGCTAAGATAATGATACTCAACTATTCTAGCAGTAGTTTCCTGGACAAATGTTCAAGGGAAACAGCAAGTAGTGTTCTGCAAGAGCCTGACTTGCACCCAGTTCCACTCAATATTTCCGTTCTGAATGGTGGAAGAGATTACACATCACAAAACTGAATCTGACACCACCTTGGAGAAATGATCTAGAAAAGTAAGATGGAATTTAGTGTGTACATTTGCAAAGGACAAGTGACATCCGTGAACTTCAGGATTGTTGTGTGAAATTAATCTCCAAAATAAGAAATTAAATGACCCTTCAGTTACTAGTGCTAGGAGGCATTGCAGGTAGGATTTTAGATGCAGAGCAATATAGCCATCTGTAGAAATATATATTCTATATAGTTCTCTACAAAGTTCACTTTTTAGAAACTACTTTAACAATACTTACTACACTTAGGGAATTGAAAAATAATGCTTAATTGTCAGGAGCCAGAGTAGCAAAACTGAATAAAAGGAAACATAGTGGAACAGAGTCTGCATAAATAAGAACTCACTCACTCATACCTGGAGACCATGATAGGCATCAGTTCTGCTTATAGACAACCTAAGGATTTTAAGCATTTGCTTCATGATGAATAATTCAGTAGCCTCTACAATGCAGGTAAAACTTAAATCTACAAACATTTAAATTAAACAGAGTGTTTCCTTCATATTAATCATACTTTTCCATTTTTTATTTTCATAATTTCTTCTGGACTTTTCAACAAACATTTCTTGAAATTTTGATATTTTTGTTTTGAGGAGGGATTTTTTTGCATTTTATTTATTTTAAGAAAAATTTTTTATCTACTTGCTTAACGTACCACTAGTCCAGGAAAGAACATAGGGCAGATTAACTAAAATTACAATTTTGAAAAATTTTTGATATCCAGGTACAACTGATTTTACAGTAATAAAGCCTGAAGATTGCAGTAAAATGATATGCCTGTGAAAAAAAATAAAATATATATGCGTGCCTGTGTGTGTGTATATATATATAAAAATAAAGTACAGGATTTTTCAAACTGCAGAGAATTCCAGGAAAAGTGGGATGGAAGAACTGTTAGGAAATAATGATTGAACTGAGTGAGATCCTTCTACCTCAGTGTCTTATATGTTGAGCAATGGACAACAGATGACATGTAGAGAAGAGACAGACATATAGTAGGGTTACTTCTCTCAATTACTGCAGAGTGAAGAAAAGAGAAGAATAAAATGTAATCATATAGGGACTAATTATCTTTCCTTGCTCTAATAACATTTCCTGGTTGATATTAGAAGGAAGTGATTCTTAAGTTTTTATCAAGACTACATAATAAGGTAGATTTGTTTTAAAGTACTTGCTGTAGACAGAAGTGTGATGATCAGACTGCCCAGAAGAGCCTTTGTTTATGGTCTGTTAAATCATAAGACTCGCCTTTAATTATAGAATTATATAATGCTTTGGGTTGGACGGGACCTTTAGAGATCATCTAGCCCAACCTCCAATCGTAACTATGAGCAAGATTTACTTTGGGAAAAAGAAAAAGCTGATTGGTGGGAGGATGTTGCTCTTTCCAAAACTCCATTTATTTATTTTCATTTAAATGTATTTATAGAATCACAGAATCATAGAATGCTTTGGGTTGGAAGGGACCTTTAGAGGTCATCTAGCCCAACCCCCCGGCAGTGAGCAGGGACAGTTTTAACTAGATCAGGTTGCTCAGAGCCCCATCCAACATGACCTGGAATGTTTTTAGGGATGGGGCCTCCACTACATCTCTGGGCAACCTGTTCCAGTGCTTCACCACCCTCATTGTAAAAAATTTCTTCCTTACGTCTAGTCTAAATCTCTCCTTCTTTAGTTTAAATCCATTATTCCTTGTCCTGTCACAACAGGCCTTGCTAAAAAGATTGTCCCCATCTTTCCTGTAGGCCCCCTTTAAGTACTGAAAGGCCGCAATAAGGTCTCCTCACAGCCTTCTCTTCTCCAGGCTGAACAACCCCAACTCTCTCAGCCTGGCCTCGTAGGAGAGGGGCTCCAGCCCTCGGATCATTTTGGTGGCCCTCTTCTGGACCCGCTCCAACAGGTCCATGTCCTTCTTGTGCTGAGGGCCCCAGAGCTGGACGCAGTACTCCAGGTGAGGTCTCACCAGAGCAGAGCAGAGGGGCAGAATCACCTCCCTCGACCTGCTGGTCACGCTTCTTTTGATGCAGCCCAGGATACGGTTGGCTTTCTGGGCTGCAAGCACACATTGCTGGCTCATGTCCAGCTTTTCATCCACCAGCACCCCCAAGTCCTTCTCCGCAGGGCTGCTCTCAATCCCTTCATCCCCCAACCTGTACTGATACCAGGGGTTGCCCCGTCGCAGGTGCAGGACCTTGCACTTGGCCTTGTTGAACCTCATGAGGTTCACACAGGCCCAACTCTCTAGCTTGTCCAGGTCCGTTTGGATGACATATATTAAAAAAATTATTAAAAATATATTAAAAAATATATAAAATAATATATATTAAAAAACATATTAAAAAAAAGTAAGAAACGAATCTTTGTTGTAACTTTAGAAAACCACAATGCTGTATTTAGTTTGACTTTAGTAATAGATTAATAAATGTATTTAGCCTTAATTTCTTATAAAATCCTTAAACATTCTAACTCAGAGTTTTCAATATTTAAACTGATAGGGAATTAATTTTACAGTAGAGATAAAAGTCTATCTGATAGAGAAAACTATTAACTAGATTTAATGCTAAAAATATATTTTCCATAGTTTTAATTTTAATTTAAAGCTGCTTTAGATTGCACTAACATCTTAAAGGGTAACACATTTCTTCACAGTATAAACTATCAAACAACTTAAGAACATAATGAATATTGTGGCAATATTGAAATATAACTTTTGTCTTAATTGTCTATTTTTTTTCTAGATGGTTTTCTTGAGTGTAAACTTATTTGACCTATTTGACCCTTGAGAAAACAGTAAGTCTCAGGACAAAATCCTGCAGAAATGTTTAAAGAAAAAAGACGACACATAAAAATCAAAAAAGATAATATTTCCAAAACTATACACATAGGGGTTTCTTTTGCATTTAGGTTTAGCAGTGCTTTTCTTCAAGAAGATTTCCTATTGAACAAGGATCCCAAGTCTAAAATTCAGTACTGAGAGCATAGCAAAAATCGCTTTTTAGAGGTCTAATTTTAAGGTCAATTTAGAACTTAATCAAAGACAAATGAATATTAGGGTATTTCTGCCAAGAACTGTTATTATTACAAATCTTAATGACATTATAAAGAGATTCAGACTCAATCAAACTGAAGTACTAGTGCATTAGCTCATCTTCTAGACACCATTTTCTTTAGAAACCAATTGATTAGAAGAAGAGGTCTTAATTGCTTTGAAATGAAAATGTAGTTATGCGTTTTTACACTGGCAAAATTTTCATGGAAATGAAATGATATCCTAAAAGTAAAATGAAGAAAGGAGCACTCACTGTGACCTAGAACCTTCTGTAGTTTTTGAAGAATACAGGAGATACTGTTCTAGTAAGTAATATTAGCAAAGAAAGGCTAAAAGAAAAAATGCTGTTCCAGTATAGGTTTATTAATTTTTTAATATCTGCAGGTTAAAAAGAAAGAACGTTCTGATCTTCCCAGAGCACAGATGTTTTATATACATATGTATATAAAAGAGATTCAAGGACAGGTTGTAAATCAGAATTATGATTAAAATTAAAAAAAAAAATCATTCAGTCTTTTTTCCCTGATAGCTACAAATTCAATTAAATTCTACATAGGTTTTAAACACAGGAACAGTTTTTCTACTCTTTCAATGGAAAAATAACAGATTAGTTCACTATCAGCCCTCCTAAAACAAGCACATTTTAAGGTCAGTTATGAAAATGGCACTCTTAAATTGAATCATAAATGCCTCTTTCCAACTAAACAATTATTTGATATATTGATTTAATGACATTCAGTGTGTTAGGTTCTTGTAGATCTGTCTTTTGTAATACTACAACATAAAAAACATTAAATAACCATATTTATTACCAATGGCTTATTCAGTTCAACTCTTTGGGGAAAAAACCCAACATGTAGAGAAAAACCTCTTTATGTTTTTGTAATTCTCATCTTCAGGTATGTGCAAATGGAGGTAGCTGCTTCTACGATGAAGAAAACAAGAGATCTCACTGTGTCTGTGCTCTTGGATGGACAGGACAAACATGCCTGGATAATATTAATGACTGTGAGGTAAATCAGTGCCAACATAGAGCCACATGTGAAGATGGAATTAATAAATACAGGTACTAACATGACACTTTCCATACAAGCCTTCATAAAGAAGTTTATGCTGTATGAAGATGGTTTTGCTTTCAACAAGAATTACAAAGGGAGTTACTATTGCAGTAATATTTTTCTCAGATTATAAAATGCCAGGGATACTAACTTTCAATAAATATGCACATTCAATAAGACTGTGCAGTCTGAAATATTGCACAGGAAGGCCTCACAAATATTCCTCTTTGCTGGACAAAGAAGTTTAACTAATTATGCAAAATCTCAGATAAACAAGTCATCTATTTTAGTAAATGGTAAACACTTTATGAGCCCAGAGTGTGACATGAAGTGACTTCTCTTATTAAAACTGGAATTATAATTTTCAAGTGAATAGTTGAAATGCTGAATTATTTGTGGCTTTTTTTTTTTTTTTTTTTAGGTATTGACAAAACTGCCAAGCATATGCTTACCTTAGTGAGCTGTAACATGCTGTAGATATTTGAAAATGAGACTCTACAAGTATGGGGAAAAAATAAATGGAAAAGGATTTCTTCAATAAGCAGAGTTCAGCTGTTCTTATCAGGCTTGAATTATTTATTTTTCCTCTACAAAAAACAGAATAACTAAAATCTCTCCATAATGTTTGTGAATGTATTTTGAAAGACTAATTTTATGCTGTGTCCTGTACATAGAAGCACTGTAATTAATATGCTTTAATGTTTCTCTTTAGGAAAGCTTGCAATAGTGGACTAAATTAAAATCGAAGTAATTACAAATTTCTTCCATTCCCTCTCTGATTTTATAGGATCTTCTGTAATAATAACTGAAATCCACAAATAAGCACACAAATACAGATAAGTATATGATTCTCAATATACCAGAGTTAAAAGGAACTTTTGCCACAGCATCCTTACATCCTTCCTTTTTGCCAGCTTGCAATCAACTCTTGAATCTAATTACTGGACGATATTTTGACATTCTATTTGACTGATAAATCTGTGTTTTTCCTGTCTGTATCAGGAAAAGAATTCTGATAGAAGAGCAAAGCCATGTTCACCTTACAAAATCCACTAGAATTTACCAAGAAATGAGTAGGTCTGAAGACTTCTGGTAAAACAAGACCTTTTGAATTTAGCTCGCTAATCCAGACTCAGGCTACTGACAGAAAACACTTCTTACTTTTTCAGTCTTTGAAAGACAAACTATGTTGACAGATCAGTATGCTTATTTAAGGAGCAAGAAAATTTACCATAAAGATCTTGATTCTAGATGTGTTAGTGGACAGTTTTGTTATCAGAGAACCTGACCCCACAGGAACACAATTGATTATTTTGCAGACAATGTGCAGAGTGTTTACTGTGCAGCACCTGCTCTGTTGACAGAGGATTATTGTTTCTCAATGACAGTGAAGCATTTTTTAAGAGACCTGAACTATTCCTTCCTTAAAAATAATGGAATTTCCCAGGAGCTATTTATTGTCAACAATTAAAGCAATTGCCATTTCCCCTTTCCAATACACCATTAAAACCAAAAGAATAGGAGAGGAAATGCTGGCCATAACCACTGTAGTAACCCAACTTTTTCAAAAGACTTTTGCAATTTGCATTTCTATCCTAAAATGGTTATCAATTTTTACAAGGCAAAGTATTTGATGCAAAGTAGTTTTAGGACGACATAAGAAAACTGTCAGCAGAATATATGAAGAATTAGATGTGTAAGTGCCATTAGCAACCCTACTGAAATCCATTTTTAAGGTTGTTATAGTCGTTCAAAACATCACTAACCTTTATCTCGTCCACTTATTAAATAAGCCAAAATGTTATGTTATAGTTTTTTATTTATGGAAAATTAGTGTAAAACTCTAGACTTTTCTCCTAGTTAAGAAACCTTAACTTCTAACTTAATTATTAAACTTTGGTCATAATGTATTGTTCCAGTGGTGACTTGTTATAGTAATGCTAAGACCAGGAAAACATAGAAAGTATCCAGCTTAGCTTCAAGAACATCCCCTTCTTTTAAGCCCTCATATTCCACAAGCTGTCAGTTTTTTTCCAGAATGGAAATAAGCACTCATCTGTATGTAATTTTTCTAACTTTTTATCTCCTTACCATGGCATGTTCTGTTTCTCCTCCCATTGTGAAATGACTATCCCAGACAGTAGCGTCACATAGATGTATATTTATATAGGTGTCTATATGCAGAGAATTTCCTTTGAGTTCAAGATGGGGAATTGCTCCAGCTGAAGGAGGAGGACTTTAAAACTATGATGTAGTATAACACTCAGTAAGGCTACATAAAAGCAACAGAATCACAATAATAAGTCTAATGAGTTCTACTCCTTTGGTTTAGTGAGCCTTCTCTTACAACTAAAGTGGCCTCAATCATACTGACACAAAACCTCTTATTAATTCAAATTAATAACAACAGCCCCATGCAATGCTACAGGCTTGGGGAAGAGTGGCTGGAAAGCTGCCTGGCCGAAAAGGACCTGGGGGTGTTGGTAGACAGCCGGCTGAACATGAGCCAGCAGTGTGCCCAGGTGGCCAAGAAGGCCAACAGCATCCTGGCCTGTATCAGGAATAGTGTGGCCAGCAGGAGCAGGGAGGTGATTGTCCCCCTGTACTCGGCGCTGGTGAGGCCGCACCTGTAACACTGTGTCCAGTTTTGGGCCCCTCAATACAAGAAAGACATTGAGGTGCTGGAGCGTGTTCAGAGAAGGGCAACAAGGCTGGTGAAGGGTCTGGAGCACAGGCCTTATGAGGAGCGGCTGAGGGAACTGGGAACTATTAGATTAAGACACTTGAAGAAGCTGTATTGTAGGATTTACCACTGTTTAAAAGGTCATGATAAACTAACATGTTTTAAAAATGTACTTTAGTCTATAGATGTAGCTCTGAGGTCAGCATTTCATGAGTTTTTATGCAGGAAAACTTCCCATTAAGAAGTTAGATTTGGTGTACAGTAAAGCTTGAGTTGCCAACTCATTTTTCAGTATTCAGTATATAAATTTCAGCGTTTATAATTTAATCTTGAATTAATCTCACTAGGAAAGACTAAAGCCTTACCTAGTGACACACTGATAAATAAAATGCTTGGGAATATGAAATACTTCTTTGCATGATGCCAGCAAGATTATGAGATGTAAACATAATTTAGATAACTTCTGAATATTACAAAATTTAAAGCTTCTATTACTTTATTCATCCTTGAATTTTTCTATTTTCTGCCAGCTGGATAAATTAAGCTGTTTGATTAGATTTTTTTTTAATATCTAATTTTCCATCTTCAAGTTTATTCATCCGATACTATATATGCAATTTGACTGCAGGACCTAGGTGGCAGTGCCATATAAAGTTAGTGCTATGATATACACAGTTTTCTGTAGCAATAATAGGCTGCTTCCACTACCGAAAGAGAAAAAATACTTTTCCTTGCTTTGCTACAATTCCAGAAGGTAGGTGAATATATGTCGCAATTTCGTAAGGAATATCTCTGTAATAAGTTATACAGCAGCTTTTCTGCAGAGAATATAGATGCTTACAAAAAGCCAAAGTTAAACTAAATAACTTTTTTAGTCCATTTATGAATGTGTGTGCAGTGCATATTTCAACTTGAAAACAAAATAATTAATGCTAAGTGGAGTTAATGTGCTTGGACTACTATAGTAATAATAAAAAAACCCATTTATTAAAAAACAAAGTAAAGGGGTACTGGGAAGTCCTTGCTAATGCCAAGCTTCAGTGCTCCTATGTGCCTTCTGTCTCAGGATAGAAAATAGCTGGGTCATCTCCTGGCACAGATCAGCACAACCACATCTTGAGTCTGGTCTTTGGCTTTTTTTCAGTCATTTTAAAGATTCATCCATTGTATACATTTATTTACTCAATTGCACAAGTCGTACTGCATCTCTTTATTGCAGGCAGTCTGCGGTGACCTTGTGACAGCTGCCCTGCCTGGACTAACTAGTACCAACTTGTTTACCTGCACACCTGCTGCTCTAGACCTTTGGTGATAAAAAGTTATATCCTACTGCATATTGGTAGGAACATATTGCAGCTATGCCATAACCATCTGTATTTAAGTAACACATTCCTTTTTACACTAAATTCTATGCCTGATTTATCTGCATCTCTTTTTAATATTTATTTTGCAGGCATATCAAATTATTGTCCAATTTTGACTAGATCCAGGCAGTGCAGTAGCGATGTAGTCATCTGCATGATATGTGCGGGAGCAAAGCAATCAACAATAGGGTAACTGTGGCTTGAGTTTGGTACCCACTACTAAAATCCATGTTTGTAGTAAAAGCATTGAGGTATTGGGTTTCCCTCCTAGGATCTGTTATACTCGAAATCTTGCTATGGTCAAAAAAAACCATATGCGAAGCAAAGAAATTATTGTTATTCCCATTGATGTTAATATAAAACTTCTTCATATTTACCTTTTCTTTGACACCATGCTCGTCCTTTCAACATTCCCCCAGTTTGTAAGGTTGACATTTTAGTCTTCCTTAAGAATGTCGTTGCGGGGGGTCATTAGCATCTCCTGGTCTTTGCTGGGAGGCATCCCCCCGTCCCCAGAGGGGTCATTCCCAGAGCTGAAACTGGAGCAGGGAAGGCAGCAGTCACTGGGCCTTGAAGCAGGGTTTATACCATTGAAACCCAGCTCAGGCCATGGCAGGGCTGAGCCCCTGCACTGACATGTCAGCACACAGCAAGGGCAGCCATCTGACAAGGGCAAAAAACATGTTTCCTGAGCTAGAGATTCACTCACATATAGAAATTCTGGTATTGTATATATCTATATACAAATTCTTTTTTAATTTATTGTATGAAATGAAAACTGCAAATCAGTCCATGAGTCAAAGCTTTTGATATCATGGTCGGTATTTTAGTGCTGCTGAAGTATTAATAGAAGGTCATGTTCATTAAATTCTAATGTGGTGATGATATTTTTCCTACTACAAGTGTAAAAGACTTAATTACTTAGAGATCACTGGTCTTGATATTATTTCTAAGACAGACAGGAAAAGATATTTGAGGTTCATCTATGTCAGTGTTATACCAGCACAGTATTTAACAAACCAGTGTTCAAGACCCATTTCCTAGATTGACTTAGAGATGAAATGATAATGTCTATTAAACATCTTGGATAATTTAGAATCTTACAAAAATATTAAAGCTACAAATAAATGCAGTCAGATGCTGATAGCCAAAGCCCACAGAACTGCACTTACACTGTTATACATTAAATTTAAGAAATATGCACAGCGCAATCCATATCTGCTTTGTACATAGTACCGTTGAACATATAATGCATTAATATAAGTGGCAACTATTATATGTTAATGCTGGTGCATTTTTTTGCTAATTTAACAAACTTAAAGACCTGACTAATTTAGACTTCTACTGCATAAAAATGGCTCCATTTTTATTGAAAAATACACACATTGTAAAGTACAGATTTTAAATAAAGACTAATGTATTCATTTAAATATATTTTAGCCTTCCTTTGTAGCTTTTCCATATATGATGTTATGTATTAAAGTTATTTGTAAACATGCCTTTAGAATTTGATGTAGATTATTATAAATTAGGTTTATAAGGGATTTATTGAACTTCTAGATCCTATCACCCCTAAACCTCAGTCTGGATTATAAACAATAAATGAATGATTCTTAGATGTTTTAGTCCTCAGCACACAGTAAGAAATTAACTTGTTATTAAGAGGACTAGAATACTCCTGTTTGCATTAATGTACGTTTTTGGCGAACGCTAACAGAACAAAATTTCCATCTGCACCATTAGTTTGTAGTTTTACATTGTTTTGGGCCACTGCCACAGATTTGGGCTTGACTAGCTGCGTAAGTCAGCTGCTATGTTTCACATAGCATGAAGATCCAGTTTTAAAGTTATTTTCTAATCATGTTCACAATGAAGAAAAGAAAAAAACACAACAACTTCTGTATATGCAAGAAAGCAGTAACCTATAGTTAATAGCTAAACCAAGAAAACTTTTCACACTGAAGCGACAAGAGAAAAATTCATTGTGTTGTTTTATTTTTCCTGAGAAATAATATGAAATAAAGCACCTAAAAAAATGAGAGCTTAATTTATCTGCTGCAGGAGATGAGCCATATTAAATTGAAAGACATCCAGTTATAATTTCACCAGAAAAAACAAAGGACATTCCATTCTTAGTTGTTTTAGATTTCTTCAGACACTGAATCACTGAAAAATATGATACTCACAACATTATTGCTTGTAGTATGGAATCAGAAGCACGAAACTGAAACTATAAGATTCTCCACTACATCTGTTTCTGTGCAGTTCTTCTGTGGTCTCTGAAGACAAGCTACACAACTAGTAATAATAAGGATGTGGCAGAAAATTCCTTCTCTCTATCCTCTCTTTCCTGTTAAGGAAAGCTGTAAGTTAAATATTCTATTCAATATTAATGATAAGAGCCATGTTTTCAAAGAATGATTGAATAGTTGCATTTTCACAGTGCACACACTAATCACTACTGTAAAAATTTTTTTTTCACTACATAATGGTTGACCAAGGAAATACAGTGATTAACTGCACCAGAAAAATTAGTATGACTGCTTGTTGTTTCCATACTGAAGTTTTACTGTTGGTGGATTCAGAAACTGTGCAGTTAAAGGTAACTAAAAGTGCACATGATTTGCATGTTTATGCATAAAGAAATTTTATGTAAATCAACATTTACATTTAGCTGTAAAGCAACTGCATGCGATTATTTGTGTGAACTTCATTCCTTTAAAAAGTGAGAAACAGAATCAGCTGGAGCTCTCAAGAGGAGGGGAAGATTTCTGCTTTGCTAAGGAGTGACTGAGGTTGGAAGAGAGAATACAGTAGCTACACCTACTTGAGTAGGTACTGCACTGCAGTAGCAATGGATCTGTAAAGCAAAACTGGTGGTGCTGAAGAACTCACAATCACACTGTACAAGATAAGCTCTATTTTTTTCCATGGACTAAAAGCCCATTAGCAGTTGGTGTGCATTAACTGTACTCCAAGGAGCACATCTACCGATTTAGTTTCAACTGAAATAAATCAATTTTACATGCTCTGATACTGCTCTGCAATGTGATACAAAACACTGCAGTTTGGAACAGCCAGGAAATTAATCATAAAAGTTTTCTCCTCATCTGATCTAAAACGGTTATACAGATGCACCTTGAGACACAAGGGAACACAAACCCAGGCTTCAGGTATTATGAAAAAAATTCCTAGGGATCAAGACAACACAAAGTTAACAAAAGACTGACAGGGAAGCCTGGACCTTCCAGCAAGGAGCCAGTGGAAAGGAAAGCAGCTGATATTTGTTTATATGCATATAAAAAAATCACAATCGTGGCTCAATCACTTGGTGATTTTGCTGTTTAAAGAATTAACCAGTTTATTTTCTAATAGTACCTAGCTTTTCCATAGATTAAAAGCCTTTTAATTATAAGAAAATGACTAAGCCATCTCTAAACTCAGTCCACTGTAAAGTTCCACATAATAACCAACAACATCTCCTTATAAAGATACCTTCTTTACTGTAGGCTTCTTGTAGTCACAACATAAAGGAGAAAAATCACCTAATTTTCTATGTGCTCTGAAGCTACTCTTGAACACTCAGAGCTGCACTAATGTCCACAGATTGCATGGGGGGGGGGGGGGGGGGGGGGGGGAGAGAGAGGGAGAGATTCAATTGGATTAAACACTAGGAGCTATTCATTTTATACATATCCTTTTTCTTCAGAAGTATTTCCTTAGTATTACGATAGATGGAGCTCCCACGGTATCCTGCTCTTCTCAATCTCTAGTTTGCACATAGATAAAGTTCTTTGGTCTTTCAAATTCTTCCTTGCCAAGAAGTATTGCAGGTAAAATTAGAGCCTAACTGAACAGAGAACAAAGTATACCGGTGTTGGATATGGCTTAGTCCAAAAGTTATACTGCAAAAAAGCTTTTGTGAAATGACATTTAAAATAGGTACCATCATGCTATCTTTTATAGGATCCTTTCTGTACACAGAATCTTATGTGGGGTCTTTTTCCTACTGAGTTACAATTATCCTGTTGGAAATTTGATAGGGATATAAAAATATCTAAGTGGAAATTTCCACAAATCTAATATAAAAATGCAGGAATGATAAGCAAGGACTAAAGCAAACAGACACATGAACATTTGCTTCTGTTAAAAATAAAGAAAAAAATATCCTTTCTGTCAGATGGATCAGTAGGGAAAATTGCTATAATCAAGGCTTCCTTAACATGTTAGTTATTTCCAGCTTCTAGATAACATCTCTATGGATCAAGAATATGTAAGATTACTGTAAGATTATCTCCTCCTATGCAAGGAGACCTCTGGACATGATAAGGAGAGGATCAATCAAAGAAAATATTATCAAGTACAAGGGATTTTCTAATTTTATAAGATGTTGATCATCAATGAGATAATCCAGCTTTGTCTGCATTCACACATTAAAAAAATTGGGAGAAAGGGAAGTATGAAAGAGTCATCTCCAGTCTTATACAATTTATATGGCACCTTACATTGTGAGAAAAAAATATTCTGCTCAATTTCTTGCAGTTCCATTTAGTTACTGCACACAGTATATGTGAAAAAGTTACTTAGTGACTAATTAAAGGTAAAGAAAGAAGATAGAAAAAAATGTAATTCATTTGTGAGTAATTCAAAGTGAAAATATTGTTAACATTATTAGTCATTATTGACCTACCTATTCAAGACTGGTGGTTTTGGTTTGTTTTTCTTTTTCTCCTCTCATTTCAATAACAGGTGCATATGCCCCCTTGGTTACACTGGCACATTTTGTGAAGTTGATATAGACAATTGCATTGGAAACCAGTGCTCTGAATATGGTTTCTGCCAGGACCACTTGCATAACTACAGCTGTAACTGTGTGCCTGGATATGAAGGACCCTTCTGTGAAGTTGAAATTAATGAATGCTCAAGTTCACCTTGCAAAAATGGAGCTACCTGTATGGATTTAATTGGCCATTTTTCATGTCATTGTGCTGCTGGGTTCAAAGGTAAGTTTTCTCTTTCAAAGTGCCTTGTACTACAGATATGATTGCCCAGTTCTATGTAAGCAATGTTTATATGATTGTTTAATAACAATTTTATATATATATAAAAATATGTATATATTTGTGTGTTTGTATGACTTAACAAGAGTTTTAACTGAATTAGCATGGAAACTCTTAGATTGTGTCTCCTAATTGCTCTTCAGCTGACTTTCCCTCCACTAAATGTACAATTCTGAGCATGAGCTTTAATGCCGTTAGCCAAAAAATTGATCAAGTTCCAAAACACAATTTTAACTGTATTATTTTTACTTCACTGTTATGCAGTCTTAGGTGTCATGGATTTAATCATACACAGGCTGATAAGAACAAATGTTTTGGTACAGGACAGGAAAATCTAAGCATGAGGAGGAATGAGATCAGCAATATCATCTCTCTGCATATATGGAATATAAACAGCTATATTTGAGTGAGTTGTTCAGACTCCCCTTCTACTCAGCGAGGACAGGGCATCTGCCTATCTTAGACATCTGTTCTAGGATGAGATGGGCTGTAGATTTTTGCCTTTAGTTAGATGAATCCCACACAAGCTGATAAGGTGATTCCTTTTTGTTCTAATTTTCTGTTTTCTGTGAATACCCTGATAGTCAGACTATGTGTGGGAGGAAGAAAATAATTTTGGATCCAGCAATACTGAAGTGTTGTGTTCCAAGCTTTTAATCTGTGTCATCAAGTACAAGCATTAATGCTCTGAATGCTTCTCTATCTTTATTGACAATCTGTGGTATACTACCACTAAAAAAAGACAAAAATAAATAGTATAGTATGCACAGTGTCATCTGTAATAAGTAATCATTAATTTACAGCTTATTCTTCCAACTTGCTGAGGGCTCTTGCTCCAATTCAGGGAGGATGCATAGTACTAGATTTGTAAGTCCCAGTTAAACCACTGAGATAACACACATATTTGGATCTTTCTGGGTCACTGCCCAAGTGCTGAGCTATTAAGTAATTATAATTTCATTGCTAATTTTTCATTATAAATTCTGGCTAGCTACACTTACTTTTAACATTTCAGCACTAAAATTTTTAGTTTCAAATATGTTTATATTCATTTACATATATACACACATTTATGTATGTGATATACATTTGCAGATTTGTTATTCTCAATAGTTGACTATATCATTTCTTGGTCATTTGAATACACATTTATTAAAAGATGATATTTCTGCTTCATGCTCATTTATTAATAAATGTGTAACAAAACAGAGGGTTGTCCCTGAGGTGGCCTAAATGCCATTAAAATAGCACAACTAAGTGTCTGACTACAAGCAAAGAGAAAAAAATACTTGGCTCACCTGTACAAAATCTAACATAATATATTTCCATTTCAATGGCTGAAACTTCAGCCTTTATTTTGTACTTTGCTGGTCTTCATGGGGGACTTCGACCACCTCAATATCTACTGCAGGTGCAATAGAGTGGGGTATAAGCTCTGCTTGGAAGAGTCCCATGGGATAAAGCCCTGGAGGGAAGATGGGCCCAAGAAAGCCTATCACCTCCTCCAAGCTCAAGAGAGGTTTATCTCAATGAGCAGGAAGTCAGGCAAAAATGCCAGGAGGCCTGCATGGATGATCAAGGAGCTCCTGGCCAAACACAAAAAAGGAAACATACAGAGGGTGGAAGCAAGGGCAGGTAACCTAGGAGGAAATACAGAGACATTATTTGATCGTGCAGTGATAAGATTAGGAAATCCAAAGCCCAAATGCAGTTGAATCTGACAAGAGATGTGAAAGACAACCAGAAGGACTTCTACAAGTATGTAGGTGACAAACAGAAGAGCATGGAAAATGTGGGCCCACTGCTCAATTAGATGGGGATTTGATGACGTTGGACATGGAAAAGTTTGAGGTACCAAATGCCACCTTTGCCTAAGTCTGTACTAGTAAGACTGTCCTTCAGAAATCCAATGACCTGGAGACCAGAGGGAAAGTCTGGAGCAAAGAAGATGTACCCTTGGTGAAAGAGGCTCAGGTCAGGAAACACTTAGGCAACCTGGATACACATAAGTCCATGGACCCTGATGGGATCCACCCACAAGTGCTGCAGGAGCTGGCAGATGTCATTGAGAGGTCACTGTTGATAAACTTTAATTGATCACAGTGATTAGTAGAAGTGTCCAAAGACTGGAGGAAAACAAATGTCACTCCTATCTTCAAGAAGGGCAAAAAGGAAGACAGGCAGGTTAGCCTCACCTCAATCCCGGGGAAAGTGACAAAGCAGCTAATCCTGGAAACCATGAATGACAAGAAAATAATCTGGAGTAGTCAGCATGGATCCACCAAGGGTTAGTCATGCTTGACGAACCTGATAGCCTTCTACAATGACATGACTGGCTTGGTAGATGAGGGGAGAGCAGTTTATATTGTCTTCCTTGACATTAGGAAGGCTTTTGGAACTGTTTCCAGCAATATCTTCATGAAAAGCTGATGAAGTATGGGATGGATGAGCAGTGAGATTAATTGATAACTAGATGAACAATCAGGCCCAGAGTGTGATTATCAGTGACACAAAGTCAAGTTGGAGGGCCAGTAACCAACGGTGTACCCCAGGGGTCAATAGTGGGTCCAGTCCTGTTTAACATCTTCATTAATGCTCTGGCTGATGGGACAAAGCATACCTTCAGCAAGTTTGTTGATGACACAAAACTGGGAGTGGCTGATACATCAGAGTGTCATGCTGCCGTCTAGAGGGAGCTTGACAGGCTGGAGAGATGGCCTAACATTAGTCCTATGAAGTTCAAGAAGAAGAAGTGCCAAGTCCTGCACCTGGGGGGAATAACCCGAAGCACCAGTACATACTGGGGGCTGATCAGCTGGAAAGAAGCTTTGCAGAGAAGAACCTGGGCATCGTGGTTTAGCCCCAGCCAGCAACCAAGCATCACGCAGCCGCTCGCTCACTCCCCCTACCCCGAGGGGATGGTGGAGAGAATCAGAGGAGTAAGAGTGAGAAACACTCCTGGGTTGAGATAAGAACAGTTTAATAATTGAAATAAGGTAAATAATAATAATAATAGTAATGATAATAATAACAATATAATAATGATAATAATAATATACGAAGCAAGTGATGCACAATGCAATTGCTCACCACCCGCCGACCGATACCCAGACAGTTCCCAAGCAGCAATCGCTGCTCCCCGGCCACCCCCCCCCCCCAGTTTATATACTGAGCATGACGTCATATGGTATGGAATAGCCCTTTGGTCAGTTTGGATCAACTATTCTGGCTGTGCCCCCTCCCAGTTTCTTGTGTACCTGGCAGAGCATGGGAAGCTGAAAAGTCCTTGACTAGCATAAGCAGTACTCAGCAACAACTAAAAACATCAGTGTGTTATCAGCATTCTTCTCCTACTAAATCCAAAACACAGCACTATGCCTGCTACTAGGAAGAAAATTAACTCTATCCCAGCCGAAACCAGGACACTGGGGAACCTGGTGGACATTAGGTTGAATGTGAGCCAGCAATGTGCCATTGAGACAAAGAAGGCAAATGCCTGGGTTGCATTAGGAGGCATTTTGCCAGTAGGTCAAGGGAAGTGATGCTTCCCCTCTACTCAGCCCTGGTACTGAGGCCACAGCTGGAGTACTGTGTCCAGTTCTGGGCTACCCAGTACCAGAGAAACATAGAACTACTGGAGAGAGTGCAGTGAAGGGTCACTAAGATGATTAAGGGACTGGAGCATCTCTGCTGTGAGGAAAGGCTGAGGGAGCCAAGACCGTTCAGCCTGAAGAAGAGAAGGCTCAAGGAGGGATCTCATCAATGTATATAAATACCTGAAAGGAAGGTACAAAGAAGATGGAGCTGGACTCTTTTCAGGGGTGCACAGTGACAGGACCAGACGCAATGGGCAAACTGAAATACAGGAGGTGTTGTCTGAACATCAGGAAATACTTTTTCACTGTGAGGGTGACTGAACGGTGGCACAGGTTGGCCTTGGAGGTTGTGGAGTCTCCATCCATAGAGGTATTCAAAATCCATCTGGACGTGGTCCTGGAAAACTGTGTCTAGGTGTTCCTGCTTGAGCAGGGGAGTTGGACAAGATGAACTCCAGAGGTCACTTCCAACCTCAACCATCCTGTGACTCTGTGAACATGAGGACATGCTTATATAAATGACATACTACTGGAAATTTTTTTGTTATTATTATTTTATCACCCAATGATATAATATTATATAATGAAATAGTATTATATAATAGCATTCCCACAGAAGCAAATTAAAAAAAAAAAAAAGAAATTTCACAATATTACTCATTTAGTGTGACTCATTATCACATGCACTGAATATATTGAATTCTGATTTTTCAGAGAGTATAAGCCACAAACAATTAATAAAAGACTGTTTAAACTTATAAAAATGTTATCACTACCCTAGCAATTCCATTTTCATATAGTCTCTGAAGGTTTATGATCCTGGGATATTTTCCAGCACAGAACAGATTTGAAATTCTGTCATAACTGCACATTATGAATCAGTGAAGAGTATCTCAGTGTAATACTAAAAAACCACATTCATTCTTATCTCATTTCTTTTTGTGTGTGTGTTTGTTATGTCATTTATCTGGAATTCAATTTTTTTTTTTTTTTACATATCCAGATGTAATTCATTTTTCTTCATAAATAGTAAATTCACTTTCAGATGAAATATCAAAGGCAATAGTAAATAAACTAAAGCATAAAACAGAAGTTATTGTTGCTCAGGACTGTATGTCTTTGGGGAACTATGATACTTTATACTAGGATTCATAGATTTGCAAATAAGCCATGAGTTCCCAGTCACCAGCTTAGTTTCTCTCCTGCTAATAAATGAATCCCTGGGTACTCTTTGATATATCATTAGAATCAGTTTTTATTTCAGAAGCAAAATTTTACATAGACAACTCATAGCTCTCTCCTCTGTCTAGATGATTGATTGATTTGATGTCTATCAGCATTTCTCAAATAGTTTATATTCTATTAGCTAGGCACCCTTTAGGCACTGTAATGGGATTTGTCAACATGAAAAGCATAATCTGATTTGTTAAAAAACAAGTTCATAAAAAATCCAAGGCTGGGTATTTGCACAATAAAAATAAATACTTTGTAACATTATGTACCACAGTCTTTCCTTTTGAACTGTAAACTGTACTTGTGATGGTAACCTTAATATGGAGACATTTTGTAGATGTCTGGAGTACTCTCCACTGCCCACAAGAGAATTTGGCCTATGTCAAACTTGGAAGTTTGCAGTATGATCTTTGAAAATTGATTAAGTAATTTTTTCAACAAAATTATCCCATCCTTTTAATGACGTGATGAACCTCTACATAGCCCTCTCCTTGCTCAGTTCTTCAAACATAACATAAACCTGTTCACTTTCAAAATCATTGCCAGTCTATCCCTCCTTCCATATCTTTGTGTTAACTCTATCTCAAAACATCAGTGTTCAGCATCAAATGATTCCAGCTTTCATGATGACCAGTATTTCTAATCAAATACCACTGTGCTTCATTTCTGGTTTAAAAGAAGCTCTCCTTGGAAGTATTTGAAAGAAGCCTGTCTTTATCCAAACACATCCTTCATTAAAACTCTTGTTTGTTTAGATGTCTAAAAAATGTGAAGACAGCTGCTGAAAACTCTAGGTAGATATGTAATATTGCCTCATTGGTTTCTCTTAAGGGTTTTTATCTATATGATAGTGACTGTATAGTTAAGATTTCAAAAATCTTTTTATTGTGAATATATACTGTATCTCACATAGCAAGATAGCAATCCATCATTGCTTTCCCCATGTGTAAATAACAAATAACAGTATTAAGGCTCATGACCAGTGTAGGTCTTCCAGTGGCTTTTTGAGTTTGACGTTAATATATCCTATATATGATGCTCTTCAGTATTCTCTCTTTTTGTCCAAAAGAGCAAAATGGCATGTTTCCCAGAGAGGTGGCAGAGGCCCCATCCCTGGAAATGTTCAAGGTCAGGTTGGATGGGGCTCTGAGCAACCTGATCTTGTTAAAGCTGTCCCTGCTCACTGCAGGGGGGTTGGGCTAGATGACCTCTAAAGATCCCTTCCAACCCAAAGCATTCTATGATTCTATGTAGGCATTTTTAATATCATTTTATTACTTTAGATTTCTGTGATTTGTTTTTACTTTTTTTATTCCACAAATACACGAAACAAGTCCACTTACGATTTGGAGTGTATCTGAGGAAGTATTTAAGTGTTTGTACTTTCACCAAGTTATTCAGTGGTTTTAAATTGTTTAGATGTTTTTTAAATAGTTTCACCCTTCTGTGATAGAGGTGAACAGTATATCCTTGATGCCATTATGAAAACCAAATCTTGAAGGGAAATACATGAAGTTGTGCAAAAACCAATCCTTTTCAACACAACTAAGTTTAGGAACACTTAACACCTTGTACAAATAAAGTCTAGAACTGCTGGTGGACATCCTAATACATAATGAAGACTGTCCCTGTTTACAGGGAGCAGCAAGCGCAAGGCTTCTCCATGAGGGGAGCCAAGAACCAGGATCCAATGGTAACCCCAGTGCAGGCAGTGCCATCGCTAGGCAAGGCACAGCCCTGCAGCATCTAAACAGTGTGGGCAGATCCAGGGGCTGGTAACAGGGTCTCTCATGAGCCCCAGGCATCACAAGCGATGGACCAGGTCCAGGGTCCATCCATGGAAGAAAGTTAGAAGCAGCAGGAGACAGGACAAGAGACAAAGCTGCAATGCACATACAAGGGGTCCATCCAAAAAGAAAAATTACAGCATGGGCTGGAGTCTGTTCTTGAGACAGGACCAGAGGCAGGACTAGAAACAAACACATCTACAGAGCAGCTCAGGCCAGATCTGGATGCCTACAGCTGAGTAGAGTTGAGCTGAAACAGAGCTCATTGGACGATGGGCAGGGTGTGTGGGAAGGTCCCAGGTGGGGCTGCTCAGGGCAATTAGGGCCTATTAGTGTTCTCAGGGGTCTGATATCTGCTTATCTTAGCAGGGTCACCTGAAATTATGAAATTATTACTTCTGCTGCACAAAGGAAGGCAATTGGGTTCAGTTGGCTTGTTCACACACCATTTCTGCTTCCATTTCCATTTATACAGTTCCTATTTTCATAGGGCAAGACCATCCTGTGAGCACAGCTCATGTCTGCTCCCACATCTTCAGCATCAAACAGGGCTGGGCTAGGCGTGTGGCTTAGGGCACCGAGCAGTGCAGCCTCTGTGAGAGCTCTGGCTGGCTTTTTCTGCTAGGGGAGACTGATTATCCTTGGCACCCTGTGCCAATGCAGCCGGCTTGTCAGATGTACAGTGTAATCCCATGGAGAGAGATGAGCTGGGCTCTTGGCAGTTTACAGTTGAAGAGCCACAGTCTTTATCTGAGTTAAAACTCTTTCAGAGAAGCTAAGTCAGTGAAGTGGTTTAAGACAACATCAGATAAATCACTTTCAATACGGAATAAGTGTTCACAGAAAGGTTTACACTGTGTGAAGTAAATAAAACAAAATTGTTTTTGATTTTTAACTACTGCAATTTCTTATGCAGAAAAGACCTTGAATAAAAGAACAAAAATGACCACGTGTGTAGAATGACAAAGTTGAGAAAGGGAAATGTCAGCTAAGTTCACTAAGGCCACACCTGAACTGTCTGTCTTCCTTTTTCATAACTGCATTCTCTGCAAAGTAAGCAGAAATGTTACTCAGGCTGATACCTCTCTTGTCTAACACAATAACTTATGTTGCTTAGAAAGCGACAAAATGACACCATTTGTTCTCAGGTACATGACTTCAATGCTTTATATTCATATACATTTTACAGAATTGTAGACAGTAAAGCAGGAGCATCGTGAAGACAACCTTCAAATATATTGTTACTGGTTTGGATACTAGTTGACTTTAAAATAGTTCATTAAGATTGCATTAAGTAGAATTTTAAATCTTAAATTCGCTTTTCATCTGACCTGGGAATGGAAAGATTCAGGTTATGTCTTGAAGTAATATTTCCTCAAGTAAGGAGTTTTAGTTAAAAAAATGTTCTTAGAGATCCTTTTATTAATTGTGGTCATTCTGTCTGCCTTTGCATTGTCAAACTTTATATTCCATTATGCCTAGAATACAAATTTTGGTATAAATCGTATGTAAATGAAACTTTGTATTTTGATATTTTTGCATGTGTTTTGTAATTCAGAGATGTTAATAGTAGTG
This sequence comes from Pelecanus crispus, assembly GCF_030463565.1. Taxonomy (NCBI): domain Eukaryota; kingdom Metazoa; phylum Chordata; class Aves; order Pelecaniformes; family Pelecanidae; genus Pelecanus; species Pelecanus crispus. The sequence continues at coordinate 101,667,625 of NC_134645.1, forward strand.
GTGGTAATTAATACAAGATACTTATATGTAATGTGTATCACTGAGAAAATAAGCTCTCAAATCAATTCCAGTTTTATTCTAATGTCTGAATATTATATTTAAGAATGATATGAAGTCAAACTTATTCTGCAAACAAAAGAGAAATCAGTTTTGTGGATATTCTGCATAATCTAAAAATAGTTCAATTAGTTCAGATAAAGTGTGAAGTTAATCTCTTTAAGCAGAAATAAAACAAAGTTTGAACCACTGAAAGGTGCAAACTTTCAATCTAGTGATCATACAGAGTTGTTCTTTCTTTTGAAGTGAAGGAATATTCAATGAGGCTTCATCCATTATATTTATGAAAGGGAATTTTTCTTTGTGGTCATTGATCTCCAGTTATATTTACCTGAGAACTTCAGAACATCTCCATTTGCTAAAATAGCATGATTTTTTAAAATGGAGTAAGTTACATCAGTAATGCTGGTGTTCAATATCTTTGCCAAATTTTTTAGCACGCACCTACTCAGGTCCTTACGTGCTCCTCAAGACTTTGTGCTCCTGCAGAATAATCTGTCTCTTCTGTATCATCAATGTGCCTGTAGAAAATGTTGCTATTAAACATCAGGACATGCAATTTACAAGAGTAATGGACTTTCTTAATCAGCTGTAATTATTTGTTATATATTTTAACAACACTGCAATTTTATACAGGATAAAACACACTGTAGAGTTAGAAGTAGAATCAGCTCACGATCAGTTTTAACACTCTTTTTGTACTTCAGAATTTGATGACATGATCCCTGTAAATTGTTTAGGAATTCAGGCCCTAAGCTATGATTTATTAAATAACTAATTAAACATTATGCTTTACTACCAATTGTGTTTGGATGTGTTGTATTAATGTTAACCTTAAAAGTGTAAACCCAGAAAATATTTATATTAACATACTTTGATGTTGAAAGTAATTTGTAGCCAATTAATGATTTTTATCTGGTGTTCAATGAAGGTTCTTATCATCCATTTCAAATGCATAGTTGAGATTAGCTGCATACTGAAAAAAAGGCTTGTCTGTACGTGTCCAGCTTTTTTTCATGTCTCGAATACTCAGAAAATATGGTCTCAGAGTAGCTTCATAGATTCTTTGATTCTCTCTGAAATATTTAAAAAATACTGCCCATATTTTGCCTTTGTACTCTGAGGACATGACTTCTTAAATTTCCCTAACAACTGGTTGCAAGAAGTTTTGGGACATGCCTTTTGTCAGGTGCAACTCTCAGTTTAATGGCACTCCGTGTTGTGGCACATAACCAGAAGAGCTAGTTATTGTCTACAGTACACAAAAAGCAATTACCTTTATTTTCACTACATGAGCATTTGATTGGCAGGAATTGCACTGAAACATGAAGGATTTTCCAAGTTTTAACATGATTTATAGGAAAAAAATGCTCTTCTCCTAGCCTTTTCTGAGATGTACAGAATTACCAAACTGCACTGTTAACTTTTAGATTAAAAATAATATCAGGTTTTTGTATCTGTAAATAGTATATTTTTCAGTGGCTAGATAGCAAAATTAGAAGGAAAACAAAAGTTATCTTGAAGGAATGGTAACAGAGATGCATAGAAACTAAGTCTTAGCTGTGTATGTCAACAATACGGCAAGTTTGTCAGGAAAAAAAACAGTGAACTGTCTGTATTTAATGTGTTAACAGCATTTTCAACTGAAATATTTTAGAAAGTTTGATATCTTTCTAAATCATTCTGCAAGTACTGTTAGCTAGCACAACTTGTACATCAGTCAGTGGTTTTCACAAGTATTTTCATTAGTTATGAGAAACGTATTCTCAGTTCTTGATAACTCAGATGAATCTGAGTGGCATGTAATTGCTTCTTTGTCAGCTGAAGTAATTTAGCTATAATAACAGCCCCCAGCATGAAATCAGCACCTTTGTTATCAGAGCAGGGATTTTTTTTTCTCATTTTCTTGTTCTCCTAAATGATGAATGGAATTCATACACATCTAGCATAGCCACAGGTAAATAAAAGCAAAATACCTGAAACCAGATAGTTTTCTGTTAAACAAATATATCTCTACTGTACAGTATTAGTTTAGACACTTGGGATTAATTATCTAAATTGGAACTAAGTCTTTTAACCTATGGAGTGTTGCAATATAGCTTAATACATTAAAAGAAAATGTACTCATTGAAGTCTTAAAATAATGGGGGGTAGTGGCATGATATCGGAAATGAAATTCAGTTTCTGATGCTACTGGTGAGAATTTCTTAGCTATACATTATAGCAGATATTTATTTTTTTCCAAATGAAGATGTAAAATTATCTTTTTTGGCATCCTTTTTCATATTGACAGAATCATTGTGCTTCCTGTCAGACTTTGAATGGGAGAATGGCTTTGACTCTCACCTTTTCTACACACAATCAGGTTTTGTCACTACTCCTCAACACAGCTAAAGCTCCAACGTTCATCTCATGTCCCAAATTCCTCTAGCCTTCATTATTTCACCACCCTCTCAGGACTCCCCAGGTGTTGTATCATTTCATAGAGTTCAGTCAAAACATGGCCACAGAATTAACCTTTTGATCAGGTGTTATTTTGCTATTGAATTCCTCAAAGGGTTCACCATGCCCAGTACATGCTATTTCTGTTCGGTTTTGGAAATACTCTTCAGTTGACAGCTTCCCTCTGTGTCTTTGTTCTTTTCACTTATTTCCTACCAGGATTTCTAGCCTGAATGACCAATTTATGGTACTGTTATAAAACTGTTGCTACTGTCTCTGCTTATTGTCCATTTCATCCCCTAAGGATTATTTTCTTGAGACTGAATACAGGATATCCAATATTGCATTAGATACTGACATTTAGGGAACTGAATTTCACCCTAAATGCTCAGTTTTAAAGTATAAATCTGTAGCTAGAAGCCTACATGTAGTTTACTCATTTTCCTGCTGAATGCCACACCCAGTTTCCTATCCCAAAAAGAAAAGAAAATCAAAGGAGAGGGATAAGAACAGTTCACAAAGAACTGTATTTATACCTGTTACAGCCATGTCTTGAAATTATGGTACTACCCAGTTCAGTAAGATACCTTTGCTGCCTTAGATTCAAGAGGCAAACATCTTCACATAAAGGCAGTAAGTTCACAAATCTTGGATATCATGAGTAAATGAGGATGATCTCATTCTGTTAGAACTGCATTTTCTTTATTTTAACCTTTTTTCTATTAGGAGTACACAACAACTCAAGGGAGGTGAAAGAATCTGTTTCAAGGAGTTTTTCTTGTACATGCTGCAGCTTACCCATGGCTTGTGGCCAGATGATTTACTTTTAGAGGAAACTCTGTTTGCCCTGCTCTCCACTTGTCTGTGCAGAAGAAAACTGAGGCCAATGCATTTCCATTTATCTTCCTCAAAGGAGACCTACCATAATCAGGAACATAACTGTGGAAATGGATCTGAAGTAGAAAAGGAAAGCAACATATCAGAATTAGATCAGAAAGGCTGCACATAGTGCTGTTACCTTATCAGCTCTTCAAAGAAAATTTAAAAAATTAAAAAAAACTTAGAGCAGGATTTGTATTTTGGCCAATCCTGACTGTCTGTATTCCTCACTGGCGCTCCAGTGCACTCTAGGCAGCACTCAGCAGCTGCTGCTAGCAGATAGCTTTTCAGTTCACTGAGTTACCTGAACTCTCCCTGGTCTCTGCTTGTGTCTCCCCCTTTTCATCCAGGTATCTTAAAGTCTTATGAAAAACGCAGAACATGTTCAGAGGCAGGAAAAAACCCTAATAGGAGCCACTCTGACATAAGTTTATCTGTGGAAAAAAACCTTGGTGTTCCTATGGGCTTCTTCAGTGAAGGTCTTTTGTATCTAGTAGATTCACAAAACAGGTTTTGAGAGCTGTCTTGGTTCATATGATTGTATGACAGGGCATGTATGTGTGCTGCAGATAAGAGAACAAATATTTTCTGCAGTGCAAAGAATTCAGAGGAATTTCAGCATTAATTTCGGTTTTAGCTTCTTCTGTGAGGTTCACAGAAAGTCCAGCATGTTTTGTACACTGGTGACCTGTGATAAGTACTAAACATACGATTTGCCTCCATAATCCTGTGACTGGAAATAGCTTTTCCTGTTACAAATCAAAGGAACCCCTATTGTGGAATACAAATCTGCATTTCACTATACTTACTACCTTTGCTCTGAATTATTTAATTCCCTCTCATCTGTATTTTGCCTCATTAAATATTCTTCAGTGACTTGATCATTCTCCTTCTTTGTATTACATGGAGAAAGAGAAATATCCAGTATCATAGTATCAAGAACTTTCTGTAGAAGATAGGCTGAGCTCTACTGTTATACATAACTGTCTGTAAATTAATGTTGGCCTGATTTTCATATGCAATGATACTTTGCCATTCTTTTTCAAAGGAGACAGTGAGTGAAATGAAAGAAAATGATTGACACAACTGAACAAAATTGCCTGAATATAGTAACTTTTTATAATGGAAAAAAGCTCCAGGATTATGCATACCCTCAGTAGGAAAGCTTTCTATTTTCCTGATTGTCATGCTTCCAACATTACCTGTCAAAATGGACTGTCTTGTAACCAATGAAGCAGAAAAATTCATGACACGCAGGGTGTCTATCAGTATCCCTGTGTACTCAGTAAGTGCACCTTGGTCAGTGGGGTCAGCATTTAGACTGTGACAAACCCATAGTCCTTTTTCACTACAAATATGTCTCTATGATTTGAACACACCAGCACATTGGTCTTTTTTTTTTTTTTTTAATCTAAAATTTCAGGAGAAACATGTTCTGTTCGCATGAATGAGTGCCTAGACAGACCCTGTTGGAATGGAGGAACCTGTGAAGAGCACATGAACACCTTCAAATGCAATTGCCCCTTTGGTAAGCATTTATAATTTTTATACAATTGTTAGTTTGGCATAGTGTGCAAGTTCTATGTTTGTTACTCAGGTGCTATAAAGACTTGTATGGTGAAAGCATTTTGCTTACATTTTGAAAGGTACAGAGCTAGTTATTTAGACTAATAAAAAGGAAAATTTTTTCAATGAGTGTCCATGACAATTTGCCTAGGACTAATTTTTATAAATAATAAATTATTTAGATTAAAAAGTATTTGTAGTACTGGAACATACTGGTAAAGAAATATGACAGAACTGGAGTTTTCCAATTATTCTATGTCTGTCTGTATAAGCACCTTATAGCAACATATTCCTTCAAAAAAGTGTAGGTTTTAGGCAGCAAAATGTGTTGAAATTGAGCAAACATCCACAATCCCAGTCTTTGGAATCCTGTTCTGCTGGCTACATTACTCACACCTAAAAGAATTAAAGACTGCTCTAAGGTATGTATGACCTCAGTCTGGTTGCCTGAGCATGTGCACTTTGTGCCATCTGAAGTGCCCTTAAGTATCCAGGATACTGTATGAGGTTGGAAGATACTGGACAGGTTATAAGGGACATCCAAGATGAATCAGGCCAGGTGGCAGCTGAACTAAGCACACAGTGTAAAAAGACCCAGCAAAGTAAAGGGAGAAAGAAATATCATGTTGAAGATTTTGCTTTACTAATTATATATGCATTGTATAATTTGGGATTTTGCATGTTACTGTATGTTGACTAAGAAAACATAGAAAAGGGTAGGTTAGAAATTCCTGACCTTAGCAATCTTTTGACCAGGATCAGCAGGCTTTCTCCATTTTTTTATAATCATTGTGGCCAAAGGAGGCTGAGGTAGAGATTTAGCAACTGGCAAGTTAATTCATAAATATGGATAAAAAATTACTGATAAATTCTAAAAAGGTTTTTGTTTTTGACATATGCACTTATAAGCTCATTGTTACTATGGAAAATAAGGTCAGAAAAACTAATTTTATACAGTCATGATCTAAGAAGGCTTACAATACTGGAGTGTTTAGAAGAGAAACCGATAGCGATCAGTAAAACCTGTAAAAGTCAGAGTACCGAAACAAGTCTCCAACCATCCCTTTCAAGGAAAGCAACTGATTTTAAGGGGACTTTAATGTACTTTATATCAAGAGATCCTTAAAAGCTTTAAGGGTGGTACCCTGCTGAGTTGGGAACTGAAGACAACACTGAGTTATATCTTCAAAGGTAGGATGATGCTTTCACGTTTGTTGCTTCATTGGGATGACTGTAGGCATGTGTTCAATTGTTTTACAGAATAAAGGCTGTAGCTAAACATTAACACAAATATTACCTCCTTTGTTCTTCTGAGATGGAGATTCTCACATTCAATGCACTGCTTTGCTATCCCATGTTTAACTCCCATTGGTGTTTGCTAACACTCTTACATATAGTGGGTTTTAGATAGAAGCATCTTGCACCCCCTTCCACAGATCTGAAAGGAGATCTCTTTCACACAGCAGAATGTGTGCCAGTCATAGGAAAGAAAATTGTTGTGATGTTGTCTTAGTAGGTTGCTTGTGCCTCTTTCTTCTTTAAAGAAAAGTCAGTCACTCTGTAGACAGGCCTTATCCCATTAATTTTTGTTATCATTTTCAGGGGGTGTGTGCATGTATGGTTTGAGTGTCTGTAACTATTCATTCCTTTGTATTGTGCCTATGAGGTTAGTCCAAGTATTCATCTGGAACAATGAGGTTTATGTAGTGGACACATATAAACTAGAAACTATGAGTTTCATTCTATTGACTCTACTAAAATGCTGTGTATAGCAGTGACTCTTCATCATCACCAGTCAAAGAATCAAGTAACTCACAGTGAACCAGAGGATATCTGTAGAAATGATCAGTTGTTTTTGAAAAGTGTTAAGATTTTCTGTATTATTATTTGCAGCTACATTATTAATATAGTGGCAAGCTGAATTAGAGAGGGGGAAAATTGTGTAGTTATGTGCATACCTAACAATGAGCTGAAAAGAGGAGAATTTTAATCTAAATGTGATACAGATTCCCTATGTACCCTTGGGTAAATTAATTAATATCCCAGTTCATATTCTGTAGGTGATAATATCCCAGTTCATATTCGGTAGGTGAATGTGTAGATAAATAAATGTAACCATTTAACAAAGATATTGCAATGGTTAAATAGATAATGTCTGTAAATTGCCTAAAAACAAAAGTCACTATATTACTGGATATTTTTAGTGCTAGCTTAGTTCTAACAAGAGTACCACTTCAGAACAGCTAACTCAAGCTAAACCTTAATTGAAAAATGACAAGTTATGCCTCCATACTTTCATTGACAACAAATGTCATATTGGATTTCTGAAAAAAAATAAGTTTTGCTTATCAGAGGATCTGTAGTTGCTGGCTTTTAGCAAGAAAGTAACAGTAAATAAATAAATAATAAAAACATTTAATAAATTACATGTATTCAATAACAAAATACATGGGAGCAGAGAGAATTTGGATATGCCCTGATGATCAAGTTCTTGTAAATGAAAGTACTTGTATCTGCAACTGTCTGTCTGACTAGACCACCAGTAACTTGTTTTTCATTGCCTGTTTTTCTTTGGAATACATTTCTATTCATTAGGTAGGTGGCTGTTATCTTCCCAATTTTCTGCTTTGCCTGCTGTTGTCTGAAACAAGCTCTTATTTTTAAATGCATGGTGATATCTTCCCAAATTAAACCTTTCAATATTATCAAATATGCTACAAATAATGAACATAAGAGCTTTCCTGTATATGCAGTGGAGGTTCTATTTCTATTTTTATTTAAATTATTATTTTATGAGGAATTGTAACTCTGTTTTACTAGATACAGTTTAAGATACCTTTGCTGGGCAAGAAATATGTCAGTAGCACCTCTGCAATGTCAAAAGTGAGCAGCGCTATTTTTTAACTTCAACTAAAAAATTTAAAGGCGATCATAGTTAGGCGTTATATACATTAAAATTGAATGAGTTTTTTTCTTCAAAGTATGCCATAACAGTAATGCCATTTATTTGGGGATATGAGAGCATAAGTTACCTTGATGTACAATTAGAAGGAAAAGGATGAATTTCCTTTTAGTTTTCCCTCAGAAACTCTCAATGCTAGGCTAAGATAAATCTGGAAGGACACCTGAAGAATTTTGTGTTAGCAGTGCGTGAAGATAGCTTAATGAATGATCTTGGCATGGCTTAATAGTGAAGAGATGCTGCATAAATAGTAAACCCATACATTTTGAAAGGAAAAAGTGTTTTGTATCTTCTTTTATACAGTTTCGTTATGCAAAGTGGATGTAATAGTAGGAATTTTTATTATTAAAATATATATTTTTTCAAAAGCTTATGTGATTACACATGATATATAGTGTTGTACCTGGAAATGCATAACTGTCCCAATGAGAATGCAAACATGATGGATGAAAGTCTGGATTCTTCACTGTACTCTGTGGTGTAGACATTTGGTTGGATCTGAATAAAGCAAGCTAATTAGCCTGATTAACAAGCAAGGTTCATTAACCCTACAAGAAAGCTATGCTAATAGTTATGCTGCTTCTGATACTGAAGTAAGCTCTTTCAGATTTTGTGGTTTTATAAAGTACTATATTTAAGAAGTGCAGAGCTGCTAACACTTTGTCGTTGGCTGGAGTTAAGAGAATTCCGTTGTCAGAGAAGATTGGTAGACTGATCAAACTGCTTTTGATTGAGACTTGTGGTCTTCCATTTTTATTTTACTTAAATATAGTGTTTGAAGTTTTTTTGTGTTCAAAAAACGGGTAGATGTGGCACTTTGGGACATGGTTTAGTCTAGTCTACCCTTGATTGGCTTAGAGTAGACTTGGTAGTGTAGGTTAATGGTTGGTCTTTTCCAACCTAAAAAAAAAAAAAAAAAGAAATGGGACAACAAAAAACAATGGGACCTCTGCTTTAACAGGACAATCCTCCAACAGACCAAGCTCTGGTCTGCCATGTTTATGTCTGTATGAACTTTCCAAGACAGTCTCTATTTTTAGAAATTGTCATAAATGCAAGTGTGAAGTCATCAATATTTTCTCCATGGGAAATTCCAGAGTTCTTGGGTTTTTCCATCACCAATAGTCACTGCGTTAATAGAAACCAAGACACACCTCTGTAATTAGTATATAGAAAAAAACTGAACACATACAGTTAGACGCAGCCAAAATGAGGATATTCTTACAATACTGATGTTCTTCAGTGTATTAAATATGTTTATATTATGTTTCAAAAGACAGAATTATTTGAATTTAGCACAGCATCTGCACTTTTCCATGAGTGCAGATTTTTTTTCATTTTGAGAAAAAAATTAAAAATTGATTTTAAAATAGATTCATTAAAGTTTTTACTAAGCATGTGAAATATATTTCCTATTTTTCAATGATTTATAATACTGCTATCTAGTTTTTGATTACTCTATAGAATATTAGTGAAAAAACTTATTTACATCAGTCATAAAAATAAGGGATCTTGATGCCATGAAAAATTGCAAGCATTTTCTTCATTTCTTTCACTACTAAATAAAGCATAAATCAATAGGAAACTTCAATAGGAACCTTCCAAAACAAAATTTAATTGGAGGAATGTTTGTGCTATATATGATCATTAAAACAACAGTGAATAATGCCAGAATAATATTTATTTATCTAAACAAAATAATGATTTTTTTTTAATGGGCTTAGAATAGTAAGATACAAATCACAAAAATTTCAATATAGCTGTGGAAAATAATTTATCACTTACAAATACTCAAGGAAATAAGATACATTGATAGATTTACAGCATTACAGAAATTAATAACTTAAAATTGTTAAAATATGCTTCTTATTTTTCAAGATCCAATTCCACCCTCTTTACGACAAAAATTTCCTGTTACTGAAATTTGAAATTTTCACTGTTTTTACTGTATTCTAACTTTACTGATTCACATTTCATATCTCATATGTGCATAAAACATTCTCTCTAAAATATGAGTAGGTGTGTCTTCTCTACCTAAATGCCAGGAAACTAGATTACCTCTGAGAACTTTGCTAGTTAGCTGAACCTCAGTACTAATCCTTCTGATGGCTCAAGAGACTAGTGTATCTTGGATTCATTGATGCGCTAAAAAGTTCAACAGTCACAACAGTAACACAAATACCGAAGTACTACTTTGAATCATTGGCAGTTCTTATAATACATCTTTTGTCAAATCATGTTTTAACCCTGATACAAAAATACAAAATCATACTTATCCCCAATTTATCAAAAAAAAATCTTTGAAGAAATTCAGTTTTTCAAAAGATAAATATTTATAATGAAGGACGTGTTCTCTTCAGCTATACAAATTCAACCTCATAATTTTAATGCAAGAAATAATAATAAAGTGCAAAGAAAGTGAAAAATTAGCACATCAATCTTCATATCTGTTTCTCTTAATTGAAATCAGGCAAGCTTGTAATGCGTATGTGAACATAAACTAGTAAAGTATGATGAACACCCTTAGTGATATGTTTTAGGTATTTATGAAGCCAAAACAACAAGTATTAGTAATCTGAATTTTTTAGTAAGGAATGTATAGCGTTGTATTATATGAAACCCATTCATTGTTTTCCACTGAGCATCCTATAAACAAGTTCAATTTATTCTTAGAAGAAGAACCTTGGGGGGATATAAGAACATTTTTAAAAGTGAAGAAAAGGCATTTTGAGAAATTGTACAGTTTTTTGTATATATATGAATGAATTTCTCTACCTTCAGAGTATGTTTAGGGCTGTAATAAACCAAAATTAAAAAAAAAAAAGGTCATGGTGTAGACATTCCTAGTCCAAGACCTTCAATAACTTGTAATGGACATTTATATACTCTTAAAGTAGTGTGTACCTGGAATATATACACAATGACCACAGACTGCTGAAATATTTAAATATAATGGATAAGATTTCAATATTGAGTAATAGAGAATTGCATAAAAACTTGAAAAGAACTCTTACTTCTGGAAAACCTTAAATTTGGGAAGAGTATTCTAGATTCCTTTTTCATCCACCTACCCAGTGTCAAAAATGCAACTGACTTGGTAGGGTTAAACATGAGAGCAAACACTTTTTTTATTGCAGAAAAAAACCCCCACATTTTAGAAACTAAGAGAACACCAGTAAGGAAATTCTTCATCTATAAAAGCTGAAAAGAAGGATGTACTGAGGGCTAAAGAAATGAACTTTGATTTAGGAAATCTGCTGCAAATTCTACATTGCTCCAGAGTGAATTTTTACACAATATATTTAATACCACAAGTTAGTCAAAGAATTTGTTCTGCTAATACGAACTGCAGAATGATGCTGATGGCAGAAAGTTTTGAGCTGAGATTTCTGATCACTGGCTTCTGCTCAGCCAAATCTGAATTCTAACTAACCTTCATCTGAATCCTTGGTGCCAGTTTAGGTCTGCCTTCTCTCTCTAGGCAGCTACCCAGATCTACCCTGAATGCTTCTGTATCCTACACAGTCAGATAAAATGACCAAAAAATTACCTTTTTTTAGTTTTAGTTTTCAAACCTACATATACAGTTGCTCCATCTTTGGGAGCAGGATTGTTCTTTCTTGTTAAGAAATTAGAAGAACTATATGTATTTAGCAAATCTAAAATATACACATTAAACTTTCATATGCTAACTTTATGGAAATACACCTTATGCTTTATTAGTTACTGTCAGGTAGTTCATTGTCTTAATATGTTGTCAATTTTAACACTAAAACTATTATTTTCATATGACAAATCTCCTTTCAGCAGCTTTAAAAATAATTCATTAGAATTCTCTATGGTACAGCTGATATATTTCTTAGAAATTATTCCAGTACTCCATCCTGCTGTTGATAAGATATTGTCACTAAATAGGATGAAATTAGGTCATTTAATCATACAGATCATTAATTCACATAAATATATCTCAGCTTTGCTGGAAGCCTGACATAACTAAAGTCTTAACTTTTAATAATACATAACTGAAGAAAACTCCTGCCTTTTAAGCATTTAGGTTTGGCTGTTACTAGATTTTTTTTTTCCTTTTTTTTTTTTTTTTTAATTTCCCTGTACTATAGTCTATTTTTGTATCACAACATAAAAACCCCAACCATCAAAAGGTATAAGTTACTTTAAGTAATGGACTCTTGTGGGACTCTGCTTTTGTGATAAAATACAAATTTTTTTGCATCTCAAGATAAGAAATAGGACAAAGAGTAATATAAAATGGATAAAATGGAATCAGACAATGTCTTTAGATATTGTAAGACATCATTACATAGCACCTTTTCTTTCTGTGTAGAAGACACGCATGACTTTCAGGTGAACGCTGTAACCATCTTTTCAAAGTGTTTAACAGGAAAGTAATTTTTATAATAATGTAGCTTCGGTGACTGGCTACTGCTAGTATGGCTTTTGGCTTATTCTGATGACCTTATACAGGAGATTTTACAAACGTTATATTTGAACTTTAGCACTTTAGATAATAGTATTTCCATTTAGCTGATGAACAGTATTGATTATGGCGTACGATTATCAACAGTGCATTTCTTCAAGGGAATTTTTTTATAATGCTAAGACTGCATCCTTTTATAGGGCTTTCTTTTCAGGGGTATAGAATGTACCATCTGAACACCATCTGTCTATCTATATACCTTTATCTATATATGTATACCTTTCTAAAAGGTATATATTTCTATATCTATACCTCTCTAAAAGAGTAGCTTCTGAAAAAGTGATCTCTGCCTCTCACTTGATATATGGACAGACAGGATGACATTGGCACTGTGTGACCAGAATCTCCAGGTACATAAGTTTCTTCGGCACAGGCAAATTTCCCGTCTTTATGGAGGAAGGGTCGTGATTTTGGAACTTATCATTAGACACACACTGAAAAAGCTAAAACAAAAAATTGAGGCACACCAAATTCACTAGTCATGTTTTAGACATCTAGGACAGAGTGCTTTGGAGGATTTGGCTGCACACAGTGTATTGGGTGTCCATCGCAAGGCGCTGCCAGTGGGGGCTGCAGGGGCAGCCCCTGTGAGGAGAGGCCAGGGCTTCCCCATGCCAGACGCATCTGGTTCCAGCTGACTCCAACTGACCCACCCCAGGGCATGGCTGAGCCCAGCAGGCAAGATGGTGGCACCTCGGGGAAAACATATTTCAGAAAGGGTAAAACACTACACAGAAGTCTGTAAGAGACAGCAGTGCAGACAAAGTATGTGAGAAACAGCCTTGCAGACACCAAGGTCAGAGAAGAAGGAGAGGGAGGAGGCGCTCCAGGCTCTGGAGCAGATACTCTCCTGAAATCCCATGGAGAATCACAGAATCATAGAATCGTTTAGGTTGGAAAAGACCTTTAAGATCATCAGGTCCAACTGTTAACCTAGCACTGCCAAGTCCACCACTAAACCATGCCCCTAAGCACCACATCTACAGATCTTTTAAATACCTCCAGGGATGGGGACTCAACCACTTCCCTGGGCAGCCTGTTCCAGCGCTTGACAACCCTTTTGATGAAGAAGTTTCTCCTAATATCCGATATAAACCTCCCCTGAAGAAGATCATGGTGAACCAGGTTGTCCCTCTGCAGCCCATGAAGGAGCACAGTGGAGCAAATACCCACACTGCAGCCTGTGGAGGACCCCGTGCCAGAGCAGGTGGATGTGCCCTGAAGGAAGCTGCAACCTATGGAGAGCCCACACTGGAGCAGGCTCCTGACAGGATCTAGGTCATGTGGAGAGGAAGCCCATGCAGGAGCAGGTTTATTCTGAAGGACTGCAGCCTGTGGGAAAGACCCACACTGGAGCAGAAGAAGTGTGAGAGGGAAGGAGCGGCAGAGAGGAGCCGTTATGGACTGACCGCAATCCCCGATTCCCCATTCCCCTGTGTTGTTTCATGGGAGGACATAGACAAGTCAGGAATAAAAGAGTGAAGTTGAGACTGGGAAAAAGAGGTGGGGGCTGTTAGGTTGAAGATGTTTTTGGTTTTGTCTTTGTTTCTCACCATCCTACTCTACTTTTAATTGGCAATAAAATAAATTAATTTTCTCCAAGTTGAGCCTGTTTTGCCCATGATGCTCACAGGTGATGTCCCTGTCTTTACCTCAGCCCACAAGATTTTTCATCTTATCATCTCCCACCATTGTATTGAGGAGGGGGAGTGAGAAAGCAGCTGGGTGGGGGTCTGGCAGCCATCCAAGGTGAACCCATCACACACCCACAAGCACCACTCCTGGGGATCAGCAGATTTAATAAAAAGAAAAGTAAAAATAGGAACCTTCAGTGTTTTAACCTCCTCAAGTATGCCTTGCACCTAAGGACAAAGTTTGTAACAAGAAAGTTCTGAAATATTTAAATCCAGGTTAGCTGGTGATATAATTAACATGAGGAATTCTGTATAATATTCGTGCAATATGGTGAAAACACCATGACAATAAGACCTATAAACAGGGTGGAAAGGACCTAGGCAAACCTTCTCCTCAGTACTTTGACAGAGGCAAGTGTTGTGCCTATGACAGATATGCCTGAAAGATGGATGGCACCAGAAAAGCAAGGAATTCTGAGGAATCTGAAATCTATGTTCCAGCGCAGCAAGAAGTCTTGCATTGTTAAATAATACCTTCTGGAAAGATGTTTTCCATCAATTCCATAGGAATAAACTCCTGCCTCTTTCATTGGAACAGAGAAAACCTCCAGCCAGAACTAAAAGTACTAAGGAAAACATGATAGACACTAGCAGTATGTCTCTCTCCATCACTCACTGTCCCCATATGATGTTTTTCATCAGAAACATAAGGACTGATCAGTATTGACTAACTTGTATTCTGAATTCAGTGTAATAAAAGCACAATCTAATGCTATCTGCATCAACGGAAGGAATGGCAGAGAAAATTTCAGTGATGATATATACGCAGCTGGTATATGATATTCAGTTTGGTACATAATATTGGAGCTAATATGGTATTGGCTCTATACAGAGTGAATGTAATTCTTCACACAGTCTGTCAAGAAAACTGAAGGCCATATAACTGATGAGGAAGCCCTAAAGGACAGTATTTGAACCTATGTTGTGCTCCAAGATTTGTTAAGGCTAATGCGTCCACAAAATATTTTAACTGACTGTGAATCAGCATTTTTAGCAGGAAAGACAAAGTCAGTGGAGAGTGTTAGATCTGCTCTTCTATCAAAAAATAGCATGCATGCTTTCAAATACCCATGGATTCATTGCCTGTATATTTGACTGCCTTTTAGCTTCGTTGTACTTTCTCCTTCTTTTATGTGGGTCAGTCTCCAAGCTGTTTTTATTTGTCCCTCATGCTTTTTCTCATTTTAACAATTTATATTGCTCATTGAAACAGTATTTTTTTTTGTTTTGTTTTTAAGTTTGTTTCATATTCGTAGCTTCAGGTTTTTTTCTGAAGATGTGTCACTTGTTGCCCTTTCCATTCTTCTCCTGATGGTATTTAGGACTTTTTTAGTTTGATGATAATTAATATTTAGAAACTCTTATTTGTTGCAGGGATGCTCATACAGACTAATTAAACTTCTGTTTCTTGCAGGCAGGCTAGTTAGCAAGCATCTTTTTCTACTGTCACCTGAGTGTTTGTGTTCCTTTTCTGATTAACCTGGTACTTATTTTGTTTACTTGTTTTAATTTTAAACTTTTTTTTTTTTTTTTACTTTTATACATGAGCTCTATTAGTTGATCTTTTCAGTTCACGTTATATTCATCTAGAATAAATAATTTAAGGATTTCAAATTTGGGGGGACTTTTTATATGTTTTCTTCTTCCTTTAGTTCACTCTAGGTAAAACATTGTCTAGAATGTCATGATAGCCTTTTATGGAGAGAATGACTAACTCTTTCACTCACCTTTCTCTTTTAATCTTTCAGCTAGATGAGTGTAGGACTAAAATGGAAGTTTTCATTTTTGTATGTTTCAGTGTAGATGAATATGCCATTAGTCATTGCCTTGCATCTGAAAAGTGCTTCATGTAGCATATTGTTTTGAGAAAAATAAAATCATGAATGACTTGAGGAAGATTAATTTATTAAAATAACATAAAGACTAAGCAGCAGCTAAATAAAATTGTAGCAACAAAAAGATTTCTAACCCAGATGTTTCCATGACAACCTCCCTTTTTGGAGTTTCAGAAATCATTTCTGCATTACTCCTGTGCTACTCATCACTTTCATTGTACATTATTTCAATGAATAGATATTTCTATTTTATATAAAAAAAGTCAGGTGAAACACGATAGAAGATATCTTTTTATTTGTATTATAATAGTGCCTGTGATGCCTGATTTATATTAGGGACAATTATACAATGTGCTTTGTGTGTGTGTTTTCATTTTACAGTAGCATAGGCATTAATTTGATCCAGAAAGTTCAATAAATTTGTTTGTTTGGGTTTTTTTTATGTTCAATCATCATTGTGAACAAAATAGGAAATGGTTGGATATATTAAGTATTGCTTTCCCTATTTCGTAGTTGTAGAGACAACATTAATACAGGTGGGATGAACATTTTGCTAGAAGCACCAGTGTCTTGTACCAGAGCTTAAACTGAGAGAGCTTAGATTTAGAAAACTAAATTTTAGACAGCTGAAGGGAGATGAGGTAGGATGAAATGAGATGAGATTAATCCCAGCTGAAGTGATTTTCTCTGTGACTAGCGACGCTGTGGTGAAAGTGGACAGGGGTCTCCTTAGGCCTATTCTGATGCCTTTCTTCCATCTTTACAACTGAATTTTGGGGATGGGGTTTTCTTTGATTCACACGCTTTTCTTCTCTGTTATTCTCATTATACATTTAAGGTTCGAAAAAGGGTTAATCTACTTTAAAAAAAGCACAATTTTTTGCTTTAATCCACTGACTGGATCTGAAAAGGACAAGTGGAAAATGTGTATGCATTAAAACTAAATGTGAATCATCAAAGAAATAACATGAGGGAAGTTACGTGTGGCAGGACGATAAGGGCAGAATTGCATTCCCTATACGACAGTGAAAATAAGCTGTAATGAGACACCATTAAAAAGTTCAATACAACGAAACCTCACAAAATCTACCACATAATTTTATTAAGTTCAACATAATTGGCAGTTCTTTTTAAAGAATAACTCAGGACAGAAATAATAAAACTGTTGCCTGAATTGTTGAAATACATTGACAATTTTTGAGGCAAACTGCATATTATCTGCATATGTTATGCCTCCCACAATTGAAAATAAAAATTTAAACTAATTAATAGCATGGTTTTGCTGCAGCCAAATTACAGTCGAGGCTGCCCACATTATTCATCAGTTGTTGTATCCAGCCTTAATAGACAGTCCTCAAGGTCAGATACTCAGGCCAAACACAACCACAAATGTCATAGACCAGGTTCACACAGTTCACTTTAATGACAATAAAACAATGCTGATGTAATTAGCAATAAAATAAAGGCTATCAGTGATCAGTTTGGTATAGCTGTTTCTTAAGAAAAGAGCACCTGCACAACTAACTGGGGTTTCCTGCAACATTATGTACCCAAACTAGGGGCAGCTCTACCCATGCTACTAGTTATGTTCAACTTTAAAGATTATCTACATGATTAAATGGGGACACCTTTACAAGATTAAGTGATCTAATTTGCAGACGACACCAAGCTGAGTGGTGCAGTTGACATGCCAGAAGGACAAGGTGTCATCCAAAGGGACCTGGACAAGAGGTGGGCCTGTGTGAACCTCATGAGGTTCAACAAGGCCAAGTGCAAGGTCCTGCACCTGGGATGGGGCAACCCCCGGTATCAGTACAGGTTGGGGGATGAAGGGATTGAGAGCAGCCCTGCAGAGAAGGACTTGGGGGTACTGGTGGATGAAAAGCTGGACATGAGCCAGCAATGTGAACTTGCAGCCCAGAAAGCCAACCGTATCCTGGGCTGCATCAAAAGCAGCGTGGCCAGCAGGTCGAGGGAAGTGATTCTGCCCCTCTACTCTGCTCTGGTGAGACCCCACCTGGAGTACTGCGTCCAGCTCTGGGGCCCTCAGCACAAGAAGGACATGGACCTGTTGGAACGGGTCCAGAAGAGGGTCACCAAAATGATCTGAGGGCTGGAGCACCTCTCCCATGAGGCCAGGCTGAGAGAGTTGGGGTTGTTCAGCCTGGAGAAGAGAAGGCTGCGAGGAGACCTTATTGCGGCCTTTCAGTACTTAAAGGGGGCCTATAGGAAGGATGGGGGCAATCTTTTTAGCAAGGCCTGTTGTGACAGGACAAGGAGTAATGGTTTTAAAATAAAGAAGAATAGATTTATCCTAGAATCATAGAATGTTTTGGGTTGGAAGGGACCTTTAGAGATCATCCACTACCTCTCTTGGCAACCTGTTCCAGTGCCTGACCACCCTCAGTGTAAAAAATTTCTTCCTTATATCTAGTCTAAATAACTTCTAACTAAAGAAGAATATATTTAGACTAGACATAAGAGAGAGGTAGTGGAAGCCCCATCGCTGGAAACATTCAAGGTCAGGTTGGCTGGGGCTCTGAGCAACCTGATCTTGTTAAAGCTGTCCCTGCTCACTGCAGGGGGGTTGGGCTAGATGACCTCTAAAGGTCCCTTCCAACCCAAAGCATTCTATGATTCTATGATTTTTCCACAAAAGATTTCACTTTAATTTGGAGCCAGTTATGTCAACTACCCTTCATTATGTGTTTTCTTAAATACTGCAGTTCTTAGACAACCTGTTCATCTATGCACCATCTACATGGGTATAATTTAATTTGGTTGCAGACTGACTTTTTTGAGGACATAGTATCTTACTAACTTTTTTCCTAAATAAGGTCCAATATAGCCTTGAAACATTCTTGGTCACATGTATAGTTTCAGTTTGGGGTTTGTGGATTTCTTATGATCCCTAGAAATTCAAGTCACATATCAATAATAAAAACATATTTGTATAAACACAAACACATTTGCAAAATATACATATAATATCTCTCTAACTACCTGTTATTAATGACTGTTAATGTAAGTAATCAAACTCGCTTATGGAAATTTATTTGATTTCACAAACAAAACCATAGGCTGATGAAAAAGATCTGTATGTACTTTCTCAGGGAAATATTTAAAAAGAAAGCACACTGACTTTTATCTTTTCTGTAGGTGTTGAATTTTCCTCATTGGAAGCAACTTCATGAGATGTTTTTTCACTAAATTCTACATAATCTTATTTACTTACCCCACCCATAGTTTTCTTCTGTCTTACTTTATATATTTTTTTTAACTGAATGAAAAAATATGTTTTTATTTGCTTGAGCATGGATCATAAACTATGCTGTACTTCATGGAAATATGTCATCACTCTGCAACTTTTCTATGCCTTCTTTTATTACAACACTTATACTCCTGTATGACAATGCAGCCCTGCCACATGTTTTGACTTCTTAACTGTCTATGACTTGAAATTGGTAACAGGGCTGGGAAAAGATACTTCATATCCTCACAGACCAACTTTGAATGGCAAATTTATTGTTGTTGGACACTCACACAATGAAAAATTAATTCATTGCAGTTAGCAGTGCAGAAGATCTGTTTGGACTTCTAGTCTGCCATCATGACTAGGTGTGGTTATTCTCTCCAGCCTATTTTGGATAAACTGTGGTTAGATAGGAAATTGGCTATCTGGTTATTCTTTCTACATAGCAGGCAGTAATCCAGTGCACAACCCATCTGCAAGTATTCCCTGAGAGGACTCGGCAGCATGTTTCCTCAAGCTTGTAACTCAGCCTGTGCCAGCTGTGTCAGCTGGACTTCCAGAGAATAAAAACTATGCTTCTGACAGCTGGATGGGGAGGCTGTACATCAACCAACAGAGAAACAGAGCACAGTACAGATATATAATCCCAAGAGAATTATTCAGCTTTGCTAACTGGGATTTAGTTAAAAAGTGCTATTCTTTGGTCTTTTTGGTCCAATTCAAGTTTCTCTTTTCAAGCAACTCAATTTAACTTCCTTCTCATGGAATTAACTTTCCTGTCACCCAAAACAAACCTCTACATTGTTTTTTTTCTATATTGATTTTGGCTGGGATGGAGGTAATGTTCTCATATGGTGCAATGTTTTGGATTTGTGACCAAAACAGTGTTGATAACACACCAGTGTTTTACTTATTGCTAAGCAGTGCTTGCACAGCATCAAGACCTTTTCTGTTCCTCACACTGCCCTGCCAATGAGTAGGCTGGGGGTGTGCAAGAAGTTGGGAAGGGACAAGGTGGGACAGCTGACCCCAGCTGCAGGGAAGAAGGAGGAAGGGGGGGCCATTTGGAGTTACAGCATTTGTATTCCCCAGTAACTGTTACATGTGATGAAGCCCTGCTTTCCTGGAGATGGTTAAACACCTGCCTGCTTATGGGAAGTAGTGAACAAGTTCCTTATTTTGCTTTGCTTGCACGCGCAGCTTTGCTTTACCTATTAAACTGTCTTTATCTCAACCCAGGAGTTTTTCTCACTTTTGCCTTTCCAATTCTCTCCGTCACCCCACTGTGGGGGAGCCAGCGAGTGACTGTGGGGGGGCTTAGCTGCCCACTGGTGTTAACCAACAACATTACCGTATCTGTTCCTCCCTGTTTTTGTTCCGTAAAATGAGACACAGAGATATACTAAAGTTTACTAAAAGTGTTAATATATTATCATTGACCAATGTACATTTTAGTTAAACAGATTTGTTACATATTCTTGTATGCTTTGAGGTACAATTAGCTTGGCTGTTGCTCAGCTCAAGTACCACAACAAACAGTTAATCCCACCAGTAATTTCCATTCTTCTGGTATATGTAGGAAGTTATCAATTAATAATTCTTTCTTTTACCCACCTATGCCTTTCTAGTTACCTTTTTTTACTTCAAATATTCAATCTTTCAACATAAATTATCTTCTCAAGCCTTTATATCAACAACTTTTCTGGTGCCAAGGTACATGCAATAAAATGGCATGTTGGGGTGTAACACCGGATGAGCTGTACAGAATGACAACTGTCTTCATCCTCCATGACTTATTACCTTTGCTGAATCACATTGACCTTGCTTCTGTCATATTACACTGCAAACATATCTAATTTGCCACCCATAGTCACCCACAGTCCACTGAGAGACAGCCTGTCTGTTGAAGTTTCTCCTATTTGCAAGGTTTTATACTCACCACATTCCTGTGGACCATTGCTGTGGACAAGGACTCTAAGTACTCTTCAGAGTGAAAGGAGAATAACCTTTATCCAGTGCTGTGGTAAAGGTACATAGCCATAGCTTCCGAGGAAGATTGCAGAAAAAGAATAAATTAAATAAGATTACGAAAAGGTTTGTTTCATTTCCAGAATAAAAAGCCCATGACAGAACTATGCTCTGTCTTCAGAAAGAAAATTAGTCTAGGATAAAAATAAGGTACAAATAATACTTTAAAGTGCAGTTGTTATGTCAATATTTTGTCACAGAATATCTCAGTTAGAATGTAAATATCCTGTTTCAAACTAAAGCTATGAAAAATGCAAACCAAAGAAAAACATGGTCAGTGTGATTCACATTGAATATGGATTTTTTTTTCCTAGTATCAAGTGCTAGAAGGTTTTGGTATTTTTTTGTTTCTGAAGGACATAATGATGTCCATTTATTGTGCCTGTTTTGCCAAAGTCTTGCTAGTAAGAACTATGACACATTAAATCTGGATTCACAAAGACTGGCAATTTAGTGTAAATGTTCTCTTTCCTACCTTCTTTTGTAGGGATGCAAAGAGTGAGAGGCTTTTCCAGTGGGCAGTTCAGATCAGGAATTAATTTTCATTGCTCTGAATAATTCTCTGGAGTGTTTTCTAATCATATTAACTATGAACTGATCAGTGGGAGATTAGCATCACTAGCTACAGTTAGCTTTTTTGGAAACTTTTATTCCCCTTATTCTCATTTAACTGAGAAAACTGAACACAACATCTTAAACTTATTTGCATTCTTTTAATGCAGTACTGGAATCTGCAAGAATTTTCTGTCTATAATCTAAAATCTATTGAATAGCTCTGAAATCCTGTGAATAAGAGCTTCTTCCCTCAGGACATGCAGAATTTAAGGCAATAGCTGTATAAGCCAATACAAGGGGTTTAACTAAATAAGATTTTAATGTATTTTCCTTTTGTACTTTTTCCTCATAATTTTAGATTTTGAAAATTATTTGTGAATAATAATCCAAAAATAGTTAGTTATGAATAACAGTTGTAGCCTTACTAGGTGTTCACTCTGACTAAACCAAGTCTTTTAAAAGACTTAGGTGCTTCATATTGCCCAGATTTTCTGATGGGATGACTGAGCATACACATCTGCAACAAACATCCCTGTATTTCCCTAGATTCTTTAAGTGTCTATGGGGGAAAAAATCCTGCCTATCAACTTCTGTGGTTATTGTATGTATAAAGTTGCAGGTCTGAAGAAAAACAGTTCCACCTAGGTGACTAATGTAAACAGGCTGAAAATCTGTTTGTTTTTAATATTAAGCACTCTTACTAAATATTTCACTTGCCTTTTCTCTCAGACATGAAACACAGTATGTATGAAAACATGATTTTAAAAAGTTTTTCTGTTCAGTAAGCCAAATTGATGTAGGGTCTTACACATTCACATATAATTCCAGTTGACAACAATGGAAGTGGGTTACATTGGTTCTCTGGCCTTTATATTCAGAAGCATTTTTTTCTTTTCTCTTTTAATTTTCAGCGTTGACCCACTATGACCCTACTTTTGGGGGCTGGGGAGAGAGGATCTCATACTAGTTCAGCGGCTGAGTATGGAAGACAAAAACGGGGTGTCTGTTGTTAAAATTCTTGAAAGAATATGACATCTGTAATGGCCAATATTTTAAAAATTTCTAAGAAATTTAGCAGAGTGGCCAATCTCCCTCTGTTTTTCAATGGTATTCAGTCAAAATCTATTGTGGCTTTTTCCTAGTAAATGAGTTATAATTTATGAGTTACATTTATTACTATGTCTTTGAGATTTAAAAAAAAATAAATTTAAAGATGGCCTTGCTTAAGCAAATTGGGCCTTAAGGAATGTTTTGAAATATATACCTTTTCTTTAATCTCAAGCCTGAATTTTCTTATCTAAAATTTATGTAAGATTTTGTCCAAATCTTCCTGAATTTAGATAAAACATAACATGTCTCTCACTTCCTCATAATTTCTCAGAAGTTTTACTAATGTGCAACATTATTTTAACTAAATTAACTTTAATTTAACTCTTTTTTTTTTTTAACATCTCTAGGAACACTACAAGCCACCTTCTCAACCAGTGAGAGTTAATTATACAGTCCTGGAATACAGCTCAGTAGGGGTAGAAATTAAAACAACCTGCTAAAAACTATCCATTAAGTCTAGGAGTAGCAATCCCCTCAGTAATGTCCAAAGTGTCAATATGAATGTTTCAAATGAAGTTGTCACAAAAAATATTGTAGCAACACATGACAATAATCATGTTCACTCAGCTACTAAACACGTACATTAGTGATGGCTTCTTCTAATGTCTTAACGATGGTTTTGGTTTTATTTTTTCCTCCTAATGCTCATTACCAACAGCTCCTTTCTAGAATCTACAGTCATGGTACAAAAAAAAAAAAAAAAAATCGCGTTAATTCATCCACAACCCTTTATCTACCATGAATAAAAGGAAATTTGGGATTTTGTGGGAAGAGGGGAACTTTCATTGGCCATTTAAAATCTGTGAACTTCATTCTGAGAGCTTAGTTCTTTACACACAGACATTATTGAACTCACCCAGGAACTGAAGTTGTCTGCCTGAAAGTAAATTCTATTCTGGTGTCTTTAATTAGATAGTGCATTCATAATTAATGCTAGGATATATTTCTCTTGGCAAAATATGGAAGTCTAAACTGTCCTTGCTGTAACTGGGACATTATTTGGGGAAGATATTATTTATAAAATGTTTAATGCTTGTCCTTGTTGTATATTATAGCTTTTAGAATTCCCCATTAGTGGAGGCTTAAGTCTTCAAAACACATCAGTTTTTTCTCATTCTTATGCTTATGTTATACTTTATTCATTCCAAGAGATTTTCAATTCCTTCTTCAAAAACATCCTAATCCTTTGCCATTGCATACTCAGTTATCTTAGTCTGCCACGTGCATTAGTCAGCTGTTAGAAAAAGCAGTTCTTGTATTTTAGAGAATCTTCTTTGTGGAAAAAGGCATTCTTAGATTTCATAAGCAATTTCCTTTGGCTCATATACAGCCCAATAAAAAAAAAAATCTGAAACAAAAGACTTGCTTATTCCTTCCTCCCTCCTTTCTACTCTGGGTGAAAACTTTTACAATACAGTATCTACATTCTTAGCTATTGTAGTCAAAGGATTAAAGACATGACCTGATGCAAACTGAGGCAGAAGTTTAATCCTTCATGTCATAAATTCCACCAAAAATTTACTCATCTAGCTTTTTTGAGTTAGTCCTGCAATTTCTAGCTCTACATTATGCATGAGAAGATATTTGCCAGCAACTGGTTTGACTCTTTACCTGGGACAGACAAAGATTCAGGAGTCCAATCTATATATTCACAACACACCTTAAAATCTTATCTTGCCAATGGAGAGAAATTAAAACTTTTAGAATTCATTTTGCATAATATTTTAAATGTCTACCAAGTGATGATTCACAATCCAGAAATGCCTTTATTTTTCACCACTGATGTAAAAGTCTAGGAAGACTAGATCAACTGTACAAGGTAAATCTGCACTGTAAATATTTATGGTTAGTAACACAGATCCCATTCTTGGTTGTTAATTATCCAAAATTTGCTCTTCTCTCTCACATCTCTGAGTTAGTTGTCCTTTTCTTTTTAAGAACACATGTTGGAAAGGCATATTTATGAAACAGCTTTCTCTTCCCACCCTTTTTGCTTGGAATTAAACAACATATGTAAGATAGAGAAGCATCGGACAGATAACATCCTGTATCACTGAGAGCTGAAAGACTGATAGCAGTATTTGCATCTTTGGGTATTATTACTTCCTTTTCAGAGACTGTAATTTTTTGACACTGTCCTGGTTTCGGCTGGGATAGAGTTAATTTTCTTCCTAGCAGCAGGCATAGTGCTGTGTTTTGGATTTAGTAGGAGAAGAATGTTGATAACATGCTGATGTTTTTAGTTGTTGCTGAGTACTGCTTATGCTAGTCAAGGACTTTTTCAGCTTCCCATGCTCTGCCAGGCGCACAAGAAACTGGGAGGGGGCACAGCCAGAAGAGTTGATCCAAACTGACCAAAGGGCTATTCCATACCATATGACGTCATGCTCAGTATATAAACTGGGGGGGGGGTGGCCAGGGAGCAGGGATCGCTGCTCGGGAACTGTCTGGGTATCGGTCGGCGGGTGGTGAGCAATTGCATTGTGCATCACTTGCTTCGTGTATCATTATTATTATTATTATTATCATTATTATACTGTTACTATTAGCATTACTATTTTACTTTATTTCAATTATTAAACTGTTCTTATCTCAACCCAGGAGTGTTTTTCACTCTTACTCCTCCGATTCTCTCCCCCATCCCATCGGGGTAGGGGGAGTGAGCGAGCGGCTGCGTGCTGCTTAGTTGCTGGCTGGGGCTAAACCACGACAGTCCTTTTTTGGCGCCCAACGTGGGGCACGAAGGGTTTGAGATAACAACAGATTAACCAGAGTGTATTAAGGAGTCTGTTAACAGTTGCCGGTCACGATATTAGTTCTTCTGATCTGCACCATGTTCTTTTTTTTGCAGCACGCGTTAAAGCTTGCTGTCAGTTTGTGTAGTGTGCTATGCTCTGCAGTGATTCATGATCTTTTGCTTGGGAGGCTCCTTATCAAAACCCTGACCTTGAGCATTCTTTGGTATTTGGGTTTCATACAGAAGTCACTACTGTACTTCGGGTACTACCTCATAGAGAGAGTTAGCAATTATACTTCTTACTCTGAAAGGCTTGTTGTGGAGGAAATACAGAATGGCACCTTTGCTGCTTTCTTCTATGATGTTTCCTCCTTCATTACAACAACTTTCCTGTATCTTGAACACCCCTGGGCAGTTAAGATACTTCTATTGATACTTCTTGGGAATGTTGTTTCCGTTTTGATAAAGGTCAGTAAGCAGTTTAAAAATACCATCCAGAGATCTACCCCAAGGCTGGATAGTTATGAGTGGCAGGGTGTGTGGGATCGTATGCGCAAGTACCTAGGGCAGTGGGGACCTCCAGTGTTTTGGAACTTCACCCCTGAACAAGTGCAGAATCCTGAAGAATTAGTAAAGTATTTGGAAGAAGTATGTTGTCACCCTGGTAGCTCCAGAGAGACACAAATCATTGCAACATGCTGGGGACTGGCCCATGCCTATTGAGCCGTGGTCAACACTAATCAGTACTCTCAAAAGAAAGAGAAGGTCTCTGGATCTGATGACAAAACAACAAGCACTGTGGCTACTCCAACCCCCACTACAGGCCCTGCGGCTACTCTAACCCCCACTACAGGCCTTGCAGCTACTCAAACCCCTGCCCCAGGCACTGTGGCTACTCCAACCACAGCCATGGGCACTGCGGCTACTCAAACCACAGCCATGGGCACTGCGGCTACTCAAACCCCAGTGACAGACACTGCGGTTAAACCAGAGAACCAACCTGCGCCGGTATCAGTTGCCCCTATACAGAAGAAAAAATACACGAGGAAATCAGTTCGTTTAGTAAGGGATGAAGATGAACCAGGGCCATCACGAGAACCAGAGGAGGAAGAACCCATAAATGAGATGGTGACCACCCGATCCCTATCCCTGAGTGAGCTGCGAGATATGCGAAAAGATTTCGGTCGTCATCCAGGCGAGCACATCATCACCTGGCTGCTCCGATGCTGGGATAACGGGGCCAGTAGCCTGGATTTAGAGGGTAGGGAAGCCAAGCAGCTGGGATCCCTTTCCAGGGAAGGGGGCATTGACAAAGCAATTGGAAAAGGGGCAAAACCGCTCAGCCTCTGGAGGTGACTTCTGTCAAGCGTGAAGGAAAGGTATCCCTTCAAGGAGGATGTTTTATACCGCCCAAGCAAGTGGACCACCGTAGAGAAAGGTATCCAGTACCTGAGGGAATTAGGCGTGCTGGAGGTGATTTACAGTGACCTGAATGATGAGCAGTTAACCAAAGACCCAGATGAAGTCAGGTGCACACAATCCATGTGGCGGAAGGTGGTACGGAGCGCACCAGCATCGTATTCCAACTCGTTGGCAATACTAGCCTGGAAAGACGACGAGGCACCAACGGTGGATGAAGTGGCTAGACAACTCCGGGACTACGAAGAAAAGCTCTCTTCCTCCCTACGGGCCTGTGTCTCGGCTGTGGAAAAACTGTGCCAAGAGTTCCAACAACTCAGAGAGGATCTGTCCTACTCCCCACCTGCACAGACCAGTGTCTCAGCCATTAGGAGTCAACGTCCCTATGCTCAAGAGAGAGGATATAGAGGATACGCACCACGGGGTTTTACCTGCGTGATTATGGAGAGGACATGAGAAAGTGGGATGGAAAACCCACCTCAACCTTTTTTCCTTCTGGCCAGTCCATGATCACTTCCAAGATTCCTGGGCGACTGGGGTTTCCTATTCGAGCCCGTTGTGTGATCAATGCAACCCACTTACTCCATGTAGCATCAGTTGCATGATGTGTAGAGGGGACCCTCCCTTTGAACATCCAGCCCAACACCGGCGGTCGGGGTGCCAGCAGGAGCTGTGCTTCAGTACCAACCACTTCTGAAGCAGCTCGAACCCCTTCATATGCTGCCAGTATCTCCTTCTCAGTTGGAGTATAGCGGGCTTCGGATCCTCTGTATCCCCGACTCCAAAACCCTAGGGGTCGACCTCGAGTCTCCCCTGGTGCTTTCTGCCAGAGGCTCCAGGTAGGGCCATTCTCCCCGGCTGCGGTGTAGAGCACATTTTTAATATCCTGCCCTGCCCGGACTGGCCCAAGGGCTACTGCATGAACTATCTCACGTTTAATTTGTTCAAAGGCTTGTTGTTGCTCAGGGCCCCATTTGAATTCGTTCTTCTTCCGGGTCACTTGATAGAGAGGGCTTACAATCTGGCTGTAATTTGGAATATGCATTCTCCAAAACCCCACAACGCCTAAGAAAGCTTGTGTTTCCTTTTTGCTAGTTGGTGGGGACATAGCTGTTATTTTGTTGATCACATCCATTGGGATCTGACGACGTCCATCTTGCCATTTTATTCCTAAAAACTGGATCTCCTGTGCAGGCCCCTTGACCTTACTCTGTTTTATGGCAAAACCAGCCTTCAGAAGGATTTGGACTATTTTCTTTCCCTTCTCAAAAACGTCTTCTGCTGTGTTGCCCCACACAATGATGTCATCAATGTACTGCAGATGTTCTGGAGCTTCACCCTGTTCCAGTGCTGTCTGGATCAGTCCATGGCAAATGGTGGGGCTGTGCTTCCACCCCTGGGGCAGTCGGTTCCAGGTGTACTGAACACCCCTCCAGGTAAAAGCAAACTGGGGTCTGCACTCTGCTGCCAAAGGGATGGAGAAAAATGCATTAGCAATATCAATTGTGGCATACCACTTAGCTGCCTTTGACTCCAGTTCATATTGAAGTTCTAGCATGTCTGGCACGGCAGCACTCAGCGGCGGTGTAACTTCGTTCAGGCCACGATAGTCCACTGTTAGTCTCCACTCCCCATTAGACTTCCGCACTGGCCATATGGGACTGTTAAAGGGTGAGCGAGTCTTGCTGATCACTCCCTGGCTCTCCAGTCGACGAATCAGGTTATGGATGGGAATCAGGGAGTCTCGGTTGGTGCGATATTGCCGCCTGTGCACAGTTGTGGTAGCGATCGGCACCTGTTGTTCCTCAACCTTCAGCAACCCTACAATCGAAGGGTCCTCTGAGAGACCGGGCAAGGTGGACAACTGTTTAATTTCCTCTGTCTCCAAAGCAGCTATACCAAAAGCCCACCGGTACCCTTTTGGGTCCTTGAAATACCCTCTCCTGAGGTAGTCTATGCCAAGGATGCACGGAGCGTCTGGGCCAGTCACAATGGGGTGCTTTTGCCACTCATTCCCAGTTAGGCTCACTTCAGCTTCCAGTACAGTTAGCTGTTGGGATCCCCCTGTCACTCCAGAAATACAAATGGGTTCTGCCTCTCTATAGTTTGATGGCATTAGCGTGCACTGTGCACCAGTGTCCACCAGAGCCTTATACTCCTGTGGGTCTGACGTTCCAGGCCATCGAATCCACACAGTCCAGTAAACCCGGTTGTCCCTTTCCTCCACCTGGCTGGAGGCAGGGCCCCTCTAACACTGGTCACAGTATTCGCTGTTCACTTCCTGTAAATGTGAATCAAAAGTCCCCTGCTCAAGGTCGGAAGTAAAATTAGCCCTCTTACTCTGTCTCGGGAACTGCTCACTGGAAACTGGAGCTGCAATTTTCCTGGGAGAACCGCCTTTT
Source organism: Pelecanus crispus (assembly GCF_030463565.1). Classification (NCBI taxonomy): domain Eukaryota; kingdom Metazoa; phylum Chordata; class Aves; order Pelecaniformes; family Pelecanidae; genus Pelecanus; species Pelecanus crispus. Next base: position 101,697,059 of record NC_134645.1, read on the forward strand.
CTAATAGTTTTTCCTTGCAACTCACGCACCCGTGCCTCTAAGGTTGAGGTGGGTTTTCCATCCCACTTCTGACACCACATTTGCCACCATCCATGAGTCAGTATAGAGATAAAGGACTGGCCACTTTTCTCTTTCAGCAATATCTAAAGCCAGCTGGATGGCTTTCACCTCTGCAAACTGACTCGACTGCCCTTCTCCTTCAGCAGTTTCTGCAACTTGTCGTATAGGACTCCATACAGCAGCTTTCCACCTCCGATGCTTTCCCACAAGACGACAGGACCCATCAGTGAACAGGGCATATTGCTTTTCATTTTCTGGCAATTTATTATACAGTGGGGCCTCTTCAGCACGTGTCACCTCCTCCTCTGGTGATATTCTAAGGTTTTTTCCTTCTGGCCAGTCCATGATCACTTCCAAGATTCCTGGGCGACTGGGGTTTCCTATTCGAGCCCGTTGTGTGATCAATGCAACCCACTTACTCCATGTAGCATCAGTTGCATGATGTGTAGAGGGGACCCTCCCTTTGAACATCCAGCCCAACACCGGCAGTCGGGGTGCCAGCAGGAGCTGTGCTTCAGTACCAACCACTTCTGAAGCAGCTCGAACCCCTTCATATGCTGCCAGTATCTCCTTCTCAGTCGCCAAAAAGGACTGTCGTGGTTTAGCCCCAGCCAGCAACTAAGCAGCACGCAGCCGCTCGCTCACTCCCCCTACCCCGATGGGATGGGGGAGAGAATCGGAGGAGTAAGAGTGAGAAACACTCCTGGGTTGAGATAAGAACAGTTTAAGAATTGAAATAAAGTAAAATAGTAATGCTAATAGTAACAGTATAATAATGATAATAATAATAATGATACACGAAGCAAGTGATGCACAATGCAATTGCTCACCACCCGCCGACCGATACCCAGACAGTTCCCGAGCAGCGATCCCTGCTCCCTGGCCACTCCCCCCCAGTTTATATACTGAGCATGACGTCATATGGTATGGAATAGCCCTTTGGTCAGTTTGGATCAACTCTTCTGGCTGTGCCCCCTCCCAGTTTCTTGTGCGCCTGGCAGAGCATGGGAAGCTGAAAAAGTCCTTGACTAGCATAAGCAGTACTCAGCAACAACTAAAAACATCAGCGTGTTATCAACATTCTTCTCCTACTAAATCCAAAACACAGCACTATGCCTGCTGCTAGGAAGAAAATTAACTCTATCCCAGCCGAAACCAGGACAGACATTTAAAATAACGTGCCTAATTTTAGCTACATGAAGGACAAAATCCTTCATGAATTCTCTGCCGTGTTAGGACAGCTAATGGTAAAATTTTCAGTCATTAGAAGCATCAGAAATCCACTTTGACTTTCATGGAATATATAGAAATAGCACTTTTAGACTTGTGACTTTCTGGAATTTGAAATTAGTCAGTGAATTTAATGGGCTTTTTTTCATGTATACATGCAAAAAGCATCATTACATAAAGTTTACTTCATAAAGAACATCATCACATAAATTTTATTTTATAAAGATATCGGTATAAAGATAATAAAATATTTAAATGCTTAAGATATTATTTCTTAGTCTTAATTTTCTAATTTTAATTATCTGACAAATTTATAACAAAGATAGAACTTTTTAGCAAGTTAAAAAATTTTTGTATACATTCTAGCATGCAAAATACTGTCCTGCTTTGGGAGGAGAAATTAACAGCCAAGATTTTCAAGAAATAATAAGACTTAACATTTCATAAGGAGCTTTATTAGAATTTAGAGAAAGAAATAGAATAATCTTACATTTCAGGAAGATTTATAGCTGATACAAAAGATAGGTTATCAGGATATGTACTAAGTTGAATACACTAGCTATCTTGTTGCCTTTTATAAAGGCAGCTGGTTTTCAGGACATCTGAAGGAGTATCAGCAAAAAGCACCAATGTCTATAGTGCTGTCATTTATGAAAGTGTATTGATCAGATAATCACAGTTGCTAGGTGTACATGCAATGAATCAAAAAATTATATATTCTACTTAATGAAAGCCACAGAAATCATTAGTTATACCAAATGTCTTCTAATTATTCATTTTCTATAGAAGAATTAAAATCATCAGAGGACAGTCATTATCAACCAAATTTGATTACTCATTGAAACATGACATGCCTGCAAAAGAACAATCCTAAAAGTGGAAGGAATATTATGAATGAATTAATTAGGTTTCTTGGGGAAGTACCTGCTGCCACTTTGAAACTGGTATTTAGACTTTCTATTTTTTACATCTAAAGTACCATATGGTTTAGCTGATTTTCAAATTAATATGACAAAAGTCAGAAATTTCTTACGAGCTTTTCACTTCTATACTCTGAGACATTGAAACATATTTAAAAGTCTGCTTTTCTCAAAGTATTGCTCCAAAAGAATAGCTCATAGAAATTAATGAAGATTATTGCTATTTGCAATATGTGCTTTCATCCTCCTTCCTGCCCCCAAAAATGCCACCAGCCCTAGTAATATTAGAGGGAGGTTGCTTGATCATGAAAGACCAGCTAACACAGTAGTGCTCCTAAGTGTTGGGATTTTTTTGTATTGTAGGTAGCTGGTTTTATTACAACATATATTTGCAAGGGAAAAAAATAGAATCACAGTGTTCAACAACTGGGTGTAGCTACAGAAGTGGGATCTTATTAGAAAGACTTCAGAAAGCCAAGGTAACTTGGCATTTCAACTCTGTTGAAATGATACGAACTTTATTGGTTGGTTACAGCGAATCATGTCTTTTCCAAGGTGAGTATAGCTTTGAAAAAGAGCATACTTTATGAACTGCTAGCTTTGGAAGCACTTTAAAAATATCAGAATGCTAAAATATTACCTTGGCTATCAAACTGCATTCAATTTCTGTATATTTCTTTTTCTGGGGAAAAAAAAAATTAATAAAAAAATTTGATTTGGAAGAAAAACTCCTTTTAGCCAAAACTAAAACAAACAAAAAGTGGTGGTGTTATAGTGCTTCATTTTTTTTATTTCATAAACTACAATCTCTGATCATATTTCCACAATAATTCATAGTCTCATAGCTACACCTTGGAAGCTGAAGTCAAGCTTTCTCAATAATTTAGGCTGTTTTGATAAAATGATTGAAAGTTAAAATTTAAATGCTAACCCTGACAAAATGACAGAAGTAAATGGGAATGATGTTTCGTAGAAGGGTGAGCACTTGTCTGGACAAAGAGTACAGAACAATTGAGAGAAGAGGTCTGGGAAAAGGGAAGCGAGCATGAATGCTACCTGTGAAGCCTGGGGTGTAGAGCTGACTGAAGTCACGTTGAGTTAGCTCTATAGACAGCAGAGAGCAGAATGAGAGAACGGACAGGAGAGTATGCAGCCATCAGCAGATAGATGTGGTGTAGCTGAAACTTACTAACACCGGAAACACATTCAGATGGAAAAAGGTACTAAAGCCAGGGAATCAGTACAATAACTTTCCTCCTCAGTAACAAACAAGAGAAGAAATATAATATTCTGACAATCTCTGGCAACAAATCAGGTGCACAGAGTTCTGAAACTATGGAAAATAGCAATTTGTTGAATGCATTGTCTTAGTAGACACCTATGGGTGTGAGAGCTTGGTTAGTTTTCATCTCAATCAGTCTAACACATTTAATTGGATCCCTTTTACTGAGGTCCTTTTCCCCCTCTCTGCCCGTAATCGTCTCTTTAATTTAAATGTTTAAACTAATTCTTTTTTAATCAGGAAATTACTGCCATTTAAGAACACTCAAAATTTATTATTTAGGACGCCTCTAGACATATGCAATGTGTTGTGTCATGTAACTAGCTCTATATGATACTCAAGTTTCTGCCACTATTTTCTTTTATTCTTTATTCTTTTTTAAATTTTTACTCTTTTAAAAAATGTAATAATAACAATTGAGTAAAAAATATTTTTATGAAGAAATATAAGACTATAAGCCAGATAACATTGCTGTACTAGGGTTTCTCTGCATTAAGGGGAATGTAATAGGCTCAGTGGATGAGTACACCAACTAGATGAAGGTCAGAAGTTTCCATGTACTGACAGGAAAGTTCAACTCACCTTATAACATTTAAAATCAGTTGAATTCTATATTGTTTGAAGCTTGCAGACAGAACTGTTGCTGTTTCTGTAGTCTTGTTGCCCTAGAACACCCTCTCTCATTTCCTCAGAAATTCAGTTTTACTGGTAAATATACTGGAGGTTGTTTCTTTTTGTCTAAATGATGGACAGAAGAGCCTGACTATAAAAGCTTTATTGCCATTCAAGTGATTGTTCCTTATATCTGTATCAATTCCATATACTTTGTTTTAATAAATATAGGTAATAAACATAACAAACATATTTATAATGAGTTATAATATAGATGCATGCTCTCTGCAAAAAATAAAATACCTGAAAATAGAAATACAATGAGGAAAACCACAAAACTCCCCCAAAATTCTAATTTTTATATTTTTTAGTTGTATATTTTGGTGCTTATCCTTAGGACTGGTTTAATATAAATTTATTTCCATTCTGCTTTATGGTGTCCTCTACATTAACAGATGAATCAAGCTGTTAACTGGCCATGATGAAAAAATCTAAAATAACCTAGTGCTCCAGTATTTCCTTACAATTTGGTGCTACATACATTTTTGAAAGGACATTTCATGTCTTCTTAATGCTAAGGGCATTCATCAAAACGGATTTCATGCTATGACTGAATTTTGTTCTTTTAGTTGAATTTCAATGATTACTTAAACACAGTGTATAATTACCAGCTGGTTTGGTAGTCCATCACTCATGAATGATACCAATATTCGCAGAATTCAACTGTTATTTGAAAATGTGGAAAGTAACCTCAAGATATGGTTGCCTGGCGCACAGATAGGGACTGTAGTATCAATACGCTGACCCTTATTATTATGTCAGTTACCTCTATTTGAACACGATGAATTATATTTCAGTGAAATTAAAGATCTAAGGACATATGCATCAGAACAAAGTGCTGAATTCCCAAGGAAGATGCAGGCTTGGACATGGGATGATATAGGAATGTACTACTATGCTGTGCAAAACATGGCATGATGTTGCTTTAATAACCACTTTATAACTAAGTGAATCCTCTCTTTGCCCTCTTTGTTTGAACTTTTAAGTTTATAGTAACTGCAATTACCATTCGTTAAGACCAAATTGTGATCATAGTGTTCAGCCATATTTGGAGAGGAAAGTTAAAGCCTTGATTTCTACCTCAAAAATGAGTGCTAATATCACAAGGCAAGAAAATTCTGTAGAGCCTCAGTAAGATTCTCAATAAGATTCTCAGAAGTATGAGAGAAACTGAGGTACAGGATAGGGCTAAATTATTTCCCCAGTACAGTGAAAGTGGAGATCTGTAATTCAGAGTTAAAAAAAAAAAAAATTCATACCATATGCATGATTATCTGGTGTTTTGAAAGAATCCTTGAGGCCACTTCCAACACTTTAATTATATTTGTTGTCCACATAGACTGCAAACCATAGCTTTTCACCTTGCTGGAAGCATCACTGCTATTTGTAGACAGACTGTCTACTGGGCAATATGGTTTTGTATTCTTATGTGGCAGATTCATTGTCAAAAGCCAATACAGATTTACCAAAGGCAAATTCGGTTTAACCAACCTGATTGCTTTCAATGATGAAATAGTTTGCTCACTGGATGAGGAGAGAGCTGTGGATGTTATCTACCTTGATTTCAGTAAAGCATTTGACACAGTCTCACACAATGTTCTTGTTGACAAGCTAGTTAAGAAATGGACTGGACAGATGGACAACAATTGGTGGAAAACAACCTATACTATTGAGCTCAAAGGATGGTGGATAATGGCTTGAAGTCAAACTGGCACCCACTCATGAGTGGGTTTGCTCAGGGCTCAATACTGTTCAATATCTTTCTAGATTGTATGGATGAGGAGACTGAATGCATTATCTCCAAGTTGGTGGGTGGCACCAAACTGGGTGGAGAAGCAGATAAGTCAGAAGGAAGAGCATCCATACAGAGATGCCTCAACAGGCTAGAAAACTGGGCCAAAAAGAATCACATGAAGTTCAACAAGGATAAATGTAAAGTCCTGTAGCTGTAATAACCCCAAAGACCAGCAAAACCTGAGGTCTTTACCCCTATAAGCAGGTAGGGGTATATCTCTGCCAGGAAGGCCCTGGGGGTTGTGGTGGATAGCAAGCTGAACTTGAGCCAGTGGTATGTACCTCAGCAGTAAGAAAAGAAAACCACATCCTGGGCTGCAACATCTAGCATATAGTTAGCAGATCAAGGGAGGTGGTTACTCAGCTCTGCTTGGCACTTTTTAGGCAACACCCAGAATATTGTGTCCAATTATGTTCCTCCCCCTGAAGCTACTTGTGCCCATTGCCTCTTCTGTCACTGGGCATCCTTGTGAAGAAAGTACCTTGATGTTCTCTGTAACTACCTTTTAGGTGTTGGAAAACTGTGACTAGATTCCCCTTGAGATGTCTCTTCTCTAAGCTGAAGGGACCCAATTTCTTCAGCCTTTCTTCATATGACCAGTTCCCCAACCCTCCGATCATTTTGGGGCCCTCTGGGGGACACTCTCTAACTTTGCTGCTCTCAACAGAAAGTTGGACCAGATAGTCTCCAGAGGTGTCTTCTGGCCTAGACTTTTCTATTATTCTATACACTAGTTGCATTTAGACATGCTATTTGTAGGTTGCTTACATGTAGGATGTGGGCTACTTCTGCACATCAAAGCCTCATAAAAGTGGGCTGATCTGTGAGTACACATGAATTCCAACTTCCATATAACTTGATTTTATAAAGTAGTGTAAACATATCAGATTATTTCAGTATCATTAACTGTATAAATAAGGACTTTCTTTGAAGATTAACTGGGTGAGGAGATCCTCAAAGGGAGACATAGCATTATTCATCAGCTCTGGTAGCTGTTATCTGATGTGAAAGTAATCTGATACAGCACATCAGTTCTGACATCTGTGATCCCCTGTATCTTTTCAAATTTGTTAAGTCATATGGACTTACTTTGTATCTTACATCTAACTTGATGTGTCTCTATGACATTGCTGAATTTATCATTTCTCAAATTAATAGCAAGTTTTTGTCATGTCAGAATAGAAGCAGAATAGACATGAGGGAATGCTGGAATTGCGCAAAACTGATACTTGCTTAGCTTTGGTCAAAATGACAGGAGTGTTTACAAATAGTATTTTCATGACCATTGTTTCACAAAGCAGATGGTTGTTATGTAATATTTCACTAACAGGTTTGGAGTTTTTTTATTTCCAAATATAGTTGTTCAGAATGTATTGAATACCAGTTATCCTTTCAAATATGGCCCTTTGTTTCCTGGTGCTGCAGTACCATTCATTATTCATAACCAGTCCTGCAGTCTGAGTACTTTCTGAATATCCTCTGAGAAGTCAGAGCTTGTACAGATGTGGAATGACACTGGTACGCACAGCTTCTCCTATGTTAGTTCTTAAAAGATATTTTGTCTGAGCATGTCAACAAATGCAGATACCACTATATCCAGTTATGTTCTAAAATACATGCAGATACCACTATATCCAGTTATGTTCTAAAATATACCCCTGGATAGAGTTCATTACTCAAAACATTATACAAAACAATTTACTGAATAGAAATAATGACAGAGAGACATTACTGGCAACAGGTCAATAGGCCTTGCGATAGCAGCAGTGGCATACTTCACAGTACTTCATACAATGTACTTAATTACATATTTATTCACCCAGTAAATAAATATCTAGGACTTCATTTTCATGAAAGCATTAATAAAATGATGAAATTGCTTTGCAGAATCATAGAATCGTTTAGGTTGGAAAAGACCTTTAAGATCATCCAGTCCAACCATTAACCTACACTAACAAGTCTACTCTAAGCCAATCAAGGGTAGACTAGACTAAACCATGTCCCCAAGTGCCACATCTGCCCATTTTTTGAACACTTCCAGGGATGGTGACTCCACCACCTCCCTGGGCAGCAATACATAAAAATAATTTTTTCCAGTGTACTGTAATAATTGCAAAAAACATGCTCAAAAGTTATTATAGATTTACAGAATATTGCATAGAAATACAAGAAATTATTTGTTGTGTATTTTTAATAGAGCTGGATACCAAATCCATTGACAATATGTTGTTTGTTGCTCTGATCATCTAATTACAATTACTACATATTTTAGAATACATGGGCTGGGTCATTGTCTCACTGATGTCTAAATATAAAACAATTTTATTAATTTACCTCACTTTACCGTAGAGAATTAATTACTCTGTTCTCCAGCCAATCTCACTGTAGAAATGTCCTCTTGTTGCAGGGATGCTTGCATATAGACAGTTAGAAGGTGTTATCTTGACCTTTTAAGTATGATATTGAATATTTTGTGAAGACAGTAGTTGCAATATTTGGTTAGTCTGATAGCATTATCATCTTGCATACATACACCTATAAATGTTGTAATTCAGCCAAGCATTATGCATGACCTAAAAATAATAATTCCACGGTTTTATCACACTATATTGTATTTAAAGTCTGCCAGAATAAACCTGAGTTGAAAACATAAGATTTCATCTCATAATAGGCATAATGAAACTCTCAGCCCAGCTGTTCAGTTTCATTCTCTGTTTGAAAGAAAGAAAGTCTCTTTGTTTGCAGAAGATAAAAGGTAGAAAAGGTATTTTTAGAAGTCAGTTATTGAAATTCAATCTATTAACTAAAACATTCATTTATTTAAAGTAAAATTCTGAACATTTTGCCTAGCCAAGCAGTGGGAAAAAAATCTGTAGCCAGGCCAGTATGCACTCCCAGTTCTCTCTACACTGCCTTTCTCATCCCAGCATCTCAGCTCTGAATATTTTCCCCTCTGACCAGGAGAAAAGCCTTTTCAGCCCTCATAGGCAAATAGAAAATCAGCTAAAGACCATAAACCAAAACCAATCTCCTCTCCTATTCATAGATGTGCAATACATGTATAGCACAGAGGAGTTCTTTTGAGGTTGGGGTGCAGGGTGTTTTGGCTTTGGTTTTTTGGGGTGGTGTTTTTTGGGGTTTTTTTTTGCATTGAATCTTGTACTTCTAAGCTTTTCTTTCTATAGGCTCTAGTCTTGGGAGTGTAAACAAAGAATAGAAACCAATGCATCCAAACTTGTACACTATCAACATATGTATAGGCTGTTATGGTTATATTAGTGCATACAGCTTGCTTAATCGTGCCAAAACAGATAAAATTTATGTGCATAAATCTGTCAATGTTTGGGCTCTTGCTCTTAATTTTATTGATATTTAATTATGCCAGGGTAATTCAGAGGAAAGTCACAATACTTGAACTGCTTACTGCAAATTTTATTCTCAGGCAACTTGACTGTAAAATTATTTCTTGTTTTGAGTTGGAGAAAGATACTTAGATCTTTCAAGTATTACGCTGAAAAAAAAGATGATGATCAAATACTTAACTATGTCAATGTTAACTTCAGAGTATTAAATGTATACATGAACTGTGTAATCTTTCACTCAGTCTTTTTGCATTATATAAAATAGGATTTCTCTTTTTTTTTTTTTTTTCACATTAAGAGTTAGAAAGTTTTTGGGTTTTTAAATCAGATTCTGGGGAAACTTGTTTAAGCAACAGTGAGAACTATATCAAGCTCCATGGCATCTTATTTGCCTCACAGTGTACTGGAAATGAAACTGTCTGTATTCCAGATTCACTCAAGAAACAACGTGTGTTTCAGCTGCTACTGGAATTCCATGGCATGGTAATGATAATATCGCAGACACCTTCAGTAAGATGAGGTGAATGCCACATTGAAGCTTTCACCCCAGTAATATCCCAAAGAACACCAGACCTTGTAGATAAGATTTCAGAAACTGGAAGCACGTGGAGAGTGCCTAATAGCAATCTTGTCAGTTCCCAATAAGAAGTCCTTAGCCAGAGATGGTATTAATTTTATTCATTGTCATCTATCTTTCTCTGAAATGGTAGAATCATAGAATCATAGAATGCTTTGGATTGGAAGGGACCTTTAGAGGTCATCTAGCCCAACCCCCCTGCAGTGAGCAGGGACAGCTTTAACTAGATCAGGTTGCTCAGAGCCCCAGCCAACCTGACCTTGACCATGGTCATGGATAAATGACATAGCTGCATAGTAAACAGGGGAAAAGAGGAACTTCTAGTGAACGATTAATTTCATCATTTTTAGATGTCTATTTTGGATTAAATCAATCACACTAAAAAACTTCTCAAACAGGTTCCTCTCAGAAAATGTAGATGTCTGCAAGCAAATAATTTTATCTTCCTGTATGTATATGAACTGTCTCCTAAGGCTTCATGTCTTTGTATGTGTGCGTACACAGATTTGAAATTATACTTCAACTTGGACTGCTCTGGGTTTCTAGGGCACTGGAACAGGACTGCAAAGCTAAGAGAGTGTGCAATTTAGCCAATTAATCCAGAGAGTTACAGGGGTTGAGAACAGCATTTCAAAGGATATCCTTTGAGCTATAAGTACCCTTCCTTCATGAATACAACCATAACTCTAACATCTCTGAGTAGTGGGAGAGGAATAAGAATTTATACACATACCTTTGGGTTCCAATGCTTGACTACCCTTTCTTTTGGTGAAGATTTTTCTCCTAATATCCAATCTAAATCTGCCCAGACACAGCTTGAGCCCATTTCCTCTCGTCCTATTGCTAACTATTTGGGAGAAGAGACCAACACCCACCTCACTACAACCTCCTTTCAGGTAGTTGTAGAGAGCGATAAGGTCTCCCCTCAGCCTCCTCTTCTCCACAAGAAACAACCCCAGTTCCCTCAGCCGCTCCTCATAAGGCCTGTGCTCCAGACCCTTCACCAGCCTTGTTGCCCTTCTCTGGACACGCTCCAGCACCTCAATGTCTTTCTTGTATTGAGGGGCCTAAAACTGGACACAGTATTCCAGGTGCGGCCTCACCAGCGCCGAGTACAGGGGGACAATCACCTCCCTGCTCCTGCTGGCCACACTATTCCTGATACAAGCCAGGATGCTGTTGGCCTTCTTGGCCACCTGGGCACACTGCTGGCTCATGTTCAGCTGGCTGTCTACCAACACCCCCAGTTGCTTTTCGGCCAGGCAGCTTTCCAGCCACTCTTCCCCAAGCCTGTAGCGTTGCATGGGGTTGTTGTGACCCAAGTGCAGGACCCGGCACTTGGCCGTGTTGAACCTCATACAGCTGGCCTCGGCCCATCAGTCCAGCCTGTCCAGATCCCTCTGCAGGGCCATCCTACCCTCCAGCAGATCGACACTCCCACCCAGTTTTGTGTCATCTGCAAACTTACTGAGGGTGCACTCAATCCCCTCATCCAGAGCGTTGATAAAGAAATGAAACAAGGCTGGCCCCAAAACAGAGCCCTGGGGAACACCGCTTGTGACCAGCTGCCAACTGGACTTAACTCCATTTACCACAACTGTCTGGGCTAGGCCACCCAGCCAGTTTTTTACCCAGTGAACAGTACGCCCATCCAAGCCATGAGGTACCAGCTTCCTAAGGAGAATGCTATGGGAGACGGTGTCAAAGGCTTTACTGAAGTCCAAGTAGATGACGTCCACAGCCTTTCCTTTATCCACCAGGTGGATCGCCAGGTCATAAAAGGAGATCAGGTTGGTCAAGCAGGACTTGCCTTTCATGAACCCATGCTGGCTGGGCCCGGTCACCTGGTTGACCTGCACATGCCTGTTGAGCACACTCAATATGAACTGCTCCATAATCTTTCCTGGCACCGAGGTCAGGCTGACAGGCCTGTAGTTCCCCGGGTCCTCCTTCCGGCCCTTCTTGTAGATGGGCGTCACATTGGCAAGCCTCCAGTCATCAGGGACCTCCCCTGTTAACCAGGACTGCTGATAGATGATGGAAATACGTCCCATTCTGAGCCCCAGTCCAAGAAGTATGTTGATAAAGTAAAGCAAATCCAGCAGAGGATCACTAAGGCAGTTAGAGAGCTGGTATGCATAACTTGGGAGGAGACACACAGGCTGTCATGGTTTAACCCCAGTTGACAACTGAGCACCACACTGCCACTCGCTCACCCTCTACTGCACTCCAGTGGGATGGGGGAGAGGATCAGAAAAAAAAAAGTAAAACCCGGACAGAAGAGGAAGAGATAATAATAATGATAACAGTAACAGTAATAATGATAAAAGAATATACAAAACAAGTGATGCACAATGCAATTGCTCACCACCTGCTGACCAATGCTCAGGCTGCCCCCTAGTAGTGATTGCTGCTCCCTGGCTAACTCCCCCCCAGTTTATATACTGAGCATGACATCATATGGTATGGAATAGCCCTTTGGCCAGTTTGGATCAGCTGTCCTGGTTATGCTCCCTCCTAGCTTCTTGTGCACCTGGCAGAGAATGGGAAGCTGAAAAAGTCCTTGACTAGCATAAGCAGTACTTAGGAACAACTAAAACATCAGTGTGTTATCAACATTATTCTTCTACTAAATCCAAAGCACAGCACTATGCCTGCTACTAGGAAGAAAATTAACTCTATCCCACCCAAAACCAGGACAGGGGCTTTGTTTGTTTAGCCCAGGGAAGAGAAGTCAAGCAGGGGAGGCTTTGATTTCATTCTAATGGGAGGTAATGGTGAAGATGGATCAGACTTTTCTCTGACGTGTACAACAAAAGGGCAGGGATGATGGTGAAAAGTTGTAGCAGAGCTTCCAGAGAGGTTGTGGAATTTCCATCCTTGGAGATTTTCAGAATGTAACTGGGGACAGTCCTGAGCAACCTCATCTGCCTTTGAAGGTAGACCTGCTTTGAACCAGAGGCTGAAGTAGATGACCCTCTTCTTCCAATCTATATTGCTCCACAATTCAACAGACTGGTTATTTCATCTCACTATTGCCCACTAGACCAGTTTAGAAGAAAATACATGATTTATTTCTCTCCATGATCCTACACAACACAGATATTTTTTTTCTTCTTTATTTTAAAGACTGTCTCCTCTGAATTATTTAGAATATGAATGTAAATATGTGAACTCAGAGGCTCTTGTGAAGCATTTTGAACTGTTTGACACTATTTCGGTAAAGGATCTGCTTCCTACAATTAGTGCAAAACTGAGTGATTTCACACAGTTTCCCAGGTAGAGTTAGCAAACAGCTGTTTTCTATCTGATACAGAATTCATTTACCTGCACTGATATCTCTTCAAGGAACATGTTTTTTTTCGTAGTTTTCTGCTATTACATTTAAAGATACTATTCTTTAAAAAAGGAAAAAAAGGAAGATTTTTTAAGGTACTTGAAAGGGAGCTAAGAGAATAAAAGAACACTCCTTGTCATTTTATCTTTGAAGTGAAACCTTTGTATAAGTAAATATAAGCCAGTTGGATTTGCTACCTGCTGAAGTAAAATACTTGCATGCTGTAATACTGCAGGTATATATTGTTTGAATTACAATTTCTATAAAATTGAACTTCTGTAAAGGTTTGAACCAGTGAGAGGAATTGAAGATGTTTTAATGTGTCCTTTCCTGAGGCACCTTCTAAATGATGACAAATAGTGATAGGATGAAGTCTCTATTAGACTGTACTTCATAGGATATGAAGCTGTAGTCCAGGGATACTGCAAAAGAGTAATGAAAAATCATTAGGAGCTTTAAAAGACAATATGAGTTTTCTTTTATATATCAAGAAGCCATTATGCACTATTGTGGTGTTCAAGTGTCTTTCCATGGTTTCATTATTAACCTTCATTTTCAAAACTTTGTAACTCAGACATTTTAAATCATATTATAAATACACCTTATTTGTCCAAATGCATACATGCTAATTTTGTTTAAAAAAATTAAATATGCTTAGTCTAAATATATTGACATTATTGGCTGAGGGTCAGACAATAGTAGCAGCCTGGCAAGAAGTTGTTCTTCAAAGATCATGTGCTGAACCGGTGATGTTAATTCAGCTAAGGTCAAATTTGAACAAAGCTTAGTTAAAAATAATGGGTTGGACTCTCCTGTCAGCCAATTCAGTCTATGAAATAACCAGGAGTTCAAAAAGCAACCTAGACAGAAAAGATAATGAGAAGAAAAACTCTGAGAAAAATGAAATGTCAAGGCCTGAAAATTCAAAGAAAGGTAGCAGTGAGCTCTGCAAGTATTCCAGAGACTGAAGTCAATTATGGCTTCACTTAAAATTGTGCTGAGTAATTCAGGCCACTGATAAAGTTCAAAATGCACTACCCACAAGCTTGACCATTGCATATATGGGTCTATTTTTCAGAATTAACATGTTTTTCTTACTTGAAACATTTTTTTTTTTTTTTGCCTACACACAAGATGAAGTTGGGAACTTGTTTCACTGCCTCCATTTTCTCATTTCATGAGTTAATCTCTAACCAATGTTCCCTTGAAAACCAGTAATGTAGGGAAAAGGTATAAAAAAAAAAGTATAAAATTTTTAAAAATATATTTTAAAATATATTTTAAATTTTTTTTAACTAGAAAAGCAATCACCATTAACAGTAGAATTAACTGTACCTTCTCCTTCCCTCTTCATCCATCCAGTACCAGCATTCACACCTACACATAAAAGTTGATTGTATTAAGTCACTTCAGAATTAAGTGGTCTTTCAATTGCTGATTAGTACATTTGACCTCAAGATATTGTTAAAGCTCATTGCATGAATCACTAAATGATAAATTGCTGTATTGGGAATCCTTTTAACAGTGTTTACTAGAAACATAGCAAGGAAGAGTTAGTGTGTATACTTATTTACAGATTTGCTGGGTTACCAGAAATTAATTTGAGAGTAATTGATTGTCAAAATCTGCTTGTATTTTCTCATTCCACGTGCAATTTGACTGGCTACTCAGTAACCAGCTATCTTACACATTCCATACAAACAAGTTCCTATGAAGTAATACAGTATCAGAAAGTGCCTTTTGGGTCTGATCTTGGTTTCCTGCTATTGCAGATGAGTACATTTTATAATTCTTTTCACAAACCAGTGAAGTTCCATTTAAAAGTAGTAAAGTTTTTTTTCTATGACTCGGCTAAAATTATTCAGGAAACTCAATCACTTTGATGACTTGCAACCTTATTTCTATTCAATCACAAGCTCTTTATACCAGTATATTTCTCTGCCAGTATTACTTGTTTCATGGAAATATATTTTAAGGAGAAAAGATAAGCATACCTATGCCTCTTTTGTGCTACAAATGCATAGTTAGATCCTTCCAACCCCTGTTAAAAAAAAAAAAAATCCTTTTTTCTGTCCTGTTGTACTGATATACATAATCTTTTCATATATATGAAAAGACTCAGGCAGAAAAATTATATATACATTTATATATATACTTTTTTATATATAAATAATTTGTTTGGGTCACAAGACGTCATATGAAGTGGAGAATTGTTTGTAAAATGGATGGGAAGGAAGATAAGGGATAAGAAGTGTGCTGATTTGGGCCTTCTAAGAAAAAGCCCAGTACGTAACATTATTTGTAAAAGACAGCTATCCTCACCACAGCAATAGCTGTGCATCCTGACCAGATCCTATCCAATTGTTCTGCTGATGTGCAGACTCAGTCCTGGGCTTGTCAGGTCTCTAGGAGATGACCAGTTTCACATGTCAATTACAGGCTAATGCATTCCTGATTTTATTAGGCAGCTTTTATTCATTCTGTAATCTAACCACTGTAAGTGAATTTGAGTTCCTCTGAATTCTTGTCTGAGCATGAACTATATATTCTTTTCATAAGTTTAATATCTTAATTACCTGCTTATGCATTGCATAATTCTATAGCTTACCAAATTCTTGGAAGCAACTAAGTATCATATTTCATGAAGCTTCTGTTTTATTTATTTGCCATCAAATACTCAACTTCAGACCTTTCTGAGATAAACACACTTTTTAAAAAGTTGTTAAATGCACCTTAGAGCTATTTTTTCCATACAGTGCTGCCACTTATATACTTTATAAATGTGTTATTTTGCATCTGATAAGCACTAACTGAGTTGTACTTCACAGCACGCAAAACATATTTATTTTGCTGTATGTCAGAATAACTGCATATTGTGTGCTCCAACATTTCATTTACAGTTTCCATTGACTTTGCATTTCAGTATGACATTTACTGTTGCCAAGTTTATCAGCATATTCTGAAATGAAAGTTTGGCCTTCTAGTCAGAATAAGAAAGTGGTATCTTGTAATATAAGTTGCATTGAAATATATTCCTATATTCATAAAAATACATTTTATCATCTTTTTCCATCTGTCTGCTTTGATAAATTTCACACAAATGACTATTTTTCTTATAATCAGTTTCAAGGAGAACGTAAATATTCATGAATTCATCTCACCAATATTCATTTGCTGGGTTTTTATTCACATAATAAGGAATCTCTGATGCATCTATTATAATCTCACATACCTTTTCAACTTGACAGTGCTAAATGAGATCCAGGAAATACATGTTTCCTCCATTCATAGGATTTAAAGAGTGATAATAAATTATTGCAATCAGTCATAATAAGTTTATAACTATATAGGAGAAAACAATCCACACAGGAAAGAGTCACAAATATATCCCTCTTTAATTCCTCTTTTTAGTGTATTCAGAATACATGCATTAAAAGGTCTGTGTATTCAGTTCTGTGTTGTTAAGAATTCTGATAGTTTTAATATGATTTGCTTAATTTGCAACATTGTGTATATGCCCATATATAGTAAAGCTTAAGGTTAGACCGTTAAGTAGAGTGAGGGAAGGGAAGGGAATGTATTCCTCTTACATTCCAAATCAGCAGCATGGTTGGATTTTACTTCTACACACAGTGCTACCAAACAAAGGTTTTGGGTCTGAGGTAGTCAATGACAGTCCAGCAACATTATGCAAGAGGATTGTGCAGTCTAGAAAAAAAATCTGTACAGAAGAACAAGGCTTAATAGAAAAAGTTGTTCACAGGAAATGCTGTATATCTGTTTATAATGCCTGTCCATATTCAGTTGCTATTATAATATTGATATCAATTAGTTTGCTAGTAATCTATTTTATTTCACTGAAGTTATTTTAATAAACATACAGGTAGAAGGCTTAGTAAAAACAGACATAAAACTCCAATATTTATTTTCTGAAATGAACCACTTAAAAGTTCCCCAGACCTTGTTTCTTACCAAACTCACAAGTATATCAGTCTTGTTAGGATCTGGGAAGCATGAACTAAACATTGAGCAAAGCCCAGTATGGATTCATAGAGTTCTCATTCTTAAATGTATTTCTCAAGATGAATGTTGGATTGTATGTATTCTCACAAGGTGCTTATCACATGGAATTGTACACAAAATTAAATGGTAGGTTTTGCTTTCTTTAAAGTTCTTCTGATATTACCATCATAATCTTTAATAATAGTGTAGTGGTCACAATAGTTGCCCAGTTTTCTCTTCCTTCATTGACATCTGAGCACTGGAGAAGTATCTTTCCTTTGCCATTACGCTTTTTTTGATGTTCCATATCCAGAAGTCTGGTGAAGGGAAGGCACACACTTGTCATTATAAGATAACGAGTTGCTTAGCTGGCATTAGACAATAAAATCAACATTTTTTTTATTAGCAGTCAGAGTTCTACATGGCTGTTGTTTCAATCAGTATAGAGCCCCCAGTGGTCTTAATACATTTTCATTATGTCCATGCATGACTGAACCCAGAAAGCTTCTCTGTAAAGAAAAATCCCAAAACAGGGAAATAGAAAATGAGACAAGGATATGCATGAAACTAGGTAAAAGAAAGAAGTGCTGTGTGATGATCTACCAGTTTTGCTTCATTTGACACCATGAGTTAGTACTATTTCACAGACACCCAGAGCAGATAGACTTAGATTCGTCTCACGGGTATTCCCCCTAGATCCAGACCAGAGGTGATTGTAGCTGACGCACATGTCTGGGTGGGTGCTGGCTTGGGCCAGGCACAGGCTGCCTGCTCCCCTGGAGCACTAGGACAGAATGTAGTAGCACTCCTGTACAAATATGTGAGATTGCATTGTCTCAGCGACTTGTTCGATCCTAACATTTCAGACCATACCTAGCTCATGGATTTCTAAATTTCTTTAGTGTGCTCCAACATGCATCATAGGTACGTCCTTGCATTTCTTTTTTTTTTAATGTGTATATTCTTTCTTCAGAATTACTTGTATTGTTTTTTATTTGGGTGTGCTGGAGCAAGAAAACATTGTGTATGTTTTAATCTTGCTGCATACAGTACATTTTCAGGAGCTGGATATTGGTGTTTGGATTACAGCAAGAGAGGCTTGTCTATGCTACAGCATACCTATGCATCCATTTATGTACCCATGTAAATGCAAATAAACAAGTTACACTGAGGACATATGCAGATGCTACCTCACAGACTATTCCCTCCAGTAGAAACTAGTTTATAGGATCCTTATTTCAATTGCCATTCAGCAGAAGAGCAGTAAGACTAAGAAATGTTCATTCTCACATTATATATTCCGGATACAGGAAAATCAAAATACAGGTTATTTCTTCGGGCTACACCTGTGGATATTCAGAGAATGTACCTCCCCTGTGTTTACTCTTCAAAAGGCATTCACTCCCAGGCACAGGATGGGGCAAGTGGCTCTGCCATCACACAGCCCCTTCAGCCTGTACTTTATTCAGTCATACGATATCCAACTGATTTCTTGAAGCTTACGTAGTTAACTGTAGTATGCCAGGTCTTTTCCTAGTAGTATGTTCTATACAGTATTTTATACAGTCTTGAGAATCTGGGTCGGTATGCCCTAAATGAAGTTACAGTTATGCAATAATCCTTGCTTTGGAAACTCCTTATAGCAAACTAGGTCAGGATGCATTCCTAAATGCTGAATCCTGTAATAAGAAATGCAGTCATTTTGTGAGCAGCTTCCATGACCCTATTAGTAATTTTCTTTACATTCAAATTGCAAACAATTATATTAGCGTCTCTCTAGGCTCCCTGTAGAGAACCATTTCAAATCAGACCTATGAGGGCTGTTAGAAGAGAACAATGTAAGTACAAAGATATTCTGCTTCTGTGTGTCTGGTGATAAGGAGCCACACTCTATAGTTGGCCATTTGGTGGGTATAATTAAGACATAGTTAGGTAACAGAAACTGAAAATGTAGTACTAGATGAATGATTGCAATTTAACATATTCTGTACTAGAAAAGTAATACAGTACATCAGATGAAATAGGAATAGTTTCCCTCTGGTACAAAGTGTCTCTGACAGGAATGTGACACATGTAGAAGCAAAGCCTATAAACAAAGGCAAAAAGAATAAAGAAACAACAACTGCTGCCAGTTTTGGAATAGGATATGTCTAGTGATTTATTGAATGAATCACTGCACTATATTTCTCAGCATTTACTGTATAAAACCATAGCTCTGGGTGGTGAAAATTTATTCCTTTCATGGCTTTTTATGTGTTTGTGTATTTGGTGTTAGTTGCAAGTTGTTGCAGAAATTAATAGCAAGAAAAAATTTAATAAAAAACATGTTTCATCTGTGCAGTCTTTATATTTGTAAAAATATTCTTGTACAAATAGCCTTCTTATCGTTCTATTAAGCAGATATATGTTCCACCAAACATTCTTGTTCCTATCAGAAAGACTAAGCCATAGATTTCTAAGCCAAGTCCCTGCTTAGCATTTCAGTTGCTTTAATGTCCATAGGCATTTGTTAATTTGACAGTAAAGCTGGGGACATGCACAGAAAGGATATAGTTTTGATGGATGAGGACTGAAAACCTACATCAAACAAAACTTAACTGTCATCTTCCATTGTTGGTTAATAGAAAATAGAGCAATAGTGCATTTTTTTTTTTTCCTGTAACAGCACTATTTACTAGAACAGTCATACAAGAAGGGTACAAAGTTTTGGTTCCCTACTCAGCTTACATCTCCCACCACTGAGAACAATGCCAAGCCTTTCTTCTTGGACTAGCATATGACTTGAGCAAGATCATAGAATCATAGAATACTTTGGGTTGGAAGGGACCTTTAGAGGTCATCTAGCCCAACCCCCTGCAGTGAGCAGGGACAGCTTTAACTAGATCAGGTTGCTCAGAGCCCCAGCCAATCTGACCTTGAATGTTGCCAGGGATGGGGCCTCTACCACCTCTCTGGGCAACCTGTTCCAGTGCTTCACCACACTCGTAAAAAATTTCTTCCTTATGTCTAGTCTAAATCTATCCTTCTTTAGTTTAAATCTGTTATTCCTTGTCCTGTCACAACAGTCCTTATTAAAAAGATTGTCCCCATCCTTCCTATAGGCCCCCTTTAAGTATTGAAAGGCTGCAATAAGGTCTCCTCAGAGCCTTCTCTTCTCCAGGCTGAACAACCCCAACTCTCTCAGCCTGGCCTCATAGGAGAGGTGCTCCAGCCCTCAGATCATTTTGGTGGCCCTCCTCTGGACCCGCTCCAACAGGTCCATGTCCTTCTTGTGCTGAGGGCCCCAGAGCTGGACGCAGTACTCCAGGTGGGGTCTCAGGAGAGCAGAGCAGAGGGGCAGAATCACCTCCCTTGACCTGCTGGCCACGCTGCTTTTGATGCAGTCCAGGATACGGTTGGCTTTCTGGGCTGCAAGTGCACATTGCCGGCTCATGTCCAGCTTTTCATCCACCAGTACCCCCAAGTCCTTCTCTGCAGGGCTGCTCTCAATCCCGTCATGCCCCAGCCTGTATTGGTATTGGGGGTTGCCCCATCCCAGGTTCAGGACCTTGCACTTGGCCTTGTTGAACCTCATGAGGTTCACACAGGCCCACCTCTCCAGCTTGTCCAAGATGCATAAACCCTTTCTGTAGCAACCAGACTACTGCGCAGTGAGGGTTTCAGGGTTCACAGATGTGAGAAAAAACATGCAAGTTTGTGCTCCTCAGCAGCCTAATGTTGACATATTCCCACTGAGAGTATGAACTTGCCTTCAGCCCTTGTTCCCAGGAATGTTTCTGTACTCGAAACAAGCCTGAGCTAAAACAGGTATAGTCAAAACTCTGTGTGAACTGCCAGCCACAAGCCTGTACATTCCATTTTTCTTTACCAAATATTGCATTTGTTGCTGCTTATTGCCAGAATGAAGCTATGTACAGGGACCTCAGAGTACACCCTGTTGTACAGGGCTTGCTACTGCAACAGTCAAGCTTAAACATCTTTAATTGAGAACAGACATAATGCTATACCTCCACCTTGCCCCGTGAATGCTCCATTACAGAACTGTATAATGCACACACATAATATATGCTTCACTTCAAAAGAGGGAATGACTTCAGTATTTGTCTTGCACATTCTGCTATGCACATCCCAGTTCAACACAGGCACCTTTAAATCCAAAGAGAAATTGCTTCCCTGTTTCCTACTGACTTGTTTACACAGCTTGCTCCCTGGTGGTCTTATAGCTACAGGCTGTCTGATTCCCACTTACAGAGGGAGACCCAGCTTTGAGCAGAGGATTTCATTGTTTCAGGCAGGTCAGATATCCAACAACTAGGCCTAGTAAAACTCAACAATAACATAATTTTATGGTTGTACCTGTTAAAAAAAAGACTTGAGAAAATAATCATTGAGCATCATCTTTTGAGGAAAACAGGACACAGAGATAAACGACATTCAGTCCACATGTGCAGGCTTACTTAGGAGGAAGTTATAACCTGTGGTTATTGGAAGCTCTAATAAATATAATGAATACTGTAATTAATGAACTATGCTTAGTGTAAAGTACACATATTTATCACCAGAAACAAAAGGAACATAATTTGAGGAGACCTCTATGAGTGTGTGTGTGTGTGTGCGTGCATGTGAGAGAGGGAGAGAGGAATTATATGGATTTGGGTTAAACCAACGTCTCTTTGTTGGAATGACACCTTTTTTACAGTATTTGATCCCAGATTTTACAATAAAGTCTACCAGAAAAACGTATTGAAGACATAGGAATTGGAAGTCAATTGGAAGAATCTTTTTTGTTGTTATATTTCATAAGGACATAATCAAACTGTACTGTTTATCTGACCTTTTCCATTCTGACATCACTAATGCAAGATTAGAAATGTCTCAATCATCTGTAACTCATAAAAATTCTGCCTTTGTTATAAACTAAAATATATGTAAGGCAAATAAGAAAAGTGAGAGACAGTCTTACAAATGTGAATTTGTGGGTCTGCCCACTACAGTCTCTTCTTCAAACTTTATGTAGTCTTTTTTGTAAATGAATTTCATAGCTGTCATTCTGATATATCGATTTGTGCAAAATATACCTCAGGGCTCTGTGGCACTCTTCCTCACCAAAAATAACAACACAGTGGGAGGAAAAAATTGCAGCAAATTGACATTAAGGATAGGAAAAATGTGTCAGTAGAATGACAAATTTAGTTTGATTGGGCTTCTCATGCAGTCTGTATAGGAAATTATGCATCTAATTATCTTTCAAAATGGCTTGTATTATACCATGCAGTATTCAATGTAGCTTGAAATGATGTCCTTACCACTGCATCTTAGGTGGATGATTTGCTAGCTGATGTTGCTTAGAGCCAGTGTCTGTGTTTGGTAATTTTTATTCCACAGTTCTCTATCTGCAGATATTCATACTGCATGATTTATAATTTCATAGGGGATTTTTTGAGAAAAGGAGCACCTTTCTCCATAAATCTTTTTTTTTTTCCTATGCATTAAAAAAAGAAAAGATTGCACCTATATGGCTGTGTATGCATGAATAACAAATACAGATGTATTTTGCTCTGTTCCTTGACTTGTGAGTACCTTGTGCTTATCAGCGTATCAGCAAACACTAACACATCCACTGTTCTGAACCAAATGCATTATAAAAGCAGTGACATTAGCATTCATGCTCTCTTTCTCCCTTTCACTCTTTCTGGCTTTGTAAAGTATGTCTTCTCAGCTTTCTGTGAGTTTACTGATACAGAGTTCTCCAACCATTATAGTTCACATTTAAGTGCGCAGAAAACAATTCAAAATGACAATATGGTATTAAGAACCTCCATTTTTCATGTAAAAATGACTTGGCACAGCTATACTGTAAGCTGTTTTGAACTTGTTATACCATATACATGTAATGGCTGACCTGTTGGCAGAGGTGGTAATTTATACTGTATTTTAAAACTAGTATGTTTTTATTAACCTCTTACATTGAAGTACACTGTGGTAGGTAGCATTTGAAATGCTCATTGTAGGTGCAAACTGGCAAGACACTTACCTGGAAGACTTCAAATGTCTTTAGGCAAGAGAAAACCTTTAAGCTTGGTCTTAAGATTGCTCCACCTTGAGTGTTCAGTTAGTGTGCAAAACAACCTTTTGCATTTATTATAATTCCATTCCTTTATTACTCAGAATTCATGGTATCACTGGGAGATGGGTGCCAAGTATTGCCCATATAAGGAAGTGGCTCAAGGCTTAAATTCTGTAACAAGCTTAATGCAAGGCTCAGCCAGAATAGGAGCACATCAGACCCAAAATGCGATTCCAAAGCCTTCTGCCTAGAGATTGCATAGCCTGAGCAACAAAGTGAAGATCTTGTCAAAAATGTTAGAGAATTCTCTCTCTAATGAGTTTTTTAACCATTAGGCTAAAATGTCATACATTTTTGTCTCTATTTCCACATTTTCTTTGCCCATTGTATGTACTCTTTCTTCACCAAGGAAGAGGTTGAATCTTTTGCAAAGATATCTGATGACCTTGAGGCGAGGACACTCTCCTGGTAATAGATGATGTCAGTGCAAATAATTTCAGGGTCTGAAACTCTCCTAATCAAGTTTTTTTCATGTCATTGGTTAGGATTCAAGTCACAAAACCACAAAGTAATAGGAACAGTCTGTCAGAGAGGAGTGAGGGTCACCCCAGCACAGACAGTGCTCCACAAATAGGGGCTGAACATTGTAGGCAGAGCAAGGGGCTCGTAGCAGGGGACAACTCAGACACAGCAAGCAATGAACCAGGGCCAGGGTCTATCGCAAAGTCCAGCCAGAAGCAAAAGAAAATGGTGCCAGAAGCAAGACTAGAGACAAAGCTACAAGGTGGGTCTGAAGGGTCCATCTACCTACAGTGTAAGGCTGAAGTCCATCCAGGAGACAGGGCAGAGACAGAGCTGGAGACCAAATCTCCTACAGCATCGCTGCAACAGGGATTGGGATGAAATGGGGCTCTTGGGCCCATGGGAAGGAAGCAGCAGGGAGGCTGGGCAGGGCCACAGAGGTCTGTTGGTGCCTTTCAGGCCCTGACACATGCCTGTCAATCTCTTGTGTCTTATCACTTAAAACCCTGAAAGAAGATGAGTAGAGGTATTGATTCTCAGTAAAGGATTCCAGGCTTTACTCTTGAAAGGGATGGAGACAGATAGCTAGAGATGAAATGGATTCAAGGCATGGTCATCTGGGGATATTCCTTATCAACCAGCTCCAGATGGTTCCCCATTTGGCATATGATTTTTTGCCATTTCACAGTACCAGTGTCACCCCAAATCCTGGTATGGAAACCTCAGTGTTTGACCTCAGAAATTTAACATCAAGGTCATCTATTGGACTGTGTGACAGATGACTTTCCAAAGAATTGCAGTTCTAGGAGGAAAGCATGAACATTTTGAAGATAAGCACAAATTATTATTCTGAATCAAGGACAGAATGAAGATAGTCAACAACATCCTGCAGTACCTCTGTTTCACAGCTGTCTTTAATTACAGTACAGAACATGACTTTTAAAAGCTAAAGAAAACATTTCACTGAATTCTACATAGTTTGCAATTAGTTTGGATTTCAAATATTGGAAAGGTTTTGCAAAGTTAAGTATATAAAACATATTTTAGAAATGCATTTATAACAACCTACAAAAATTAAAAAGTTGCCTTTGTGCCAGTATTCAGAGGTATTTGCTTTTTAATTAGTAAGCTCATCTGACTGCATATGGATTGTGGAGGAATTGAGTTATGAGATAAAACAACAGATCATAAAAGGTTTTTAATTACCACTGCCTCAAAATTAGGAATTTAGATTATTTTTTTTTTCATATTCTGTGCCAAACACAAACTTAGTAAATGGATATTACATTTTGCTCTGTTTCATGCCTACACAGTCAAGAAAAGATATCTAGTAAAGAAAAGGCTATGGTCAGATAAAATGTCATAGTATTATGTGCAAAAGGACCAAAGTCTGCTTGACATGCAAAACTATCAAGTTTTTATAAATGCCAAACAGTCTTTTCAATATAATCTCTGTTTGCAGCACTGCTTTGTCTCTTTTGCTCTCTCTGCTCAGTAGACATTTTTTTTCTTTTTACTGTGAACCCATTATGTGGTTGTTGTTATTCATCTTGGTTATGGTTATGAGCTACCTCCACAATTAGCCTTTTTTGTTTTGGCAGAATGGTTTATATAGTAAAGAATTTTTTTTAATATGAGTAAAGGGTTATTAATAACACCCCTTGGGATTTTTGCCTATAAGGGTAATTTTTAGTAATAAAACTCTTAATTTTGTTTGCTGGCATGATGTTACTGCATTTTTCTATATTAAGATCTAGATGTTTCAGAACAAGGTCAAATATCTCAGGCGAAAAGTGATAAAATTGCCATGATTATGCCAAACATCAGTAAATACCTAAAGGGCTATATCAACCTTTTATAGAAATGAGGGAAGTTCTTCCAAGATTTGTAAGAGACTGCATTATCTATCTCTAAATATTTTCATCTCTTGTAGTGCCAGATCTATATGCTAGATTTGGTCTTGCTATATAATTTCCTGGAAAGTATCTTAAGCCTCTAAGCCTCTGTTCAATCATGCCAGGGAGCTTAAATTGAGTACAATGGCCTCTATTATTTTGATTGTTACTAAATTAAATGGAATTTTACTTTCCTTCCTTTTGTTCTAATGCAAGCACTACATTTTCAGAGGGGTTTAGATGAAGCCATAACTCATTTAAGAAAAGTAAATGTTTCAAGAAAAGAAAATTCTACTGTACAACAAACAATGAAAAAGAATAGGAAATTAAACTACCTTTTATTCCTTATTCTATTCATATGATCATTAACCAAAAACTTATTTTAGTAAAAAGCAGATTATCCAAAGTCAACAGCAAGCTACTCCGAACTCCTAGCCCTCAATAGCATTGGATCTCTTAAATATAATGCAAAGATTCACTAGTTTCAATATACATGACATTTGTAATTAAAAACAGAGAATGAATACAACTGAAGTGATATGTACTGACACATAAGGCTGACCTCCCTGTCACAACAGCCTTTTCCTCTATTCTTTCCTGCAGTGTCAAAACTAATTTAAAAGAAAGTTGACTTGATATGATTTGTTGTTTGTTTGTTTGTTTATTGTAGATGTAATGTAGCTTTCTCCATATACAGTTTAACAATGTTGTCCTAGAAAGAACAATAAGAATGGGAACAAAGAAAATTATGGAAGGACCTTGATCTCATCCACCGGTGATCTCATAACCTGTAGAGGTGGTGGTTAGAGCTGGAGGGCTGGGGTTATCTGTGACAACACATAGCCAGCTAAAAATATCTACAAAGCAAACATTGTAAACAATTTAAAGTATTTCTGTTAACTAGTAGGCAGTACAATCCAAAGTATAGAAAGCTGTACATCTACATTTCTGATACTGTAGTTTTATTTTATGAATTGTAATTTACTTGAGAAGTATTGCTTAATTGTTTTATCAGAAACTAAACGGTAAAGATGTAAAAATCCGGTTTATCTCCATTTTGGGGCCTCAGGAGGGGCAGTTTTTCTCCTTTCTGTTTCTGTTGTCACATGTGCCTTTGAGGAGTCCCCAGTCTTCAAGCTAGATTTTAATGGAAAGGATCAAAAATAATCACTTCATCGCACTAAAAATCTGCATAGTCTAGCTTGAGTCAGAAGAGGTTATGTCTAGAATTTCATATGGGGATACACAGTAATTTGGTCATTGGAGTATGGTCCTCTATCAGTGACACTTTTAAAAATAAAATTGTTAAAAATAAAACCTTTAGATATTAGATACTTAAAAGAAAACTGAAGTTTTGCTGTCTGCCAAATGTTACTCTTTACCCACACGAACCAGTTTTGGCCTGTACATGAGGAAAATTGTAAGAAAAAGAAGCCCATGTTAAAGGGAGAAAGGACAATAAAATGACAATCTAAGTGAACATTTTGAAATTTGACACTTGAAAATACTTTGCTTTATGTTTTCAGGAGAGATTTTAGATTATTTATGAAGTCTCTGAATTCTAATTTTATATTTATTTCACTACCCTGTATTTCCCTTTATTACTTGTATTCATTTACTCTTGGTACTTTGGGAAGAAACATTAGCATTAAACCTTGACACATGTTAAAAGCAGCAGTGGAAAAAAAAACCCAATCTAAACCCAAGATATCTATTTTCTCTTGTAGGTGCTTCGAAGTTTTTCAGAATTAATAAGATTTCTTATTTCCCCTCTTCCTATATGAATCCTTTGGAAATTAGGTCTTCTTTTCCCCTCCTTTTTTAGGGAGGGGAGAGTGGCATGTGTGGAGTTATGGCCTAAACACTCTTGGGGTAACAACAATTCTAACACAGTAATCTATCCTTTCATAGGCAAATTTCTCTTTACCATGAATAATTTATAAACAGATTAATCCCTAGGAGTTTAAAAGGCAATTGTCAAAAGTACTTAAGTAATTTAGAAGCCTAAGTCTCATAGTTATATCCAGGCAAATAAATTTTAGAAATTTAACTTTAGGATATATTTTTTAATGTGTGATCCAATGCTCTATTTTGTCTAATTTTTTAAAAGAAACTATACGTCATGTTATCATTAAAATTGTTGGTCCATCTGCTTCAAAACTTCAAGTTTACAACTACGATAACTTCTTTCCCCTTATTTATTCTCTGAGAGTTCAACATCTGAAGTGTAATACTGATTATAAAAAAATCACAGAAAAATTTGGTCTGAAAGGACCTTCTGGAGATTATCTTGTCTAACTGCTGCTCAAAACAGAGCTACATTCAAGTTGTTCATGATCTTATGCAGTAAATTTTTGAAAATCTGACAATAGAACATCCCTAACTTCTCTGGGCAACCTTTTCTCTGTCTTTGCCATCTTAAACAGTTGTTCCAAAGCACTATTTTAATCTATTAAACTCAAATCGGTGCTTTAAATGAAGGCTTGTCCTCTTTTTAGAAGAATAATTTAATCACTTTTTTATTTGTTTCTGCTCTTCCTTAACTGTCAAAATCATGGCATTTTCTTTTTAAATGCTGTGGCAATATGGACTAATATTGCTACTGAGCTTCCATGTTTTTTTCCTAATTGAATACCCCGATTTACTCATCTGTAAAATATCTATAATAAAGGACTTTCCTCCCTCACAGGGGTGTTGTAAGGTTTAATGAGATAATAATGTGCAGTACTCAAGATCTTCAGATAATAGGTCATGTGCAAGTGCAAAGCATTAATTATTATTATTCCTGTCCCTCAGAGCATACTTTAAATTCTAAATCTATCAGCATGAAGATGTTTAGATTATTTTTTACCAACTTTGGTTTGCTAGGACTTTTGTTCAGCAGTGTACTAGGGGTCTCATATATTTCTCACCTAGATTTATTTAGTTTTCTAGAGTTCATACTTCCCGAACCAATGGTTTATAGTAAGTTAGGAAAAAAAAAGCAAAAAAAAAAACCAAAAAAAAGCGCCAAAATTCACATTATAAACTTACCACATTTAGGTGTAATATTCCATTTAGGAGGTAGGAGAATTTCCGTTCAATAAAACTCGAAAAATTGTTTCTTCCTACTTTAAAAGTATAGGGATTGAGTCAGAGACAGGGTCTATGAAAACAAGCCTGCCTGTATTAATTTGATGTTCTACTACCATAACAAAAGTCTAGAACTAGGTTCCTAAGCTTATATGTAGGCATCTCTAACATTTTAAAAAAAGAAGATTGTCTTGTAATATCCAGAATTCTAATTATGCAGATAAGTTGAAGGAAATTTCACCTGTCAATCGGTGCCCGGACACAGGTTGTAGCCCAGTAAATATGATTTCTGCCCTCAGCAGGGGGATGCACCGGCTGTGCCCTGACCCAGCAGTGCAGGGGCTCAGCCTCACCATGGCCTGAGCTGGGTGTCACTGGTTTAACCCTAGATGGTGACTGTTGCCTCTCCTTCTCCAGCTTCAGCCCTGGGGCTATTGAATACACGACACTGGCTTGTGTCCACTCTGGGTGGGCCTGGATCCTTGTAAAACAGACCGGCTGCTTCCACAGCACTTGGACATGTTTTCTTGAACTCCATTAATGACAGCTATTTTTCAGTTCAAAGTATCTAAAAGGCATGAAAGCTGCATTATAACCCAACAAAATTTCGTAGCCTAAATGCAGCACAATAGCTTGAAATTGGAAATATGTGTTGCGTACCTTAGAATACGATATGAAGGCACGTGGCAACGTTAGAGAGTGCAGTCTTCTGGTATAGCCACAGAAGCCACGAAGGGCTGAAAGAGCCAAACTTGGTTCAGTCTCAGCAGTTTTGCTTTTTGGGAGCAGTCCCTGGAATAAACTGCCCCAAGAAGCAGGCCTGACCCTTGTTTTGGAAAGACCCTGCTGGAATCAGCCAGGCAACAAACCAAGGACCCGCAGCTGTTGAACTGTAAGCACCCTGTAAACCTCTCCTGCTTTCCCAAGGACATGCCCTAGCCACCAGAGGAGCTGGAATGGGAACCTCCTCAGCTGTCACTGGGAAGAAGAGTTCAAGGGAGTAAAGCGAGATTGGTGGGAATATGACTGCTAGTATAAAGATTAAGACATTTAATAGATACTTTGGGTCTTGTGCATCCTCATTAAATGCTTTTTAGGTGAAGAGGAAAGAAGCAAAAGGCATGAAAATTAAAAAGTCACATGTGTAATAACAATGAAGTTCATCAGAATAACACCCAAAGGTTTGTTGACTTTGAAGGCTGCTAAAAGTTGTTGAGTATGAAGGCACTGCTGGCTTTTCAGTTTATATTCCTAATGCAGATGAAGGATGGCAGACTCTTCAAAAGCTCTGTACAATTTACTTCTGGAAGAAGACTGGAAGAGATTCAGGAATACTCTGGAGGGGAAGGAGCTCAGGAAGTGACAGCAGTTTCATGTTGAAATGTTCAGAGTCAGCAGTGACTCACATGTCTTGATCTCAAGACATACAAAGCTAGGCAGGGCTGCAGGAAAGGTGCATTTATTCACCTTGTTGAGACTCAGCTTGTAGGAAATCAATTATAGAAACAGGGAGAACAATGTGGCTTAAGCTATATTGGATTTTTTTTTTCTAAATTACTTTTTATCTTGGCTTTCACATTTCCCTTCATCTTTTTTTTTTTTTCAAATTAGTATAGAATTTTATTTTGAAAACAATACCAAATGCACTGATACCTATTAATAAATGAAATAAGCACCTGAAAGTAAATATAAAAGCATTAAAAAAGGAACACTTTGTTGTCAAAGTGTCCATATTGTTATTATACATTGTAGCTATTAAGAATCCTGTTCTTGTGCTTGATTGCTTGCTCTCTCTCTCTCTCCACCCACCTCCCCTTGTCAACCAAAGCGTTAATTATACTGTATGACATGTGCTGTTGTCAAATACAACTGAAGAATTGGTACTTAAAGTAATTCTATCTATTAAAAATATTATTTGTTGCATTAAGAAATTTGCATGCTTATTATCAATCCCCAGCATTTCATTTCTTCTGAAGTTACTTCTAACATATTTTTCTATTAAATCATATTAAATGTATTTATTATATGCAAAACTAATTCTAACTGTTAAGGAATATATACCACTATGCAGCAATGCATAATATTTATAAGCAGAACCTGTAGAAGACACCACTATTGTTATGGGATTTATGTTCACTCTTCCTTTCTTTTTTGTTGTTGTTTAAAGGGGTTTTTTTGTAATTAAGCAGTGAAAAGTATTTCCATCATTTTCATTATCTTTCATATCTTCAAAGCAAAACAAGAGACATTGAGAAAATGGATCTTCTAAAGCAAAGAAAATTATAAGAATATTATATGAACCAAAAACCAAATTACACTGTATAAGCAATACCACATTTGGACACCCATTCACATGTTCACAGCATGAACAAGTCACGATAACGAAGGCAGCTAACTATCCTTCCCTTTTTCTCAGAATCCATACCTTAAATATATTTTTAAAACAAATTTTGAGCAGTTCTCCTGAACTGCCTGTCAACATTAAAATTAGAATATTAGAAATTCACCAACCATTATCAAGTATATAAATGTCACAAAAACACACATATTTTTACACTGTTGTTTTACACATATTTTTATACTGTTGCATATATTTTGTACTAAAATGCTAAACTCCAAAACCTTTGCAGTTCTATTTTTGTAAAACTCTACTCGAGAATTTCTATTGCAGCTTTCCTAAATCTTTCTATCCACCAAAAAAAAATCAAGCCTCTCCACCTACTCATATTTGTCACTCCAAGCACTTCAGAACAGTCTGATTGATTACACATGCAGCCCAGAATTATGCACTCCTTCAGTAAGATGCTGCCTTTATTTTTAGATATTGTGTAGGGAAGAGCATCTTACCAATACTTTATATAGCAGAGTCAGTCAAACTGGACTCTGATGAAGTGAAATAAGCATCACCCTCATGGAAGCAGGTCTTTATTTTACACCTTGGCCCTACCCACAGATCAAACTAAAAGGCTGTCAGATTAACACTATAACAAATAAATTGATTTTGCATGAGGAGAGAGTGGACTATTCTCATCACATAGAACTTTAAAATTAATAATTATTTTCCTCATTTTTTTAATGAGAAAAACAACTGTAAGTAAGGATGAGCAAATGGACTGTTTTGTTTTACACTTAATTCTTGTGTAGCAGTTTTTAGTTACCAAGAAGGTGTCCTATTGTGTTTTCTTCATTCAGATTCAATGAATGTCAACTGAATTGGTCTAATTGTTTGTTAGTTGTAAAGATATTTTGAAGCTATGCAGTCTTTGTCTTCTTCATACCACATGTAACAGTGTAGAGTGTGGATCCTAAACTAATTCAGAAGACTTGTTAATCAGTGCAGCTGACAATAAAAAATACTTATCTTGACATATCTAGCTGAAAATGTATTATTGATTGTCCATGTAAATGACAAAGAGCTATGACCAAACTTTTATCCTGGTCAAATATTCAAAATATCAAGAACAAGAAAGAGATCTTCAAATTTTCTATTTTTCAAACATTTTTTAATGTATTACTTGTTATTAAATGAAAGATGAAGGAATTTGGTTTTATCAATCCTGGGGTCATTGCAGCAGAATAAACTAGTTTTCTTTTTTAAAATAACTGCACAGATAATATCTATAAGTGATTTAAGACAGGTTTTGCATGGTTTCTATTTACACTGTAAGCTTTCATTTTTAGACCTAGCTAAGAGGGTAAAAATTAATCATTTTGATTTTTAGGCTGCACAAGGGCAAGGTTAAAATGCTTTTGATTCTAAAGAAGATTATATTATTTTCACTAAAAGTGGCAAAGCAGAGAAGCAAACTAGTGAGTACTGAAAAATAGCTTGTTCAAGGTCAAGTATCTACCAGTAAAAATATTTTTCATATATGTAGATTTCTTTAGAGACATAGGTTATTGTATTAGATCAGTAACAGGGCAGACTGGGTGATGAATGGATTCAGAGCAGCCTTGCGGAGAAGGACTTGAGGATAGTGGTGGATGAAAAATTGGACATGAGCCAACAATGCGTGCTTGCAGACCAGAAAGCAAATCATATCCTTGAGGGTGATGAAACACTGGAAAAGGTTGGCCAGAGAGGTGGTAGATGTAGGCCAAGTGCCGGGTCCTGCACTTCAGTCACAAGAACCCCATGCAATGCTACAGGCTTGGGGAAGAGTGGCTGGAAAGCTGCCTGGTGAAAAGGACCTGGGGGTGTTGGTAGACAGCCGGCTGAACATGAGCCAGCAGTGTGCCCAGGTGGCCAAGAAGGCCAACAGCATCCTGGCCTGTATCAGGAATAGTGTGGCCAGCAGGAGCAGGGAGGTGATTGTCCCCCTGTACTCGGCGCTGGTGAGGCCGCACCTGGAATACTGTCTCCGGTTTTGGGCCCCTCAATACAAGAAAGACATTGAGGTGCTGGAGCGTGTTCAGAGAAGGGCAACAAAGCTGGTGAAGGGTCTGGAGCACAGGCCTTATGAGGAGCGGCTGAGGGAACTGGGGTTGTTTAGTCTAGAGAAGAGGAGGCTGAGGGGAGACCTTATCGCTCTCTACAGCTACCTGAAAGGAGGTTGTAGTGAGGTAGGTGTTCGTCTCTTCTCCCAAGTACCTAGCAATAGGACGTTAGGAAATGGCGTAAAGTTGCATCAGGGGAGGTTTTGATTAAATATTAGGAAAAATATCTTCACGGAAAGGGTAGTCAAGCATTGGAACAGGCTGCCCAGGGAGGTGGTGGAGTCACCATCCCTGGAGGTGTTCAAAAAACGGGTAGATGTGGCACTCTGGG
The DNA here is from genome assembly GCF_030463565.1 of Pelecanus crispus. Classification (NCBI taxonomy): domain Eukaryota; kingdom Metazoa; phylum Chordata; class Aves; order Pelecaniformes; family Pelecanidae; genus Pelecanus; species Pelecanus crispus. The sequence goes on from NC_134645.1 coordinate 101,730,620, forward strand.
ACATGGTTTAGTGGGCATGGTGGTGGTGGGTTGATGATTGGAATGATGATCTTAGAGGACCTTTCCAACCTTAATGATTCCTAGTTTTTAATTTCATTATAAATAATCCAGCCACCAAGCCAGGAAACATGAAATTACTATTCTACCGTTAATTGGTTTAGTGGTGGACTTGGTAATGTTAGGTTAATGGTTGGACTGGATGATCTTAAGGTTTTTTTCCAACCTAAACAATTCTATGATTCTAGATGCCCCATCCCTGGAAACATTCAAGATCAGGTTGGATGAGGCTCTCGCAACCTGATCTAGAAGTTGCTCATTGCAGGGGGGTTGGGCTAGATGACTTTTAAACCCTTCCAACTCAGACTATTCTATGGTTCTATGAACCTGGGCTGCATAACAAGAAGTATTGCCAGCAGGTTAAGGGAAGTGATTCTCCCCCTTAACTCTGCTCTCATGAGAATGCACCTGGAGTACTGCATCCAGTTCTGGGGTCCCCTGCAAAACAAAGACATAGACCTCTTAAAGCAGGTCCAGAGGAGGGCCATGAGTATGATCAGAGGGCTGGAACACCACTCCTATGAAGAAAGGCTGAGAGAGTTGGGGTTGTTCAGCCTGGACAAGAGAAGGCTCCAGGGAGACCTTACTGTGGCTTTTCAGTACTGAAAGGGAACTTATAAGAAAGCTGGAGAGAGACTTTTTGCAAGGGCATGTGGTGATAGGACAAGGAATAACATTTTTAAACTGAAAGAGGGTAGGTTTGGATTAGATATAAGGAAGAAATCCTTTATGATGAGGGTGGTGAGACACTAGAAGACGTTTTCCAGAGAAGTAGTGGATGCCCCATCCCTGGAAGTGTTCAAGGTCAGGTTTGACAAGGCTTTGAGCAACCTGATCTAGTGAAAGACATCCCTGCCCATGGGAGGGGGTTGAACTAGATAATCTTTAAAGGCCCCCTCCAACCCAAACCATTCTATGATTCTGTGATTCTATGATAATATCAATAGCTAGGTGATGTATTAATAGTTTATTATGATTTATTATTAGAATATTCTTCTATTCCATTCAATTTTCCCTTCTTTTTCTTTCTTTTCCAATTACATTTGAATTTTTAATGCTTAGGGTTTAAACATAGAAATGTTCTACTGCATATACTAAAAGTATTTTTTCTGTGATACAATCTCTTCTTCTCTGTGTGAATATAGTCCCTGTAAAACTATGTAAAACAATTCAGGACATCACACACACTTTGCAGAGGTAGAAATGACTATAAAAGCTTTTAAGAAATAGATAATCAAGTTCCCTTTGTGCTGAATAACATTTTGCATGCAGAGACCTTGCCAAGGAGCACTCAAGCTTTTTTAGAGGAAAAAGCAAGATTGTGCATAATAGTAATTGCTATACATATCCTGGTATCTGTGGCAGCAAACAAGTTTGCATGATTCTGAATTCAGGACAAGGAGATAAGGAATGAAGATTAATCCTTATTGAAATGAATTAATTTCTGATAAAGACAAATTTAAATGTTTCTAAAGAGTATTTATGCAGATTAAGGTATCTGCAGTTATATCTGAACTGAAAGAAACTAACTCATTATTCTTTTCAAGATAAATTATAGGCAGATTATCAATCTTAAATTTTGGCATCACTACTTTTGATGACATTCACAGCTAAAAAAAATTATTTTCTTGTCAAAAATATTGGTAATAGGCAGTTGAGGCACAAATACTTACAGTTATTTCCAGATTAGAAGTTTTATCATATATCTGTGATAAGGAATAGTTTACTTCAAGAGGTCATATAGGGCAAAATACTCCTTATAAGTCTGTGTTCATAATATTGAAGTAGATGGTTAACTACTTTTTAAGATGTCAATATTACTTTAATTCTCACTGAAGCATAACATATATTTCCTGAAAATATGTAGACAGTATTATTGTGAATCTGATTTTGCTGGCATGGGAATATCCTGAATTAAATAAGTAGCTTTTTAAAGATGGATTCTCTCTTAATGCATTTGCTATTTGTATAATAGAAATTATTTCATGCACACAGAGAAAAGCAATGTCTGCCTCACGTGCTCTTCTGCCATGTAACTCTGCACTCTAGTAAAGTTTTGAATGTCATAGGTAGCACAGTTTAAAGGAAAACTCTTTTGTGTTAATTTTTGGAGGCATGGAGGATTTGCTGGCATTAGTGCTATAATTCTTTGTTTAAGAATGGTTTAAGTCAAGGGGCTGAGAGTGTAGCTTGATCATGAGTGCAGACCAGTGTGCCATGTATTCCTACCTCATGGGATATTGGCAATGCTGAGTAGTGCTACTCTTAATTCAGATGTCAGCTGTATCTCTGTTTGCCATAAACGACTGTTTATGATCACTGCAATATGTCCCATATCCTGAATATTTTAAAACTGGGGATATGATCCAATTTGATAGATTGCATACCTAAAGTCAGGTAAACAAATTGTCCTGATAGATCCTTTCAGGAAAAAACACCTATTTTCAATGACTATACTACAAATGTAGGCACTAACTTACAAGGACTGCTTCATTACAAACATTGAAAATTCAAGTGCAGTCTAGATTCCACTTTGTTTTATAACAGAGTCTCTTCTCAGTCACTCATGATTTAAAGACTTAATTATGAGATTATTCCAAACCAGTGTGCAAAATTGATGTTCAGCACCAACTGCAATCTCAGCCTTCATTTTACTTTTTTCTTTTTCTTTCTTTTATTAAAAAAGTTTTTATCTTGTGATGAGACTTTGTGTCACTTCTCCTTGAGGAACCAAAGCTTTCATAGAGTGCACACTAATCTGACCTTTGTGTCACTCCAGTATTATTTCTGGTTGTGTGCTCTCTCCTAGCTTTCCATGCAGAGTGCAATGCAATATGGCAACTCACAGATTTTTCTGAAAATTGTTCTAATTTGGTTCCTATTTTTACATATCTACACCTTCACAGACATAATGCTCAAAATATCAATGATCATCAATGTAGTTAAAACACAAAAAAACCCCAATGCATATAAAAGTACCTAGAACCCAAATTTCAAGTGGAAAAAAAATTCTTTGCGTTTATTTTTTTTTCTGATAAAAGGAAATCCTATAAAATGCTATAGGTATCAAATGTATTAAAAAAAAAAAAAAAAGAAAAGAAAAAGAAAACAAATGTTTCAAGTATAGTAAAAGATACTGCCAGAGCAACTCAGAAAGTATCAAACAACTTAAGCTTAAAGCAGGAGTCTGGAAGGTGTGCACATAGCCACTTCCCTGAGAACTATTTAAATGAGAAGAATAAGCTCACCCAGAAGAGCAGATAAGCATAAGTCAAGTGGGAGTGATGATCTAAGAAGAGATTAATTTCTGCCAAAAGTTCTTGATAGTGCCTTGCTGTCTGTTAATAATCGCTAAAAATTTTTCATCATATATGAATATAAACTCTACTTTCTATTTTATTCTATTTTTAATTGTGGGAGGAAGTGGTGAAAAAGAAATGCTATACAGAGTTTTAAGCCAGAAGGTATCATCAAAACATCTGTTCCCACCTTCATATTACAGGCTCTTATCTTCCTCCCACCTCTCTATATTAATCACTAAGATTTAACATATCAGTCCTCTGGTACAGTTATAGGGCACAACTTATGAAAAAGAAATTTAAAGATAAAAAAGTCTTAGTCCCCTGCAATGGTATAAACAGGCTAAAAGGAATATATTAATTTTATGTCATTAAAAAGTAAAAAATGCTAACATAAAAGAGAATTGCCAAAATTTGAGATCCCTGGCAATCTAGCATAGAGCAAAATTCCTTCTCAAAAATGAATCCAGTGATCAACCTGACCACTAGTGTGTAAATAGGATATACTTGTTAGGCACAGAAGCAGAGGATTTTGATGCTCTCTGTTCCATATCCTGCCTAGCCTGTATCCAGTTTCAGTTAACATAAATTGCCACCCTTCTTCCCACCAGCTTGCAGAGCAATCTGTATCAGTTAGGATGGCCAGTACCACTTCCCAAAACAAAGTCCATGGAACCAGTTTGCCTGTCTCACTAAGCAAAAACTTAAACATTTCAGTAAAGGAGCTACAGAGCATTTAGATATGAAGCTCCTTCAGAAGACAGAGTGGAATGGCGTTGGAGGAGTTTGGCAAATTGTTTCACTATAAAGATACCACTTGGATGATTACATGGAGTGAAGATTATGTGGCAGTAAGTTTTAGCCTTAGTTCTGACACTGCATCTTCCCGGAGGCCTGGGCTACTTTCAGTTTTGATTACCCTAGCAGTAAAATAGAGACTGTATGATTTCAAGACAGTGTGTGCTAATTCTTAGTTCTGCCAAAAACACGTAGGAAGGACTCAATCCAGAAACTTCTAGAAGACAATATCTGCCTATATGACACTTTCCCTTAAACAAAAATTCTGAGAATATAAAGAAAATCTGATGCAAGTTAATCTTTTTGACAGCTTATTCTGTGTCATCATCTATTTCTTTAGTCTTTTTATCATTTCCTCCCCCAGTTTATAATTACTCCAAGTGAATCTGACTGAAGAATATCTGATTCATTGGAATGAGTGTCTGTTATCTAGACAGTAAAATGGCAGAAAGGATGTCAAACTGTCTTTATGGCTGAGATTTCATACATTAAGGGTGATGTCTATTAGTGATAGTTTATGTGAGAAAATGATATACACATAGCTCGTGGTGTTACTCTGGATTTCATGTTTCCAATGAGTTTGGCATGGCTGGCCCTTAGCAACCTGAACCTTATTTTCAGAAAGTTTTTTTGTTGTTCTTTTAATATTTTAAAAATATTATGAAGTGGATTTCTTTTGCAAGTCTATGTAATGTAACCAAACATGAATTACCATGTCTTTAACTCATTACCCATGGATTTATGGAAAATTCAGTAAACTTATGGAGTAACAGCCTGTAAATAAACATTTTCTCACTTTTGAAAATAATATAACTCTATTGAACTATTTCTATAAATGAGGTTTGTCTATCAGAATATGCTTCAAGAAAAAATTGATACACAGATACTGTCCTCACTAGGACAGTTTTAACTGACTTGGGTTACAATTGCAGTATCATTTTTCCTTAATATATTTGTAAATCAGTAAGAAGAATCATTTCTCCATAACAAAAAAAATCCCAAGGTTCCTTTCTGTCCTTGGTCCTGATTATGCTCAGTCAATCCCTGCTTTGAAACATTCAACAGAAACAACCAGATGTTGGCTCCAAGGCATCAGCTGTTCTCCCTTGAGTTTATGTTCAAGATTCCTGATGCTCAGTTTCCGATCCTGTTCAATGGTGTTGTGGGTCTTTTTCTGATGACATGGAGGACTTTCTGCTCAGTTCTGTAGACACTGTCATTCTGTGCGGTTCTGAGGCATGAACAAATCCTGGGAAAAAATCTCAAAAAGAAATTATGTAAATTTCTATTAATTTAATGGTAAACAGAAGACTACAATTCAGGTAAAAATGAAAATTCAGGCTGAATTGAAAAAAATCTGCATAAGAGATTTGATGTATCCCCTACTCTCCTTGATGATATCATGCTTTTTAGATTTTCTTTCTTCTTTATTGTAATAATTTGGCCAAAGTCAAACAATCTGTGTGTTAACAATACATATTACTTTCCCTTATACATTGCAACACCCCAAGCCTGTGGTAGGCTGACGTTAATGGTGCCCAGCCCAAACCTCCCTCCTTCCTCCCAGTCTTCCAGCAGAGATTCCCCGCACTGCCTCACTGCCTAGAAAGCACGTTGTGTGCCTCATTTGATCCTTTCCAGAGTCTTTGCTTTGTAGGTGTCATCCTCCCCAATGCCAGACCTTGCCCATGATATCTTCAAAAATCCTTAAAAAATCTCTTCTTATGTTTACAAGGAAGGATACTTGCTGCCTTAATCAGCATTCCATTAAGGTGGTCTAGAGCCTGCCCATTATGTTGCCTTTGGAGGAAGTTTTTCCTCACCCTGTTCAGTTCACCTCCTGGTATGAAGGAGAAAAGCAGGGGAGAAAGTGTAGATAGCCCTGTTTAATCAGTTTGGACTGCTGAACACAGAGGTTGTCTTAGCCAAAGCCATCACTTTTGGTGTTGTCTGACTTCAATGGCTAGAACAGATTGAGAGAAAGAGAAGAGGTGAGAGAAGGACTGAATGACATTTTTGCATAGTTCCTCATTTTTTTGTGATAGTTTTCTATACTTCTCACCATTACAGCAAAAGGAGGGGGGAGGAATGTGAGGGATCTGCCTTGCCTGCCCCCACCTTGACAGCTGTTGGTGATGACACAGTATGCTGTCTACTAGCCCTTTGTTCTGTTCAATAATGTAGAACTGATTTGTACCTTATGCATATTTTCTTTATGTAGGAACAAACCAGATCTGGACTATCTGCAGAGAGATAACCTGTAAACAGTGAGACTAACATTTCTCAGTCCCAATTGTACACTGACATCAGTGAAATTCCATATAATTTTTCCCAGCATAAGTGAGCACAGACATTTTTTTTCAGCCCATCGTGACTGGAGCCATCTCTTCCAATTAGATCCTCACAAGTTAATGGCCATTGTGGCTCTTGATGAGTCACAATGCTGTTTGTGTAGGGAAAGTGTATCCGACAGCAGCACACATTCCCACCCTGTGACCTAGGCACAAATTGATGTCATTGGGGACAGAGGAACACTGTACCACTGTAAATTGCTTAGCCTGCCTAATAAATCTAACTTGCATAATTTGTAATTTGTCAAATTAATTTATGCCACAGTACCTACTTATCACAATGTTGGCAAAGTTGCAATCGCCTCTCTTCCTGATTGCAGCAGATTAGTTCCTGCTTACACCAGGATGACCTTTGACAGCCCTTTGCCCCAAAGCAGCCCTTTGAAATCAGTGATGTTCCACACACATGCTCTTGGGATTTGTTCATGACTGATCTCTGTTGTTAAACTCTGTCCTGTTGCACAGCCTACATGGATTTACAAAGGCATTTGAGATTATATGAGAGCCCCCAGCCAACTTTAAATTCAGATCAGGTCTGTTAGTCAAATGCAGATTTTCTTTCTCTAACTGGTGAAAGGCACATACACCTATTTTTATAGTTGCCAGTTATAACAACAGTGTCAGGATAAAATACATGTTGGTAATCAGTAGAATGCTAAATATTTGGTTAATATGAGATGAAAATTTAAATGCAATGAGAATTGATAAAAGCAAAAGGTATCTGAAACAGGCAAGAGAACATTATAAAAAAAAAAAGATATCCATTGACTTTAAGCGGTGGAAGGTTATTTAGAATACTTATGTCTTTCACGGATTGATAATGTTTGCTTTGATTGCCTATTAGATAAAGATCTGCAAACCTAAAGATTAAAAGTTTGAAAGTTTGTTATCTGATGTGTTACATAATTGCAGCAGACAAGTCATTAGTCATATGGTTTACATAATTATCCACACAAATTTTAAAGTGCAGCATATTAGAAACATTTAATGTATTGTAACTCCTGATTTACTGTTAGATCAACAAAATTCATAAATACTGCTTCAGTGCATTTATGATTATATGTATTTTGCCTGAGGCAAATCTGACAGCCTGCATATCCATACTGCAGTCATCCATTCTCTCTCCTCACATAAACAATTAAATGAAGATACAAGCTCCTAGCACTCAGTGAAGGAGAACAATCACAGGTTTTTGTTTTCTTTGTTTTCTTTCCTTTTTGTCTTAGCATGCACATACTTTAACTGTCAGGTTTGTACTCTCACTTGCACCTGATGCAGTCCACTTTTTAGTTAATTTGCAGGATATTTTCGATTTTCTAATATAAAACTGCTCATGAAATGTTTTTCACCCCTGATTAAGCACATTCAGTGTAGAAATAAAATTAAATGAGGAAAAAAGAATTCCTGGCAAAGTATTTAATTACCTGTTTTTACAGTCATTATACAATGGGGATTTAAACTGACTTGTGAACAGGGAATGCAGAACAATGCCCTAAAACACAAAAAGCCGTGATTATTCTAGATACTTATCTGCTACTGAGCTGTCAGGAGGCATTAAGATGAATTCCTATGATCCTAACATGTTGATACCAGTACAGAAGAGACTAAAATAATTGAACTATTGTAACTGAAGAAATTATTGGCTTAAACATAAAATACCGGATAAGATATATCATGATACAAAGCCTTACATTGTTGCTATTTTAATTTTTAAGGCAATTATCTTACAAAAGTAGTCATAAATAGAGTGTTGAAGTGTCATTTTCTTCACATAACTAATATTCTAAAAAACACCACTGAATTTATACCTGTGTAAGTATTACTGAGTATATCCTGTTCAAACAGAAGGAAAACTATACGCAACAGAAAATACTGACCTTCCCAACAAGTTTTATGAATGAAGAATAGGTCAGTTGTTTTTATTATTTTGATGTCATCACTAATTTAATTGCTGACTTCCTTATATCATCTGTATGTAGTCTTCACTACATTCTGTCTAATGAGTCATGAGAAGTCATCAAAGGAAGTGTCATAAATATGAGAATGTGTGGAAAACATTAAAAGTCTAGCAGATATGGTTGGATAAGTCACCTTCTAACATTTAATTACGGAAATATCTGATTGTCTGCCAGATGATTTTATGCACAGTTATAACTATTCTGATATAATGTGGAGCAATTTAAATTGAAAACAGTCCTTATTATCCAAAGTTTAACAAAAGCCTCCCAACAAAGTACCGTGTCATCTTTCTGAGCTTTGGCTATGTATTGGACTAGCAGGTGAAATCCTCACTATGGTGGTCTTGGCCTGGGGTAGTTAAGATCTGAGCCAAAGACGATTTAAATTTTATTTTGAAAAGTGACGGCAGTCCAGTGAAGTTCCCACTGACTGGAAAAGGGGAAACATAACCCCATTTTTAAAAAGGGAAAAAAGGAAGACCCAGGGAACTACAGGCCAGCCAGTCTCACGTCTGTGCCCAGCAAGAGCATGGAGCAGATCCTCATGGAAATTAAGCTAAGGCACATGGAAAATAAGGAGGCCATTGGTGACAGCCAACATGGTTTCACTAGGGGCAACTAGTGCCTGACAAATCTGGTGGTCTTCTACAACAGGGTTACAGCGTTGGTGGGTAAGGGGAGAGCAACTGACATCATCTACCTGGACTTGTGCAAAGTATTTGACACTGTCCCGCAAAGAATAGAATCATAGAATCATAGAATCGTTTAGGTTGGAAAAGACATTTAAGATCATCCAGTCCAACCATTAACCTAACATTACCAAGTCCACACTAAACCAATCTAGGGTAGACTAGACTAAACCATGTCCCCAAGTGCCACATCTACCCATTTTTTGAACACCTCCAGGGATGGTGACTCCACGACCTCTCTGGGCAGCCTCATGAAGCTCAACATGACCCGGCAATGTGCACTTGCAACCCAGAAAGCCAACCGTATCCTGGGCTGCATCAAAAGAAGTGTGACCAGCAGGTCGAGGGAGGTGATTCTCCCCCTCTACTCTACTCTTCTGGGACCCCACCTGGAGTACTGCTTTCAGCTCTGGGGCCCCCAATATAAGAAAGACATGGACCTCTTAAAGCAGGTCCAGAGGAGGGCCACAAAGATGATCAGAGGGCTGGAACACCTCTCCTAATGAAGAAAGGCTGAGAGTTGGGGTTGTTCAGCCTGGACAAGAGAAGGTTCCAGGGAGACCTTATAGCAGCCTTCTAGTACCTGAAGGGGGCCTACAGGAAAGCTGGAGAGGGACTTTTTACAAGGGCCTGTAGTGATAGGACAAGGGGTAATGACTTTAAACTGGAAGAGGGTAGATTGAGATTAGATATGAGGAAGAAATTCATCACTATGAGGGTGGTGAGGCACTGGAAGAGTTTGCCCAGAGAAGTTGTGGATGCCCCATGCCTGGAAGTGTTGAAGGCCAGGTTGGATGTGGTTTTGAGCAACCTGGTCTAGTGGAAGGTGTCCCTGCCCATGGCAAGGGGGTTGCAACTAGATGATCTTTAAGGTCCTTTCAACCCAAACTATTCTATGATTCTATGATAAATCAACAAAGAGAATCCTATTGACTTCAGTGGGATCAAGCCCTTGGAGAGCAGCCTGGAAGACCCCAAAGACAGCCAGCTTACCCACAGCTATCCACTTATCTCCAGGCTGGAGGTGTTGTTTTCCTGCAGAACCATCTAGCTGGCACTCGCAAGCCAGCTAGCACTGGAATTGCCTGCTAGGGTAATATTTAAGTCGTCTTGCACAGAGAATAAAAACAAATATATCAAAAACCTGATGGATTTCTTTTCTGACTTTTATGCCTCAAGTTATAAAGGTTTTCCAGTTATCTCAAACCTTCAGATAGCTGGACCTTACTCTTTTTTGTCTTAAAGAGATTTGTTCTGGTCACCTCAAATTCCTTAATGCTTAGACATAATATATAGATTAAAATGACTTAGCAACATACCTGGAAAGAGGTATGCTAGCCACAGTTAAAATATGTAGTAGCATAAATAGTTTATTTGGGCATGTTCCTGGAATTGGGCCAAGATTAAGTTTTCTGCCCTTATAAAACATGTTATCAAATAGCAATAATCTTAATTTTATAGCTGTTCTGAAGAGTATGAGGAAAAGTGTCCTAAATCCAACATTACAGGGTAAGTAGCTTATGTCAGCTATTGGTGTCTGACAGGAACAAAAGTACAGAGGGTGTGTTGCCCTGTAGATATTGTAAATTATCCTGTATAAATAATTATCTCAGACTGTACAGTATTATAGCAAGATAAAAGTATAAATCCTCTTTGTATAAAGAGTTTAAGGTCTTTAAGCATTTAAAACTTGAAGTTCTCCTCTTTGCTATAGCTTGCATCTCCTTCTGTCTATACTCTGATTTTTAACATAATAAAATATAGTTACAAGGAATACTAATAGCAAATTTACAAATGGAAAGGGAGTAAACATAGTGATAGATCTGGCAAGAGCAATATCTACATTCAGAATTTGCAATGTAAAATATGTTGAGAGTAAATATTTCAGTAGAAGCAGTAAGGCTCCATTGTAAAGCAATGTACAGAAAATATATGCCATAGAAGTCTCTATAAATTTTCAGAAAACCCAAATATGCCACTCATTTACAACATAAAAAGTAAAATGAAGAAAAATAACTGTATTGTATCTAACCAGTATTAAGCAAGGATGAAGGTAGAAGAGAAAGCACTGTAAAAGCTGAGAAAACCCTGGAATGAAATCAATTACATACAGGTCAATGAACTGGTTAAAGCTAGCATCAATGTTTACTTCTGTAATATTTACATTTTTAAGCTTTTTCTTGCTGTGTAATGATTTTATACATTTGGTTCAGTTGTGCTACAGCCGCAGGAGTACATGCTGTAAACACTATGAAAAATCTGGCCCTGTACTCAATGCATTCCTTGTTTAATAGCAAATAAAGACAATTCACATACAATATAACATATGTCCTACCTTTCTTTTTCTCTTCAAATAAAAAATTATTGTGGCATGTTATATATATGGGTGTGTTATCTATTGATAAACATTAATCAACATTGTTTTTTGCTGGACACTTTATATTAGCACTTGCATAAAGCTGTGAGCCACAATCCAGCTAGCAGAGAGTCCAGCTGCAAATGGCTAGGTATTAAATACTGCCTGTCTGAACAACTCTGACATGGAAAACAATATTTGAACTATTTCTCATTCATTTGCAGCATATAGCAATTGCAAACCGTTTCTGTTTCATCTTTGTTTATGCATCTTGCAGAGAGATTCAGCTGCACCATTTTCATCAGTGGTTAATGAGCTGCAGTGCAGCCTACTGGCTTTTAGATTCCTCTTTTCTCTCTGAAGGCATTGTACTGCATTTCTCATTTCCTTTTCTCATTTGTAAAAACAAGCACTAACACAGTCGGAACTGTGAATGGTGTAGGTGAAACCTGGATTGCCTTTTAAAATCTGCTCAAGATATGAGAAATTCCTTTTCTTGTTTGTGTGCCTGTTTCCGTTTCCCTACTTTGTTCATCTTGTCTACGTGGGTTCTTAGCTACTAGAACAGCCATATTTGTATGGGCCGTGTGTATACCAGCATTTAGGACAATTAATTTAAACATCTGAACAGACTGGAATCTGCAATATGTTTAACAAATAATGAAAAAGCAATAAGCATAAGAGAAAGAAAGGTTAAATAGGCACACAACTTAGAAATCTCTTATCAACAAGCTTATTTCTTTTTAGCCAAAGGTCTATTTTCTTTTCATAGAATTTATTTGTTGTTGTTTTTAAGTTGATATGAAAACTGCCTAGAAGAATTTTAAAAATACTTTTCCAGTTTTGGCAGTTATAAAACAAAACTAATAGAAATAAAAGAGTCATGGTGCAAAACTAAGAAAAGAGAAAAAAGAAAACTGAATAGACTGTAGTCAATCCTTGAATGATAACTGTGCTTTGAATAGAACTTCGTGAAAAGTATTTCAGATAACTATTCTAACACCAAAATATTCAATATAAAGATCTAAAAATTCAGGCATGAAATGGCTAAACTCCAGAAGTAAGTATAGATAATTAAGTCCTGTAGTGACTGACTGGTTGTGGAATCACAAGAGGAAATATATGTTGACAACATGAGAGTAATTGCAGCCCAGTGCTGGTGTAGTTGATATGTCTGCATTCCAAAGCCACAGATGATTTAAATACCGGTTTAAAGGAGTAGTGCTGAGTAATTTTCTCATATAATTAATTATGTGGTTACGTAAATTAGTTGTAATAACAGGAATCAAAAATATCAGAACAATTTAATTACTACATTGTGAAGCTTATCTTAACTTTAAATGAATCTGTCTCATCAAACTGCTTCAGCAATTGTTTGGTTTTGTAAAGTATTCAGTGAGTGTTTCTGCAAAAAGAAAAAAAAAAGGGGGGAGTCATTTGAGGTTGAATCAAATTGGATAAAAACCCAGTACTTCAGATTTTCTGGTAATCTCAGAGAGAAGCTTGTTGCATAAATTCCACACACATATGCTGAAGTCATTTACTTCTAAGTCCTATAAACAGACGTGCGCTAAAATGCTATGGCATTCTAAATTAATACCACTAATAATGTTTATATAAACCATTTGATCTGGTTTTGGCATACACTTTTGACACAGAGCTTTAGAGACCTCAGACCCAGATGGTGTCTTGCCTGTTTTCACCAATGTCAAATGACAGTAAAATGTTATAATGTCTACCTTATAGCTCCGTCTCCCGCTTTGAAACAGCTTTAAGAGTATTAGATGAGGAGAAATGGTGAACTGATTATGGTGACTGTCACTAGGATGGAGCAAGTCCCACACAATGCAAGTATGGTTTGTGTAACTAGCTCCTGCCCCAAACTGCCTTGCCACTAGTTCTGTGTCTTGCTCTTATGTACGGTGTTACACCATGTCCTCCCTTCCACTCTGAGATGCCATGTAGGGCTTTCTGGCCCCATTTCTGAGCAGCATACTGTCTCAGTTTAGCAGGAGTCTGCAGTACTGCGCTGCTGCCTAACTGAACCTCAGAGAAGCCCCGTTAGCACCGTCCTGTGGGTGCTAACGTGGGTGCACCCAAGGGCACCCATCTGTGGACAGGTTTCTGGTCTGCATCCTACCCACTTCCCACTGACAGCCTCTTCCCAGCACACAACTCACAAAGTCTCCCCCTTTGGAATATAACAAATCAGTTTCCCACACTCATTCGGTGTCTTCTGGAAGTTCAGTGGCAGGGACTATTCCATGGGTTACATTGGGTATACCCAGAGTGGCCTGCTCTAGTTTGAAAAATGACTGTAGAGGAAACAATTGTTTTAAAAGAAAAATAAGAGATGCTACTCAGCCACATCATTCTTTGGCCATGTGATTTGTTTTATAGCTGGTCTGGTGTTCTGTTTTCCAAAAATTAAAAGTCTGAGTGTAAACCCACAGTGGAGTCACTATTTTGAAGGTTTTATGAGATTTTTTTCATTCTGCTGACTCTGCATTTCTGCATAAAGGTGAATTTTATGCCATGCCAATGGAGTCCAAGTCCAATTTAATCACCTGATTAACTCTAATTCTATAAATGCCTCCACTGAAATCAATAGCATTCCTCACATGCTTAAATTATACCCCTACTTAAGTGCTTTCTTGGATTCAAGCCTAAAATACTGTCATTAGAAAACGTGTTTCTTTGTATTTCAGAGAAATGTAACAATAAAGGAGTATTTCTGGAAAACTTTCATATCTCAGATACATGCTCATTTCATAAGGTCAGATTGTGTCTATGGATCACCTTAATAAAAATTATAAATAAACTATGTGTAATTTAATATGCCTATCGATTCCCTTTAAATAATTTGCAAAGCCTGTTTTCATATGTCATATGTGGACATATTTAATTAATATTTTTGCTACATGGTCCTGTATGAATTAAGATGAATTAGAATGGAGTTTTATACAGATTGCATTCAGACCTGAACAGAATGATACTGTTTACTGTTATTGTCATTTTTGTGAGTCCAAGCAAGAACTGCTGTTTGGTTGAAAGGCAGCATTACAAATTTCCATCTGAGAAGTAAATATCTAAAAGTAAAGAGAATCAGTAATAATCATAAGCTATTCTGACTACTGGAATGGGCAAAAATTATACATGATATGAAGTCTGCTGATGGAGGTTGTCTTCTACATCTTTGTATTCTGTGCAATACTTAATATTTGTTCAGACAAATTAGATTGACTGAGGCTCTTAAAATTGTCCTTGCAAGACAAAGTTTTGAACACCTGAAGCTTTCCCAAATTGTTTTAGAAATGCCAACCCGAGGACTAGGTAGAATCTTGCCATAATGGTCTCACTGGTACTGTTCTCCCTATTCATATTTAACCTCTCCCACTTCACACATCAAAATCTTACATACAACATCATATTTTTTGTAATAGGTGAGATGTTACTATGATCCATAAGCCCTTTGTAAGTATCTCTGAACTACAGTTTAATCTTTACCTGCAACTGCGGCCCACCCTCTTAGTTTAACCATTTGCTTTTGGAACAGTTTGTCCAAACACTCATCTTACAAAGCCATGTAGTTTTTATAACTTGCACATCTCCATCAATATTTAGTACTCTTTCAGCCTTACTGCAGAAGTTCCATAGTCAAAATTACTTATGTCTCAGTTAGCTAATTTTAATTTCAATAAATCTGGGGGCCCCTTATTTTGCATAACAATAATGTGTTATTCAAAATATTTTATGATACTAAGCAAAAAAACATAGAGAATTTTTTAAAATTTTTTTATGTCAGCATGCTTTCTTTTACCTGTATTTGTGATTATGCCATAAATGTCAATTTTATTTGATATTGCCTACTTTCCTAAAATAGTGATCATTGATGTCCATTATATTGTTGTCCTTCAATTCACCTGTAAGCTCTATGCAAATCTTTCTATAATTGTTTTCTGGAAGTACTGTCAAGCTAACAAATCTAAATCTCTAAAAGCCCTCTTATTGGGACTTTTAACATAGCAGTAAAATGTGTGCCTCTCCCGTCCAACCTTCTGAAGTTTTTCTGTTATTCCAAGTTTTGTTACAATTATTATCAATTATCAGAGATGACTCAGTTAATTCTTTTCATAATCTTGAATGAGAGTTCTGTGCCCTGCTAGACTGAAAATGTAGTAAATTGAATACTCATCATTTAGTGTTATCTGTAACGCTGATGAAATAGAAAATATTTCATAATCACTGTAAAAATAGGAATAGTGCCTAAATTAAAAGGAAAAACTGGTCTTGTCTCTCTGGTTTAGCTTCACAGTATTTTTAACAAACACTTCAGCAATGATAGGGAAAAATAAGTTTGTATGAATTACTGAAAATTTTATAACATGTCCGTATGTAAAACATTTTTATATTCAGTATTTTACTAATGTCACTAAGTATTGTACTTATTACCAATTTAAATCTTAATCTTAGTTGTGCTTCTTCATAATTGCGTTTAGCCTAGATGACATAAAATTGATATATCGGTAAATTCTCAAGTAAGGGATTTTTAACATTATTTCCTTATATATGCAGTGTCATAAGTAATACTGTTTTGTTTATGCTCTCAAAGTGTGACACTATGTGGAAGAATGACCTTCAGTACTTAAAGTAAGATGTTGAGGTATGCTATGGTATAAACATCTGATGAGGAAGTATTATGCTGAGATTTTAACAGATTGACAACATCTTATTTTATAGCTGCACACATGCTTCTTGAAAGCAGGAAAGGCAATTTACCCTCCACTGTGACTATTTATTAGCTTTTAATTGTCTTGGACTAGTTCTGTACAAGAAACAATTAAATCATTGTTGAAATGAAAGGATGTGCATGGTGGGTGAGAGCATCCGTGTTCTTAATTTCTAAGTAAATAAATTGCACCTATTGAAACACTATTTCTAACACCTGTTCAACAGCAATTTAAGCTAATATTATATTCTTGGTCAGTTAGTTTTTAAGCAGTTGTTGCTGGAATGGATTACTGAAACAAAGCAGCAATCCTACAGTCACAACTGTCCTCAAGTTTGTGGTAGGAATACTCAGTGACAGGCTTTTAGATTTGATTCTCTTTGAATAAAAATTTAAGAATCAGAAATAGAAACTTTATGCCTCACCCAATGCTCATGGAAATCAGATCCCTGTAAGGGATTTGGTTTAAGTCCTTATACAACAAAACTGAATTCCTACATCCCATTAGACTATGGAAGTATGAAGGAACTGTAGCAAATCTCATTTTTTCCACTTTGTGTGCCTAGCAGACTGACACCAGGTTTTGACAAGAACAGTGACAGGAAGTAAAATTTAATATGGAATAAAACCTGTGTCAAAGATGCAACATATAAATTGCCTTCCTGGGCATCTCTTGTGTTTCCATTTGGACGGGTTCTAGTTCCTGACATGACCTCAGACTTTATTTGCTTTTTTTAATGTTTCATTTATTTTCAAATACACTATAGTGAACATTCTTAAAATAAAATTTGTGATCTTAAAAGCGTGTGGATAATATACATTAGCTATATCCTGGGCAGCTGATCCTTGCTGCTTCTCATGGTCTTAATATTAAGTTTAACCATGTGAATTTGCCTTATCAAAAATGCTTTAATGAAATCTCAAGTATCAGAAAGTGCAGAACTGCTCTTTTCTCATTTTCTGTCTTCAAGGAGACAGTTTCCAAAGCATCTTAAGGACATAGGTGTCTGATTTCCATGGACTGCTCATTGCAGTTAAACACCTGACTTCCCCTGACAAAGTAGGTGGGGAATAACTCCCACAGGTACCTTTCATTTGGTCTTACTGAACGTAACACCACAGGTCACATATCTAAGTGCCCTACTTTATTAATTGCACTCAAGATTTCTTCCCTGTCAAGTTCATTTATAAATATGAAATATTTTTAGCCTTGCTCTGTAGCGTAGGCCATTCTCAGATCCTAAGATAATCGAGAAGTTTTATCTAACAAATTCTCTGCTGTTACTGTATCTAAAACTTTATCAGTCTCTTGATCTTTAAATTCCTCCCCCCCCCATATAATTGATTTTTATGGCACATGTCTTATTTTTATGACAGTGTACCAAAAGAATCTCTGAAGGAGATGTGAAGGAAATGTTAACTCTTATGAAAGAAGCATTCACTTCATGATCAGCAGCTTGCAGGAGTGAGAAAGGAGGAGATGACTGGCTTAATGACTTCACCTGTTCCTGCCAGTCACATGCTCCTCTGACTTATGCTGCTTCTAAAATTAGCTGATTCCCACAACATTTGCCTGGAGAAATACCTACTGTCTTTCTAAGTTCTGTTATCACCTTTGATCTGTTTTTTAATTTTTAAATCAAAGAATACTATTAGTGTAATCAGATGAATAACCCATTAAGCACAAAAATGCTCAAAAATATTTAAACAACTGGTAGGAATCCATGTTCAGTTTGGAAATGCCAAAATTGTTACAATCTGTGGCCTTTTTTAATTTCCATTATGATTTATATATTTTATGAATAATTCCCCTAGAATGCCAAACCTAAAGTGAAAGTTAGTTGTAGGATGTGTGTGGACAGTCATGTGCTAAGTTTCATCTGTCACATCCCAAACCTATATTAGCATTCAAGTGATCCTTTTCTCCCTGATACTCAGATGTCCATACAGCTATTTCATTTGGCTTGCTTCTTAATTTACCATGTCATGCTTTCCCACTAGGTAGTTTCAATAATAAAGTATAAAAATGAATTCATTTTAACTCTCAAAGGAGGTCCCTCCAAAGCCTGAGAGAGACACATTGTTTAGGATACCTGTGGGATGTCATTGTACTTGTTTTAAGTGCCTGTATTTAAGGATAATGCTTGTTCAATATTTTCTCTAGCACTATGCTCACTTTTTAAATGAAAGATTTCTAGCTACATAGCTAAGAGAATACAGAAGTCCTGGCTTTTCAAACTTCAATGCTTTGTTCCATGGAACAACACATTTGAGACATTCTTTAATTATTCCCATACCTATTGGGGAAACAAGCATCCTTGCAGACAATATCAGAAAGTTCTTTTGTTACCTGGCACAAAAGATATGAAACAATGCTGATAAGTTTTTAATGCTGTGTAAATTTATCTTGAACAGACAGACTCCTTACTGTTTTATTCTTAGTTGTTAAATAAATACGGAAGTTCAGGCTAGTGTTTATCTAAAAAAAGAAAGCAGAAATAAATTTGGCTAAATATGGATTATGCAAAGAGGTGAAATTTAATAAAATCTCTAGGAAAATGGAAAAGGACAGAGGAATGAACAAGAAAATTCACAATTTAGAAATAGCATGAAACATTTTTTAATTGAAAGTCCTAGAAAAGGTGGGCCTATTAATAAACTGAATAACAATAATGTTGATTAAAAAATACTTCAGGTAAGTGAGGCTTTTATGAGAAAAAAGAAAATAGTCTTTGATCAGTGACTAAGGAAATACTGCTTCCATAAAGAAAATCACTGATCATGAAGGGCAAATAATGAAATACTTGGAAATATACACATAAATAAATATGTTAGTACACCTGAAAGAACAAGCTCAAAATGATTTTGTTAACAAAACAACTCCAAGTTGGCAGGTGTGTAAGAATAATCGGATTAGAGAAAGCAAATGGAGATTTGAGTAAGTGAGGAGCCGATACGCTATTTTTTTAGATTATGGGGGCATGGATAATTGATTTCTAGTTACATGGTTTTGTTTCTGTATTTTATCTGTACAAGGTGAATTTCTGTTGAGGGTAAATTTGCAAACAATCATCTTGATTTAGCCTAAAGGCAGAATTTTTACACTGAGTAGAGAAGAATACATGATTAACTGAAGGTAATTCTGATAATTTACTTTTCTATCAAGTTCTCTTACACTTCATGTAAATCAAAACTTTGTGGTTAGGTAGAGTTCTATTCAGAATACAGGGGAAAAAAAAGGCTTGCATTTCAGTTGCTATATATCATTAACTCATGCTGGAGCACCATTGTCATGAGGTACAAATTTGAATTCTTTTTTTTTTCCCCATCATAATTTCACACTGTAATGCCAGCATGATAGACTCATAATGGGCTCCCTATAGACACATACAGAAATCATTTTGTCATGGTTATCTCACCTGTGTAACAGCACTGAAAGCAGTTGGTCTCCATGGTCTTGCATTACACTGTCACATCATTGTTAAAATTCTCTGTTTCAGGAAACGGTGATGGTACAGCTTGAGTGCTGTGAAAAATAACTACTTCATTGCCCTTACTCAGTGGTTCTGTAAAGCCAGATTACTCTGTTATTCATGAATGGGAGGGGAAAACATTTTTCAATAGTAAGTGATGATAGAGATTAACCACTTTCTTTGTTTGTTTAGCTGTCTCAAAATGATCACACCAAACATTTTACCACCCCAGTACTAAATCTTGTGGCAATATTTATGTTTCTAGGTACCTGTACTTTGGCTTGCCTCGATTTTTAAGCCATTTTAAATATACTCCAAAGATGCAATTTTTCCTTGTTGTTATTTAATTTCTCATACTAAATATAGCTCAGCTACTCCCCTCAGAGAACACTTACTTGATTTTTTAAATTTCTGGGTATTCATTCCTCAGTGATTTTTTTTTCTGCTTGTATCGTGACCCCAGGATATTATTATATTCACACCAGTTCACTGAGATCCTAGATGAAAGAGAGACTTATTAACCTGTTGCTGCAAGAGAAGAAATTAGACTGACTCAAATTGTTTGGCTCTAAGGTCGTATCTTTTTTACTTAATAAAAACTCCCACTTTAAACATACAACTAGAAAGCAGTATCTGTTTAGTTGTACTAGCAAGGTATGTTAATGAGATGGACCACTGTTTGAGTACTTAGCAGACAAAATATATCTGGTACATACCAAGGGCACAGCTAAGAGTGTTCAAGCGGTTGTCACAGCAGGGGTGCAGAGTGGGCCAGGAAAGGCCTCTGCTGAAGCTTATGCAGCAATGGTGGTGACTCATCATGTGGCACAGACTCCAGTCTGGGATGGCACGCAGTCCCCGGAATACCAGGAGCCTTCAACCCAGAGAGGGCTCCAGGGCGAGATGCTGCCATCCAGGTCTTGGGTGGCAGGCAGTGCCTGCTGGCTCCCTGAGGCTGGAGCAGGGGACCACAGTGGGGAGACCACCCTTCCAGGATGGAGGCACCTATTTTCCTACCTGGTTTTGATGTCCATGGAGGTGTACTGCTGCCCAGACACTTGGGTCCAGAACGTTGTGAAGAGACTGTTGAGGCTTGACTGGTCCTCAGGACATTGCACCTGATGCTTTTCCACATAGGCACCAGCAATATCAGGGAGATCTTGAGAGTATTAAGAGCAACTGTGTGGCTCTGGAGGAGAGCATCCATGGCATAGGGGCACCAGTGGCAGTCTGCTTGATCCTGCTGCTGAAGGGACAAGGCTTGAGGAGGAGCAGATGGAACTAGAAAGGTTCTGACTGGATATAAGAAAAGCTTTTAACATGAGCACAGTCAAGAAGTGGAACAGGCTGCCCAGACAGGTCGTGCATTCTCCATCCTCTGGAGGTTTTTAAGACAAGACTGGATAAAGCCTGAGCAACCTTATCTGATTTCATAGTTGACCCTGATTCTGAACAGGTACTTGGATTAGGTGATTACCTGAAATCTATTCCGTCCTGATTTATTCTATGATTTTGTGATTCTATGATAATTGGGTTTAAAGAGATATGATAATTTGGTTTTCTTCTTATTCTAATACAAATATTTTGGTTTACAAATACAGAAAAAATACATGTCTGAACTATCATCTTCATATTTCTATATCATCTAAATTTGTAGTACTTCAAATAGTTCTTCCATTTATTAATTTATTGGATTTTGAACCATCACAGTATATGCTGTCTCTTTTATTTTTGATATCCCATTCTCTTCCTTTAGGCTTAGGCTGTAAATTATTGGGATGCTGATGCTATCTTTGGCTCGTAAGTCTTTAGTATAGTTAGTGGCAGGACTGTATATCAACTGGTAGAAGAAATTAAAACATAATAAACTACATTTGTCTCTGATAAAAGCATTTCTAACACTTCACTCAACAAGAATTCCTTCAACCACCTCCTTAATTCTTCTGGAAAGCCACAATGAATCATTGAGTTTACTCAAACTGTTAGCCACTTTGATTTCTTAAGTACCCAAAAGAGAACAAATTATGAATTCAATATTAGAGTACCCTCTAGAATAAAATAAGTAATATATTATTATGTTTATTAGAATTATTTTATCAGCAAGTTTAATTAGACTTTATCAAATTTAATTAGAACTAGTAATACAGCTGGAAATATAGCGGTGGTTCTTTGACAACTTGTAAAACTCATTTATCGTTGTGGTTGGCAAAATTCTGTTCACAGTAAAAGTATTCATTAGTAAAAGGATTCATTAGAAAATAGATAAAGAATGTTTTTGTGATTATTATTTTTGTAATGTTACACTATTTATTTAGAATTTAATGAGATTCCCAAACGTAAAGCTGAACTTGCTGATGTCAACAACTCTTTCAGTGATGAAAAAAAAAACCACGGAGCACAAGAAACTGGTTCAAAAATCAGATGTGCCACTACAGTGAAATGTAGTGCAACTTACCTTGTTTAGTACACAACAGTCAATATTCTATCACAAGGGTCTGCATCTGTGGGTCCATCACCACTAACAAGTATGAATCTCTACTTTAAGTCTGAAGTAATACTGAGACTGGGGTAAGATAAGAATTTAGAAAGGACCTTATTTTTGTCACATGCTCAGGAGGACACTAACTGACACATATCCATCAGAGACATTACTGCCACCTTTCCATATTTAAAGGGGGGTTATAAGAAAGATAGAGACTTTCTACAAGGCCCGTAGTGACAGGACAAGGGTCAACAGTTTTAAACTGGAAGGTGGTAGGTTTAGACTGGACAAAAGGAAGAAATTTTTTTATGATGAGGGTGGTGACACACTGGAACAGTTTACCCAGAGATACTGTGGATGATCCATCATTGGAAGTATTCAAAGCTAGGTTGAATAGGGTTTTGAGCTACTTGATCTAGTGAAATATGTCAATTCAACCAGCTTCACTGGGAGCAATATTCAGCATCTTTGCCTCTATAAATTATGGGAAATTAGGGACCCTTCATTAATTCTTTATGAGATAGAATTTGTGCAGGTTGTCGTGGTTTAAGCCCAGCTGGCAAATAAGCACCACCCAGCCGCTCACTGATTCCCCCAGTGATGATGGGGAAGAGAATCAGAAGAGTAAAACTGGGAAAACTCATGGGTTGAGACAAAGACAGTTTAATAGGTAAAGCAAAAGCCACACACACAAGCAAAGCAAAACAAGGATTTCATTCACTACTTCCATTGGCAGGCAGGCGTTCAGGCCTCTCCAGGAAAGCAGGCCTCATCACGCATAATGGTTACTTGGGAAGACAAACACCATAACTCTGAACATCCCTTGCTTCCTTCTTCACCCAGCTTTTTATTGCTGATCATGACATCATATGGTGTGGAATATGCCTTTGGTCATTTGGGGTCAGCTGTCCTGGCTGTGTCCCCTCCCAACTTCTTATTCACCCTCAGCCTACTCGCTGGTGGGTTGGTGTGAGAAGCAGAGAAGGCCTTGACTCTCTGTAAGCACTGCTCAGCAATAATGAAAACAACTCTGTATTATCAACACTGTTTGCAGCACAAATCCAAAACATAGCCTTATACTACCTACTATAAAGAAACTTAACTCTATCCTAGCCAAAACCATCACAAAGTTTTTACCAGCAAGAGGCAAAATTTAACATTCAAGTTGTCGTTCAAATACTACATATTCTGAATTATTTCTTATTTAGATTTAAGGTTAGTGTCCAGACTATTTCTAAACTTTTTTTTTTTTCCCCTAGGGTAAAATTTTGTCCTGAATGCTTTGCTTATAAGGACAGCTAATTTAAACAGACACGAACCTAAGGAGTTGTGGTACTATTAATATTCTGTTGAATTATTTAAAGAAATTGACAATGCTCCACGTCCCCTGAGATATTTATCTGGAAAAAAATGGCATCCATGTTGTGCATCTGTTGGTCAACAAGCATATCACAGTTTTATGTGTGAGAATTTTAGTCTATTGGATAGAAAAATTCCCATCTGGTTATTAGAGTCCAGATGAACCATTATTATTTCTATACCATTTGCCCATCCTATTTCTTTTACAATTAATTAATCAAGAATATTTTTGTTTGATTTCAGTTTAAAATCTGTTAGAAAAATAAATATAGAATAAGACATCACTATAAAAAAACAGAACAGCTACAATAAGAAAGGAAAGCAGAAACCCAAACAAAAGAATGCCAAGCAAAAGCAGTTCTTTAAATCCTTGTAAATATACCGCCTTTAATACATTTACACCAGGGAAAATTTTGGCTATATACATGTGTTGTATGTGCAATTCATAAGTTATTCCTTTTGTTCAAGCTGTAAATCCTCTTGTTATTTTCACTCAAGCTCTAAGTCCTGAAAATCACAAATGCGGGAAGACGTTCCTCAGGCCTAGAGATATAAATGAAAGAGTAGTTGTCCCTGTGCTGACTGTGGTAACAGGTATGTTCAGCATCTGACTTGAAACAGAACTCTTTGTGCTGGCATCTGTAGCTTTTTATCCATGGGAGGTACCCAGGTACTGTTCATGGTCCTTAGTTTTGATGTGGCTTTATAAATTTGTCTGCAGTAACGACATCCTCTCAAAAAGAGAGATACTAATGTTAAAAAAAAATACACTGTTCTTAACAGGAATGGAAGAAACCACTCTGATGCTTTTCATCTTTAAACAAAAATTTCATGGGGCATTTGAAAATTAGAATGGGTTGAAAGAAAAGCCTGGAAGATCTCCTGCTGTAGCACAAGTAAAATCAGTAAGCCCTAGCTTGCACAGTTTTTATACAATCATCCTGTCAGGGGGCATGCTTTTCTATTCAGGCCCATGTTATGGTTGTGTGACTAGCATCTCCACATGTAAGTCTGTCTTTATTTTTCTCTGCAAGGGCAAATCATACAGGAATTTTTTTTTTTTTAAATAATTGAATACATGTACTCTCTGCTATATGTTTGTTGTTAATTCCTATTGAAATTTGTTCAGCAGTCTTGAATGGGCTGTCAAAAAATCTTTATATCCTGTACAAATAATTCTGACCCTTGTACTAGACAATTCTAATGTGTCTCCTTGTTCTGAAGTTTTCTGATACTTTGGTATCCTAGGCTCAGACTACTGAGTGCTTAAAAAATAAAAATATGACATGAAATCCGATAGGGATGAAGGGTGGTTTGCAGAAGACGAGATAGCTAAGTTATGGATGTTCCTCTTCCCTCCTAACCGCATGGAGTTAGTAATGGCTTAGCCCTGAAGAGCCAGAGATGTAAAACAAATCATCTGGATGCAGATTTAGAAACTGAAACATCTGGGAGATGAGATTCTGTTCTTAATGCTTCTAGATTAATCCCAGTGTTCCATTCATTCATTTTAGATTAGTACTGTAACCAGAAATTTAAGTATGTTTGTTGCGGACACCCTCAGCTGGAATAATTCATCCTACGAACGTCAGTGGAATTTTGTAGAAGCAGAATAGTTTGCCCATATCTCATCCCCTGCATGACTGGGGACTTCATTCTTTCCTTGTTAATACTTGAATGCACCTATTATGTATATACCCACAAACTCTATTAAAAGAATGATTAAGGTTTCAAAATCTGGAAAAAGCCAGAATTAATGTTGCCAGTGTGTTTTCCTGTACCCTCTCTCTTCCTCTCTGTGCAAATCCATTATAATCTGAAGTTGCATAATTTCTTTTTGCTTACAGTATGCACAATACATTTAAGCCAAGAGTAGATGTTTCTACAGATATACTCCAATATTCTTAGTTGTCAGTTAAATTCCAGACTACGATGGATGTCTTCTGCTTAAAGGATTATATAAAATTTTAGATTAAGAGGTAATAGCTAAATCTCTGCTTTTTCCTGGACTCTAACAGTTGATGAGAGTTCTTTATTATGGATAATATTTGGTGAAGTGCTAATTCAATCATAAATGTAATCTTGATTCTTGAAAAATATGTTCTCATATATGTTGTTAATACAAAGCTGGCCTGTTATCATATGCAAATTGTCATGTAAGCAATTTTATATCCTCTCATTAATAACCATACTATCACAATTCATTTATGCAGATTTAAGAAGCTCATGAGAGACAATGAGTACTTCTGTGAAAAGATCTAGTGAATACATGTATACAGCAGGTAGCAGGAGCAAATCTAATTTTTACCTTCATATAATGTTTTTGATGCATTTTAGTCTGAAACAAATATTCTTTTAGGTAATTTATAATATTAGTGAATAACGAAATAAGTTTTGTTTCCCCGACTGTGTTGTTATATTTGGTCCCCTGTACAAGAAAGACAGAGACATAGCAGAGTGAGTCCAATGCAGAGCCAGCAAGATGGCTAGGGACTGGTGCAGGTTGCACATGGAGAGACTGGGAGAACTGGGTCTATTCAACCTTAAGAGGAAAAGAGTAAGGTGGATTTTATTGCTGTCTACAAGTACCTAATGGGAGGGTCCAGAGAAGGCAGACCAGAGTCTTCTCAGAAGTCGTCAATGATTGGAGAAGAGGCAACAGACCTCTCCAACCT